>NW_023270854.1:20453571-20513004 GCF_011800145.1 Mirounga leonina
ACTATCTTTTTTTTTTTTTTTTTTTAACATATAATGTATTATTTGTTTCAGAGGTACAGGTCTGTGATTCATCAGTCTTACACAATTCACAGTGCTCACCATAGCATGTACCCTCCCCAATGTCTATCACCCAGCTACCCCATCCCTCCCACCTCCCACCACTCCAGCAACCCTCAGTTTGTTTCCTGAGATTAAGAATTCCTCATATCAGTGAGATCATATGGTACATGTCTTTCTCTGATTGACTTATTTCGCTTCGCATAATACCCTCTAGTTCATCCATGTCATTGTCATTGCAAATGGCAAGATTTCGTTTTTTTTTTTTTATGGCTGCATAATATTCCATTGTGTGTGTGTGTGTGTGTGTGTGTGTGTGTGTGTGTACCACATCTTCTTTATCCATTCATCTGTTGATGGACATCTTGGCTCTTTCCATAGTTTGGCTATTGTGGACATTGCTGCTATAAACATTGGGGTGCACGTACCCCTTCGGATCAGTACATTTGTATCTTTGGGGTAAATACCCAGTAGTAGTGCAATTGCTGGGTTGTACGGTAGCTCTTCTCACCCGACCATGAAACCCTTTCTTTATAGATCTTGGATACCAGACCTATATCTGTTATGTCACTTGCAAATACCTTCTCCCATTTCGTAGGTTGCCTTTTAGTTTTGTTGACTGTTTCCTTTGCCATGCAGAGGATTTTTATCTTGATGAAGTCCCAATAGTTCATTTTTGCTTTTGTTTCCTTTGCCTTTAGAAACATGTCTTGCAAGAAGTTGCTGTGGCTGAGGTCGAAGAGGTTACTGCCTGTGTTCTTTAGGATTTTGATGGATTCCTTTCTCACATTGAGGTCTTTCATCCATTTTTGAGTTTATCTTTGTGTATGGTGTAAGAGAACGGTCCAGTTTCATTCTTCTGCATGTGGGTGTCCAATTTTCCCAGCACCATTTATTGAAGAGAGTATCTTTTTTCCATTGGACATTCTTTCCTGCTTTGTCGAAGATTAGTTGACCATAGAGTTGAGGGTCCATTTCTGGGCTCTTTATTCTGTTCCATTGATCTATGTGTCTGTTTTTGTGCCGGTACCATACTGTCTTGATGATGACAGCTTCGTATTAGAGCTTGAAGTCCGGAATTGTGATGCCGCCAGCTTTGCTTTTCTTTTTCAACATTCCTCTGGCTATTCAGGGTCTTTTCTGGTTCCATACAAATTTTAGGATTGTTTGTTCCATCTCTGTGAAAAATGCCAATGATATTTTGATAAGGATGGCATTGAAAGTGTAGATACATGCTCTGGGCAGCATAGTCATTTTAACAATGTATATTCTTCCAATCCATGAGCATGGAATGTTTTTCCATCTCTTTGTGTCTTCCTCAATTTCTTTCATAAGTGTTCTTTTTTTTTTTAAGACTTATTTATTTATTTATTTGAGAGAGCAAGAATGAGAGAGAGAGAGTACATGAGAAGGGGGAGGGTTAGAGGAGAAGCAGGCTCCTCGCTGAGCAGGGAGCCCGACGCGGGACTCGATCCTGGGACTCCAGGATCATGACCTGGGCCAAAGGCAGTCGCTTAACCAATTGAGACATCCAGGCGCCCTCTTTCATAAGTGTTCTGCTCTAGAGTACAGATCCTTTGCCTCTTTGGTTAGGTTTATTCCGAGGTATCTTACGGCTTTTGATACAATTGTAAATGGGATCGATTCCTTAATTTCTCTTTCTTCAGTCACATTGTTAGTGTATAGAAATGCAACTGATTTCTGTGCATTGAATGATTTTGTATCCTGCCTCATTGCTGAATTGCTGTATGAATTCTAGCAATTTTGGGGTGGAGTCTTTGGGGTTTTCCACATAAAGTATCATGTCATCTGTGAACAGTGAGAGTTTGACTTTTTCTTTGCCAGTTTGAATGCCTTTTGTTTCTTTTTGTGGTCTGATTGCTGAGGCTAGGACTTCTAGTACTATGTTGAACAATGATGGTGTGAGTGGCCATCCTTGTCGTGCTCTTGATTTAAGGGAAAAGCTCTCGGTTTTTCCCCATTGAGAATGATACTTGCTGTGGGCTTTTTGTAGATGGCTTTTATGATATTGAGGTATGTTCCCTCTTTCCCTACACTTTGAGGAGTTTTAATCAAGAAAGGATGCTGTATTTTGTCAAATGCTTTTTCTGCATCAATTGAGAGTATCATATGGTTCTTGTCTTTTCTTCTATTAATATGATCCATCATGTTGATTGATTTGCGAATATTGAACCACCCTTGCATCCCAGGAATAAATCCAAATAGGAATTAAAAATGAAATCAGCATGTTGACTTCTCTGCTTAGGCTTTGTCAGGAGGAGTGGTGTGCATCATTGTTGGATGTGAGGATTGAGTAATAATTATAATCATAGTAATAGTAACAATGCTTAATTTGCATAGTAAGTTACAAACTGACAGATTGTGTATATGGACATTATTTATGTATGTAAATATATATACATATATATTTATGTAGTAATTATTTAAACCATCTATGAAATAGGTATTATTCTTATTTTAGTAGTGAACAAATCAAGGCTCATTTAATGTGACTTGCCCATCAAATGCATCTAGGAGGTGGAAGAGTTGGGATATCATCTGTTTTAGTCAAATCTTTGGCTGATGTTGCTGCCCAAGTATGAATTACTCTTTTTTTCTTAGTTTTTGGCAAACATTTTAGAGAAGTATAACATGTAGAAATAAAATACTCATATGATAGATTTTCACAAATTGACCACAGGCATGAAAGCAGCACCTAGAACATGTCCAGTTTCTCAGAGGTCCCTCTCATGCTCCATTCCAGGTATTGGGTCTCCCCACCTTGGCCACTAAAGAAAACCACTGTCCTGTCAAATATTACCTTTTTGTCTTTTCAAACATTATAGAATTGAAACCATAAACTATGTACTTCCTTGTATGTATTTTTTAAGATTTATTTATTTGAGAGAGATTGGGGGAAGAGGGGCAGAGGGAAAGGGAGAGAGAGAATCCTCAAGCAGACTCCCTGCTGAGTGTAGAGCTGGGTGCAGGGCTCCATCCCAGGACCCTGAGATCATGACCTGAGCTGAGATCAAGAGTGAGCCGCTTAACAAACTGAGCCACCCATGTGCCTGCCTTGTATGTATTTTTTTCAAAAGGAAGTATTAGGAACTTATAAATATTTCTTCAGTGGAATGTACGTATTATATTATTTCAGATGATTTTAATTGATTCCCTTTGATGAGCTGTTTTGTTTTCCCCCGATGAGTTGAGAAGGCTGGCTTTGAGATGAAGATGAATACACTTCTGTCAAAGGGAAGTTATGCTTGATTGGAGGTCAATTAATCAGATCGTAGTGTTAAAATATTGCCACTTTCAGGAATCATTGCAGGTGGTATTAAATTATAGAGTCTAGTCTTGATGTTTATGAATAACTCATAATAAATAAATAGACTTAGCATTTTTACAGAGTGACTAGTACAGTTTGACTTATTTCTGTGGGCTGATTTAATGTGTTCAATCAACTGCCACAAATGAGTTCCAGGAAGGCATTGCCAGCCAACAAAGTCAAGAGGAGGCATTTCTGTTAGGGGAGGATTGGGTCTTGCTCTTGGTGGATAAAATCTTCAGACCTTTTACATAAACCACGTGGGTCTTATCAACTTGGAGAATTTCTTCTGGTCAGTTGGCTCTAGCAACTAGACAATTTGGTTTCCTAATGTACCTAGAGAGCTACCACTAATGTTTGAGAGGAAGCTACAATGGACTGGCTCTCAGTGCCTTAGCTTTTACATCTGTGAGATGGGGATGATGATTAGACCTGCCTCATAGTATTGTTGTGAGGATTAAATGAGATAATACAAGTAAAGCATTCATAATAATAATATCTGGTAAATCGTAAGCACTCAATCAGTGTTAGCTAGCAGAGATAGGCTAATGTATGAGTGGGGTGTATGGCAACCTCCATGGTGTTTTCTGAGGGGCTCTAAGAGATTTCCATCTACAAAAAGTTTGTGGTTTTGTGAAATGTCAGGGCAACACGTCCGAGGGCAACAATGTCAGACCAACCCATTGCCACTCACTCAGTTTCTTCCGATATGTCTACTACTTCCTCCTAGGCCCCCTCATGATTCTGTTCCCTTGTAGAGGCTGCTGGTCAGACTGTCTATTTGCAGTCTAGATACATGACACTGAGCTCCACAACCCACATCCAATTGCCGGTGAGGTAATTTCAATGGAATATCCTATAGGCACCTTAGTCTGGACATGTTCAGATGTGAATTCACCATCTTCTCCCCTTCCTTTGGATTGATTAATTAATTAAATGACTCACTCAGACACTGGTCATGATTATACTAAATGCTGGTATTACGTCAGCACCGGGAACACCATGACAGACACCATAGAGTTGGTCCCTGTCCTCATGGAGCTGGTAAACCAGTGGAGCGCTCAGACAGGAAAAGAGCCTGGTCACACCATGTGGTTGGTGCTGGGATGGGCAGTGATGGTGCTCTGGGAGCATACAGAGGAGGATTCATTAATCCAGACCTGAGCAGTCAGGAGGACTTCTGAGAGGAAGTCACAGCTAAGAAATGGCCTGAATGAAGTTAGCTTCAAAGCGAAGCAGGGCAGGCAATCACCCGTGCAGGCTGAAACCTAGACCTGTGTTACTGTTATTGCTTTAGCCCTCACTTCCCACGTGTATCACAAAAACCTGTTGAGTCGTATACATATGGGGTGTGTGTGTGTGTATGTGTATCAATAAGAACAGTAACGTTTACAGATGTGTAACACATGCCACACAATTTCTTAGCCTTTTTTTTGAGGGGGGGGTTATTTATTTGAGAGAGTGAGCGGGGGCAGGAGCAGAGGGAGAGGGACAAGCATATTCCCCGCTGGGCACAGAGCCTGACACAGGGCTCGATCCCACGACCCCAAGATCGTGACCTGAGCAGAAATCAACAGCCTGGGCTCAGTCGCTCAACCGACTGAGCCACCCAGGCGCCCCCAGTTGCTTAGTATTTGACATATTTAGAATTCATCACAACCCAAGGAGGTCAATCTTACATTGTTCTTCTTCTTCTTTTTTTTTTTTTAATATTTTATTTATTTATTTGAGAGAGAGAGAATGAGAGAGAGCGAGTACATGAGAGGGGGGAGGGTCAGAGGGAGAAGCAGACTCCCTGCCGAGCAGGGAGCCCGATGCGGGACTCAATGCGGGACTCGATCCAGGGACTCCAGGATCATGACCTGAGCCGAAGGCAGTCGCTTAACCAACTGAGCCACCCAGGCGCCCTGTTCTTCTTTTATAGGTTTAAAAACGGAGGCACAAAGATGTTGAATAACTACTTCATTGAGCGCTGCAAGTAAATGGCAGGACTAGGATTCATTCCTGGGATGTGCTCTAGCTAGCGCTCGTTTTTCTCAGCCTCTGTGTTGTGTCGGTGCAGCTTCTCCAGCTCAGCCTCCGCCCCCTCCCCCTCAGTCCTGGTGTTTTCCTATGGGCCTTCCTCCCCCGTGCCTGGCCTTCCAGTGAGTGATTCCATCTGTCCTCATCCTTACTAGTTGCAAACGGCCTCCCACACCATTCCTAGGGTAATCTTTCTAAACTGGGACGCTGATCCTATAAACCCTTCCCTGCTGACCTTCTGTACTCTTCCCTCCCAGCATGCAGAGTTGAATTTGGAGCTCTTATCTTGCCATGTCGGACCCTCTGGGGGCCATGGGCCCCTGGCTCCCACTCCTGCAGCGTGGCTCACCAATGCCCAGTTGAACTCCGAGGTTTCTCCAAGGTGACTGTGGGTCTCTCACACCCCTGAATCAGCACAGCATTGCCCCTTCCTTCATTGGCCAAGTCCCTCTCCTCTTTTTGTCCGACTGGTTCTTCCCTAGTCCCCACCCCCTTCCCAGTCCGGGTGCCGGGGCTGCATTCCGTGTTCTCACACTACACATCTCCCCTCACCCCTGCAAGCCTCTCCATATTGTGGCACCACCTCCACTCCTCCATTTCCCGTCTTTCTGCTCTAGACTCTGAACTGTGTGGGCAAAGGCTGTTCTTATTTATTTTAACATCTCCTGTCCATTGCCGGGCCCAGATTGATGAATGAATAAGTAAAAGGATGTCATACACAGAGAAGGGCCCTGGAGCAAGGGATCTGAGAACGGATGGGGCTTAATGGAGGAACGCGGCATGGAAATAGCAAATCAGGGGGCACTTTGCTAGCAGTTGGAGGAATTTAATAGAGGCTAAGACACAATTATGTACCAGGGGAGGGAGTGACCGAGGGACATAAAGAGAGGGACTGTGTTGCTGACATCTCAGTGTTCCTGTGGACAGCCATCACTTTTCTTATTCTTTTATCCAGTATGCCCCCGGCATCATCCAAGGTGGTTAACAATTTAAAAAATCAGTCCCAGGGCGCCTGGGTGGCTCAGATGGTTAAGCATCTGCCTTCGGCTCAGGTCATGATCCCAGGGTCCTGGGATGGAGCCCCACATCGGGCTCCCTGCTCCTTGGGAGCCTGCTTCTCCCTCTGTTTCTCTCTGTCTCTCATGAATAAATAAATAAAATCTTTAAAAAAAAAAATCAGTCCCAGTATTTTCCCTCCCTCCTTCCCTCCCTTCTTTCTTTCTTTTCTTCCTTCCTTCCTTCCTTCCTTCCTTCCTTCCTTCCTTCCTTCCTTCCTTCCTTCCTTCCTCCCTCCCTTCCTTCCTTCCTTTCTTCTTTCTTTTATTAAAATGGCCTTTTCAAATTATAAAATTACTCTATATATGCTTTGTGGAAAGTAAAAACCTCAGGTTAAGCCAAAGTTTGACCGGTGTTATTGTATTAGTTTCCTAGGGCTGCTCTAAGAAAGTACCATACACCGGGTGTCTTAAAACACTAGACATTTATTTTCTCACAGTTCTGGAGGCTACAGGTCCAAAATCCACATGGGGGCAGGATGTTCCTCTGAAACCAGTAGGGGAGAATCATTCTTTGCTTCTTCCAGCTTCTGGTGGTTGTTGCTGGTCCGTGGCGTTCGGTGGCCTGCAGTCACCCCCTCTGATCTCTGAGGCCATCCTTGTATGACACTTGTCCTGTGTGTTTGAGTCTTCACGTGGCCATCTCTCCTCTGTGCCCCTCTCTTCTTATAAAGACAGCAGCATACTGGATTAAGGACCCACCTGCTCCAGTATGACTTCTTAACTAATTACATCCTCAATGACCCTATTTCCAAATATGGTCACATTCTGAAGTACCGGGGGGAGGGGGTTAGGACTTCAACATATCTTTCTGAGGGACACTATGATTCAACTTATAACAACTATACTCCTACCACTCAGACGTGACCATGGATAACACTTTATATTTTCTGCATCTTTAAAAAAATCCATCTGTATATATATGCAGTTTTTAACCAAAAAGAGATGATACTATATAGATGCTGTTTTGTACCTGCTTTTTTTTAAAGCTAATGATTTAAAGTGATGAACTAATTAGCTTTCATTATCTGATTTCTTTTGCTTCACTTTGCACCTCTTGTTTTCAGGCTTATTTACTGTGATTTTTAGCCATTATGTCTGAAATGTGATCCTATAACACTTTTTTGAATTCTCAGCATATTTTCTGATTATTAGGGAAACTTGCTGTGTTCCCTGTGGGGATAAAAAAGAAAAAAGAAACACATTTAAAGGCCTCATTTCATTATGCATAATCCAGGTAAGCATGTCTTCTGGATGTTTCTGCTCTAATTGACATTCAGAAATTGAAGGCCAAACTGAGCCCCCACCCTCCACCCCTGTGGAGGAGGGCTGAGGTCAAGTGTGACCCTCGTTTGAATCTCTCTGATTAGATTCAGTGAGCTGTGTGCCTAATGAAAAGTTTCATCTAAAGGCTCATTTGTTCAGAGGAACTTTTTCTTAACCCTTCTTTCCTCTACGTAATGCAAAAGTCTGCAAGGAAAATGCAAAAGAAGGAAGCTTTGCTGCTTAAACATAATCCAGATAATCATGCCAGTGGACTATAATAAAATGAGACATATGAGGGAAGAAGATATTATCTAATCTTTATTTTCCATCTCTCTCTCTCTCTTCCCTTTTCCTTTTGCAGCCGACCCTGGTGCTTTTCAGAAATAAGAACTTGTTTTCTGCCTAAATAAAAAGAATGCATAATGTTTTTGACGGCACTAATGACTGAATGTGAGCTGTCCAGCAGGGCTCATAGAAAATGGATCCCCCACTGATTAGGTGTGGAATCCCGCTGAGACAAGTTCAGCTCTGAATATTTTATAGAGAGAAGGTGACCATCACCTATGTGGGAGGTTTTTATGGGATATTAGGAATACACTTCCTGCCCACAAATATTTTTTCCTACTGACCCATCAAAATGCCTGACATTATGACATTATGAACTTCTTGTGGCAATGTCATCGAAGGACAGGCTTAAACACAAAGGTTATCTGAACTCGGTATATACACAAAGCCGTTGTCTTCAGTCATATACTAACTGTGAGCCTGGGACCATCAGAGACAGCTGATGCAGAACAGAATGCAGGAGTGTTGAGCTTTGTTGGAGGATGAAAACCAAGAACACGTGGGTGTTTACACCTGACAGTGGTACAGATGAGAGGGAGGATGTGGCTACCGGAAGTATAGCTACTGATGACAAAGGGCAGCCCACCTTTTGGAATCAGACTACTTGGGTTCAAATCCGAGTTCTGCCACTTATAAAATGGAGACTTGGGTCAATTTATGGTCTCAGTTTCTTTTTCTGTAAAGTGGGGGTAAGAGCAGAATTATCTGAGAGGGTGGATATGAGGATTAAATAAAAGAATGAATGTCCAAGCCCCATGGAGCCCCACGGAGCCCCACGGAGCTTGGGACATAGTAAATGTTCAATAAATATTAGCTCCTATTATTAGGTATGGTAACATATTAGAGGAAATGTGTTCAACACTAGCCAAGGAACTTGAATCTAATCCCTCCCAGGCTCATTCCATGAGGTGTGGGCCCAGCAGGCCTCTAACTTGCAAGGCCAGGAATCTTCAGTGGGGATCCATAAATGCAAGGTCCAAGATGGGATTTGGATACAAGTGATTTAATGAGGGAGACCCTTCAGGAAAGAACATCTGGGGGAAGGAGGAGAGCAGGATAGGACGGGGAAGGGCTCCCCATGAAGATGTGGTCTAAGGCAAAGTCTAGTCTTGGCTTGGTCATGGCGGGGGAGAGGGCCAGGAAAATAAATCAAGTTGTACACCACAATTGTTCCTTCTTGAGGTCCATAGGTTGGCCTTATTTACTCCCTGAATCAGTAGTCACTGGCTTTGGACTGCCCCCCTCTCCTTTCCCTTTCACCACTTAGGTGAATGGGGCTCTTATTCCTGGGTAGTTATCCATAAGAAGCTTTTAGTTTCTAAAATTGTCAGCAGCTAGGATGGGTCTATCAGCCCAGCACAGGTATATCAGATGATATCAGGGATACCCGGGTATCATGGGTATACCCAGACAACCTGGGTGGGGTGCGAACAAAAAATAACTACACCAGGAAAATCAAGTAGATAAGCCCAGAACAGGGTCAGTCTGGGAGAAGTATTGACTTGGGATGACTTGGAGAGATCTACTGTCATGTGGAATGCCAGCCTAATCAGGAAAAATATTCATATTCATTGAATCCAAGAGTCAAGATGAAGTATAATGAAAGAAAAAATTGGGAGGGTATTGCTAAATCATAAAGTTGTGAAAATCTGGTGAGGCCAGGTCAGGATTGAGGGCTGAAATCGAATATACTCCTTCATCTCTCAGCGTATAGGCACCGATCTACAGTCTTAAGGAAGTGTGACTATGGGACATGGAAGGAGGGGGTGACCCGATAATGTGACTTTCAGGATATGCTGCAGGGCAGGGGGGAATTGCTTAAAAGACAGACTGACATCTCATCTAACCAGTGGTTGATCTAACCTGAGAACTGGTGGAGCCAGCCTGTAATGGTGGCAGGGTTTTAGGGGCAAGGGGTCATAAACCAGATTTCCAGTTCTACTTCGGCAGCACACCCCGTGGCTGCTCCTCTTTACCCCCGTGGAACATGGGCTTCTCACCCATAAAGATGAGGATGTCCTCTCCAGATCTAAAACTTGATTCCTTTTTGTTGACCCTCAAGCCAGATACCACGTGTGGTTTTCACCCAAATTAGATGTGACACTCTCGATATGCATCACCAGTGTTGAATGATGGGTTTATTGCTTATTTTTTTGTGTGGCACTTTGAAAAATCAATGAAAATCTTTGGAAAATTGGTTTTAGTATTATTTTTTTAAGTTAGCATAATTTTTTTTTTTTTAAAGCAGGCTTCATGCCCAGCATGGAGCCCAAAGCAGGGCTTGAGCTCACAATCTTGAGATCAAGACCCAGACATTCAACCGATGGAGCCACCCAGGCACCCCTAAGTTAACTTACATTTTTTTAAAAAAGTAAACTCTATACCCAACATGGGGCTCAAACTCATCCCCCGAGATAAGAGTTGCATGTTCTTTTTTTTTTTAAAGATTTTTTTTTTAAATTAATTTATTTGAGAGAGAGACAGCGAGAGAGGGAACACAAGCAGGGGGAGTGGGAGAGAGAGAAGCAGGCTCCCCACTGAGCAGGGAGCCCATTGAGGGGCTCGATCCCAGGACCCCATGATCATGACCTGAGCCGAAGGCAGATGCTTAACGACTGAACCACCCAGGCACCCCAAGAGCTGCATGTTCTACCAACTGAGCCAGTCAGGTGCCCCTGGAAGACTGGTTTTAAATCACACTTAGAGAGCACATGTTTTGGTAGAGATGGATGGTTATGGCGTGGAAGCATTCTAAGTTGGGGAGTGAGAACCTATGAGGCCTACTTGTCGATTGTCTTTGGGGCAGGCCTGGTTATCACCACTCTAGACTGGTAAGAACCACATCCCCCAAAAGTGTAGGTAGAGAGGGCTCCTTGATGGGGTTCTTGAGGATTTGGAGCAAAAGGGTGACCCCAAGTGGTGAGTTTTGGTCCAGCAACACAGTTCTGGAAGTAGTCTGGTACCTTAGTGGACATCCAGTCGCTGCGCTGATTTGTAGGATCTCTGGTGTTGCCTTGCTCATTTAAAATTCTACTTTTAAGGGGATGATGTCTTCTTGGTTTTCTCTCTGTTCACAGTATCCTTTCTCCGCCCCTTGCTTTTCCTATCCACCTGAATTGGCTTAGCCTCACCTACGATAATTGAAAAGTAGCACCTGGATATCATGGTCTAAATGATGTGCTAATACTCTCTGAGTAGCTATTCAGAGTGACCCAGGGAGACTCCAGGAGAGACATTCAGATGACAATCTTGAGCTGACGACCTCTGATATTCCTGGATGAAAATGTTTTCTTTGAGCTTATAGCAGTAAAGGGTAAGTCACATATAGGTTAGAGTATTTTCTTAATCCCCTACTGTACCTGAACTCTTCTTCAGTCATGGCCTTAGTACCATGCATATGTCATTTAAAAATTTTTTTTATCTGTCATAGCTATATGTTTAGAAAATGTTTGCAAGTCACTGAGCCATATGGATTTCTTGATTGAGTTGACCTTTGAGGGTTAAGAGAATTCTTCCCTGAGAGAGCTGGGGCTAAGTATCCATGAGTCCAGCTCTCACTAGCTCCAGTAAGTGAAAAACAGATCTTTTATTTTCCAGTTACTATTGCAAAAAGTTTCCGGGCCTGGGTGTTAGGGCTGGGTGAGCTGTTCTATCCATAAAAATGTACTGAGAGTCTGTTATCACTTGCTTAAACGGGAGGAAGTCAATCAAGTTCCACTTATATAACAAGTATAATTTAGATTAGAATTTTAAGGAAGAAAAACTTAGATCACTGTACGAATTGGGTGTTTTACAGGACACAGTATATAGCCTGCCTATATCTGAGTGAAAACGATGGCCTATTTATCTCCATGCTCTGTGAGTTTTTCCACGCTCTGACACTTACTCTGATGTGAGGCTCATCTATTAAATCACTTTCTCTATCTCATTAAGACTGTGGCTTTCAATTCATTTTTGCTCCAAGACTGACCTTCTAAAAAAGACCTCTGTCTTCCAAACTGCCATGAACTTCTCCTCAACTCTTAGGCTTTAGGTTTGGGAGAGCAAACACAATTCAGGCTTGGTCTTCCAGTGTGCTTTGTTTCATGCACCCCAGAGCCTGGGCGGGGCACCCCTGCTTTCAAAACAATTTCCTCCACAGTGAAGGTGCTGTTGCTTCTTTCTTTCTTTCTTTATTAAAGATTTTATTTATTTATTCATTAGAGACAGAGAGAGAGAGGCAGAGGGAGAAGCAGCCTTCCCGCGGAGCAGGGAGCCTGATGCAGGACTCAATCCCAGGACCCTGAGATCATGATCTGAGCCGAAGGCAGACGCTTAACCATCTGAGCCACCCAGGCACCTGGTGCTGTTGCTTCTTAGCTCAATCAATAATAGAGCATTCAAAACAAAAACAAAAACAAAAAAACAGCTGAGCTTAATTTTTTTGTCATCCTAATGAGTGGGAAGTAGAATTTATAGAAAAGAAGATAAACTAGGGATGGTTTTCTTTATAAAATAATTTAATAAGAGATTCCTTTTAATCACAACCACGAATTTATATACTTGATTGGTATGTTAGCTAGACTTTTACAAAAAAAGCTATACACTCCCACCAGTAAAAGGATCCCATTAGTACTCTGAACAGAACTTCTGTTGTCACTGTTTAGTAAAGGCATAAATGTCACAAATGAAATCATCAAGTGATTTGTTAATTTTTAGTGGGAGACCAATGGCTTACCATTGCCTCCCATGGAAAGCCGCAAACACCCCCAGAAGAAAAACTCAACACAGGAAGTATTTTTAGCTACTTAAACAGACTCTGTAAAATGTCAGTGGACCTGTTAAACGACTGTCAGAAGCCTGACTACATATATCGACTTGAATTGAGAGAAAAAGAAACTAAGAAACTTCTAAGGCAGGACCAAAGTTCATCATGGTTTGACACCTGGGTTAGTCCCTCACACTCCAAAAGGGTATGGCCCGTGATGATGGTGTGAGTGTTGCTGACTCTTCATTACTCATTTCTGTTGGTTTTGAACATGAATCCTGGTGGTTTTGTGGACTATAGCAGAACTTGAACTGGAAGATGGAACGGGCTCTTTTACCCACGGCTTAGAGCATTAGAATTTCCATTTCACATGAAAATGTGCTCACGTAGAGAGCCTGGCTCTTAGAGTATGTTAGAACTGGAAAGTTTCCCATACTCAGAGGAGAAAATCGAGACCCAGAGAGTAACCAGTTTATTGAAAAGTCTGATTTAGGAAGGGGATGGCGATGCCGTTGTTCAGTTTTTCTCTAGTCATTGCCTTTAGCCCTACTCAGTTGAGTCTCCTTTTTCCATCCCTCTCTGATGTTTCCGGCTTATCCCATAGCTTTCCAGCCACTTTCAGTTATTAGCAGCTTTAGACCAGTCTGGGCCAATTTAAACCGATCTTAACACAATTTAACTGCTCGTCTTGGCCCCTCCTGGCATGGGCCAGGCTTGGTTCTGAAGGACTTGAGAAGGGGAGAGAGAGCATGGTCATCTGTTGCACACTTTCTCCCTGCTCCCTCTGCTGTGGGTCTAGCTCCTCTGGGGTTAGAGATGGCAGGAGGGAATAGGAAACAAATTATTTTGTTTACTTAACCAGTTAGGGGAGTGCAGTCTTGTGTTGGGTGTTGGCTCAATACGGTCCCTGTGGTCCATGTCTAAATGCTGGCTCCCTCAGGGCAAATGTGTGAGTTCTTTGGAGGATTTAGTGAGATTTTGTGAATCTGGCTGTGGATTGTCCAGCACCCAAGGCTGGTCGTCTACTCTGTAGGTGTTTTTGTGGAGTTCTGCCTGATGCCAGCCCTCTTGGGTAGAGTACTGACAAGGTTGCTTAAACTGATGCCCCCGAGGCACCCCTTTGCACGCAGTGCCCAAGGACGCTCATCATCCTTGTCCTTCCAGACCTTGGGAGTGCTGATTGCTCTGTAGCAAATTTGTCCCTGTTCTGCGATCTCAAATGCTGGGCTTATCAACCAGTCTGTTGCCTAAGCAGATGTCCAAGCTGGAACCAGTGCCAGTCTCCCTTTCTGGAAAGTCCTGCCTGCTCCTCCCTGTTCTAGCACTCCTTATGAGGCCAGTAACGCATGACTCCTTGGATTTTCCTCTTCCCACCTCCCACCCTGTTGGGAGGTAGACTGGAGGCAGAGGACTAATGCAAACCCACGGGAGACAATCGCAGTTAGGAGCTGTAAGGAACAAAACGATGGACAGGAAATCAAAGTGTACTGTTGCCAAAGGGAGTTACAATTTCTTAGCTGTGGAGATGGTCTTGATCAAAGCTTGTGCCAGATCTTGCTGCTGCATCTGTCTCAGAGGCCAGATTTTCCTGTTCTTCTCAGTAGTTTATTCCCCTTGGTAATAAATGCACTGCAGTAATGAACAAGCTGTAATGAACTGTGTTGGCAAATGGCATGGCTTGTAACTGTCCCGCTTGCAGTTTCCTCCATTCAATGTGATGCTACGCTAATCACTTGTGAAGCTTTACTCTTGCTTGGAAAGAGAAATTGTAATACCTTGTTGAATTTGTACCCATAAAACCATACCAGATAGCACATTTTCTCAAGCACTTTTTAATCATTTGCCAAGAACATAAGATTTAAAGTAGTCTTGAGGTTCCAGGCCAAAAAAAAAAAAAAAAAAAAAAAAAAAGGAGCTAGTATTTAGGTTAGGTTTACTATCATTTTCATGGATCCTTATTAAGAGTTTTGCAGGGCGCCGGGGTGGCTCAGATGGTTAAGCGTCTGCCTTCGGCTCAGGTCATGATCTCAGGGTCCTGGGATTGAGTCCCGCATCGGGCTCCCTGCTCCTTGGGAGCCTGCTTCTCGCTCTGCCTCTCTCTCTCATGAATAAATAAATAAAATCTTTAAAAAAAAAAAAAAAAAAGAAAAAAAGTTTTGCAAATAAGATGATGTATTTACATCCAACAGGAATGTTCAATGGCTTGATCTATTGATCAAATATTATTATAAGAACAGCTGTGAAACATCTTGAAATGTAGAGCTTCTGATTGGAATTTATACAAAATTTCATGGTCTTTCAAACTTATTTTTAATTTTAAAGCAGCCTTTTCTTTTACTTTTAAATAATTTTCACTAAAGCCCAAACTGAAAAAAAAAACACAAAAGTATTAGTGTCAGATAATGTCATTGTTTAAATTAGGCTCTACCATTTACTACTACATCATTAACCTGGCTACATAACTTAACCTCTCCAGGCATGTTACCTCATCTATAAAATGGGGTAGTAATCTCTAACTCATAGAACGGCCTTGACAGTTATTTGAGAATATGTGAGATGCTTAGAATAGAGCCCTGCACACTGCAAACGCTCAGACATTCCATTATCGTCATCATTGACTCTTGTGGTGGATCGATCCTACTTCTGGCCTCTGTTCCTCCCCTCCTTGTATCTTTGCACTTTGCTACATGACTTTGCAGACCCTTCACCCCAGAGGTGGAGTCCATTTCCCCACCTTCCATCTGAGCTCAGTTGTGTGACTGGCCTTGGCAAATGGAATGTTCATGGAAGCTTGAGAAAGCACATACTGTGTTTTTGTGGTCTCTCTTGATTCTCTGTCCCCCAGCCCGTCACTGTCCATGAGAATTGCTGGGGGACAGTGCATGAAAGGGGTTCAGGTGGCTCCAGTCATCCCAGAGGAACCATTCTGGAATGGCTCAAGGGCAGCTGACGGTCAGACATGGGAGTTAGTCCAGCTGGGACCAGTTGACATCACTGACTAGCACACTTGTCAGCGATACCAATGCTGATTGTTTTAAGTCACAGTGTTTCGGGGTGGTTCGTGCGCGTCATTATTGTGGCAACAGGTAACGGAGACAGATTCATCTAAAACTTAGAAAGGGATCATTGTCCACAGAAGCTCTTCACCAAAGACTGGAACCCCAGTCCTGTGAGATGCTCTGTGAAGGGTCCGATCATCAACAGACTGTGCTAAGCATATAGGAAGTACGCACGAATGTGCATATGAAAGAACTGGAAAATAACTCCAGGAAGAAGACTTTCTTTAATTCATTATTTCCTAAATGAATAAGCCACAGCAATATTTTGCCCAACATCAGTGGACCTTATTATGTTCTACAGTGTACGTGCTGGAGAAAGGTACTTATGCATGGTAATGTGACTGATTTTTAAGCAAACACAATGAAACATGAATCCAAATATATTTTTTCCCATTTGGAAGAGGTCACCTTAGGAGACTGTTCATTTATTCCTGTGATGTTGCTCTAAATCTTAAAATGCCTCAATGATTTTTGGAAACTTTTCTTTCGGTATTCCCTTTAGAGCCAAAGCCACAGAGGAAAATCAATCTTATTACTTTGTAATCACACCTAGTTTCTCACCCAAAAGAGTGTCTGTGAACTTGGTCACCCAGCTCATTCACCAGACTTGGTACTGGATAGAATTGTTCTAAAAAGTAATAAATAAAACTTCAGAAGATGAAGAGTTTCCAAGGGTGAAGATGCTCATATTGAAGGTAAATTAGCCTCCCGCCTGTTCTGAGGTGAAGGGTTTTTGAGCCAAGACGTTGGGTGGGATTGACTGCTCTGAGCCACCACATTAAAAGAAGTCTTTGTCCTTAGGTTCTCTGTCCCCTCAGCTGTCTCTGTACAACTCCTTCCATCATTTTCCTGGTTCTTGGCTTTAAACAGTTCATAGCTTTGTCCCATGCTTGGTGTTGGTCTAGGCTACCCTCCCAGGTTGGTGCAATCCCTTGGCTTCTGTCCTGTGCATGCATCCTACTTGCTTTCTTGTTTGGTCTTCTGCCTGCTAAAGTCCATGACTATGATTTTTGGGTTTCTGTTGAAATTTCTCAGCTGTTATCCCTGGATGTCCTGACTCAATTCATTGCTGTGATGTTGTTCTAAATCTTAATCCTGTTTTTACCTTGGTCGAACATCTCTAGTGCCTCCAGCATGGCCACTCTCTATGTTCCCAACTGGCCCTGGTGTCAGACTTACAGAAAGGATGCCCCTCACTAAGATTCTCCACTGTTGCCATTTTTGCCACTTGGCTTTATCATTCTTGCTGACACCAATGTGGAGGGTGGGCAGACAGCTGATAGGGAGATGAGACATGTGGCTATGGCAGAGCTGAGATGACGAGTGTCTGGACCAAATCAGGGCAATGGGGAATAAGGAGGAGGGTCTAGATGAGAAACTCTTGTGAAGACAGATAATAGGAATTAGCCTTTCATGACATGGCCATAGGCAAAAAGGAAGAAAATATATATGACTTCCAAGTTTCTTTATGGACAACTGGTTAAAAATTTTTGCTGAGACTGAGGATCAGAATGTTTGAAGGACAGAGCTTCAGTGTATATATGTATATAGTTTTTTAAAAAGACTTTATTTATTTACTTGAGAGAGCAAGAGAGCGCATGAGTGGTGGGGAGGGACAGAGGGAGAGAGATCAGCAGATTCCCTGCTGAGCAGGGAACCAGATGTGGGGCTTGATTCCAGGACCCTGGGATCATGACCTGAGCTAAAGGTAGACACTTAACACCCTAAGCCACCCAGGCGCTCCAAGCTTCAGTGTATGTTAATTGTTACCAGCTTAAGAGTAATAATAAAAACAATAACAGTGACAAAAAGAAATACTCCCTGCTGAGATGCTATTCCAGTGAATTACAATTACATATGTGCATATTTTATTCCTTAGTATATTCTAGGATTTGAAATTCATAGAAACATGATCTACAGACATAAGGGCATAAGAAAGAGGGTAGGATCTACAAGGCAGATTAAAAAAACAAAACAATACTTAAGTCAATTGCATCTGTGGCCCAGTGTGTTAATATCTCTATGTAGTGACTCCCAAGACAGTGATTCATGTTTTGCTTGGTGCATAAAGATGTATAGTTGGGTAAGGTTGTAAAAATATTTTTGAGGAAAGTTACTACATTACAAGTCATAATAAACCTTTATTTTGGCAAGCAGAATGAACGAATTTGTCTACATGATTAGGAGAAAACTCTAGCAAATCATTAAGGTATACAGGAGTTGGCAGCATGTGTATTTTTTGGTTGTTTTTCAGAAACATATTTATTTCCCCTCAAAGGGGAAGAAAAATCTTAATGATAACATTGCTAAAAATGAGAGAAGTTTAGGTGCTTTCTCTGCCCACAGTGAAAATGACTTTTCCATCCCTATGTAGCATGTTTCATATTCTGCTACAGAATTAAACTGTTAATAAGTGAAAAATGTGTGAAAGAAATTTTTTTTCCAAATTATGATTCACAGTTGGAAAGGATAAGCATTTAAATGTTAATGACAATAATAACCATTACTGCTCTGCCTGAAAATAAATCTAGGTAGGAAGAGATCCACCCATGATTTTTAAAAAGAAATCAAGTTTATGTAACATGGTGTGTCAACTATACTTAAATAAAAAAATTTAAAAAAAGAAAGGAAAAAAGTTAAAAGAAAAATGCATAAAACAACAGCAACAAAAAAGAAATCAGGTTTGCATTAAGATCCTGCTTAAAATTCATACTTCCTATGAAATGTCAAGGTCACACACCAACTTTCTCCTGTCATTTAAAGTGGCTTTCAGCACAGTCTGGTCAAGAATAGGACCATCTAACTTGGAGTGAATTGGAGGTTGACATTTCGAATCATATCAATTTTATGGGCTGTTTTAATTTTTTAAAAAATAGTTCAAACTTACAGAAAGGATGATGCTCACTGAGATTCTCCACTGTTGCCATTTTTGCCACTTGGCTTTATCATTCTTGCTCTCTCTCTGTAAGTACGTATCCATATCATTACTGTCTCTTTGAACCACGTGAGAATATGCTGCCGGTTACTTCTAAGTACTTTAGGGTATATTTCCTACAAAGACTGTCCGCAGCACAGACATCAAAATTACAAGTTACACTGATACATTGCTATTATCTAATTCACTAAACCTATTCAAATTTTTCCACTTGTCTTAATGATGTCCAGCATCCAACCGAGGCTTACACATTCCATGTAGCTATAAAGCCTCTTTACTCTTCAGTTCGGAGCAGCTCCTCAGTCTTTTCTGATCTATTATGGTTTTGATTTTTTTGAAGAGTATTGGTCAATGACATCATGGAATGTTCCTCATTTGCATTCATCTGATAATTCCTCATGAGTGAGATCATGCATTTTTGTCAGGAACAGTGTAAATAGGATGTTGTACTCTGTGCCATTTCAGGAGATGGTGTCTTTCAGGTTTCTCCACTGCAAAGTTCATTCATAAGTTGTACTTGTTAATTAATAAGTGTTATTAGTTTGGATTCTACTATGACGAAGAACGTATCAGTATATGCTCATGGATTCCGATTTTTTTAAAGATTTTATTTATTTATTTGATATATAGAGAGAGACAGTGAGAGCAGGAACACAAGCAGGGGGAGTGGGAGAGGTTGATAAGCAGGCTTCCCACAGAGCAGGGAGCCCGATGAGGGGCTCGATCCCAGGACCCTGGGATCATGACCTGAGCCGAAGGCAGACGCCCAACGACTGAGCCACCCAGGTGCCCAGGATTCCTATTTTAATCAATGAATTATAATCAGTCACTCTCATTATTTATTTCAATGCTCAAATTATCCCAGATCTGGCTAGTAGTAGCTCCTTCCAGCTGGATATCTGTCCTTTTGAAAGGTCCCTGACGTTGTTAGAGCACTTCCTTACTTTCTTCTGCAAGAAGATGTTCCAGGAGCATCTTGTACTTCGTCTGGCTCAGTGCTGGAACCAGGTGTTTCTTCAAGGATTCCTGGTTCGTTTTGGTGGTGAATGGTCTTTAAAACCATGCAAGACTTGCTTACTGCTACTGGGATGTCACTCCTCGTTGCCCTCTTAGTGGATAAAGCTTGGAAATATATGTATGGATATGCATACACATACGTGTGTGTGTGTGTGTGCGTGTGTGTGGGGTGTGTGTTCATTTGGTGGTTTTCAGAGTGTGGTTCTTAGACCAGCAGCAGCATCACCAAGGAACTTGTCAGAAGTGCAAATTATCAGGCTCCACCCCAGATCTACTGAATCAAAAACTCTGGCGGTTTTAACAAGCCTCCTAGGTGATTTTGATGATGTACCTGAAGTTTAAAAACTACAGATCCACTGATAAATTACATGTCGGTGTGTGTGTGTGTTGTGTAGATCAGTGAGTCAGTAGTTTTTAATTTAGGCATGCATCAGAATATGTATATATATATAGTGTGTATATATTTGCATCTATGTTTTTATCTTTCTGTATATATATGTACATATATATACACATATGTATATATTTATATAAAACCACAAGTTTGCTCTGATACTTCCAATTCCAATCCAACAACAGAGGGTATATTCTAGACTATTCTTTTCTATATTTATAGCTCTCCTCTTTGACAGGGAGATACTTTGCTCCCAATTTTCTCAATATATATATAGTCACTGTTTGGGTCCATTCCTCTGCATAGAAACAAACGCTCAACCCTGGCAGAGATATCACCTTCCCTGGCTTCCTTCTTCCCTCTGCCCCAAACACTGCTGGCCACCTCCAAAAATATTAGAGAAGGGAAAGGAGGAAGCTGTATTGGTTTTTTGAGGATGAAACACTATGAAAATAATTTTAAATTAATGTATGGGATGCCAGTATCAGTCAATTAATATTAATTGGAAATTTACTCTTGGTGATCAGCTGATAAATATCAATAAGTTTTTCCATCTTTAGCTGGACACTGTTCTTTTCTCTAGATCCAGTCTCTTTTTCAGTCCTTCATTTGCCCTTTACCTCACCTCCATCATTTTTATTATCAGTTTATTGCTCTCATTAAATTGAGATGTGTAGAGGTGCCTGGGTGGCTCAGGTCATGATCCCAGGGTCCTAAGATCGAGTCCCACATCGGGCTCCCTGCTCTGCGGGAAGCCTGCTTCTCCCTCTCCCACTCTTCCTGCTTGTGTTCCCTCTCTCTCTCCCTCTCTCTCTCTGTTAAAAAACAAAATCTTTATTTATTTTTTTTAAAGATTTTATTTATTTATTTGACAGAGAGAGAGAGAGCGCACAGATAGTCAAGAGTGGCAGGCAGAGGGAGAGGGAGAAGCAGGCTCCCCGCTGTGCAGTGAGCCTGATGTGGGGCTCGATCCCAGGGCCCCGGGATCATGACCTGAGCTGAAGGCAGACGCTCAACGGCACCCCATTAAATAAAATCTTTAAATTGAGATGTGTATACATCACTCGATTTAGTCTACAACCTCTCTCTGTACACAGAGATCTACTGCTTTAGCAGTTCATTCTTGAAACTTGCTCTTTATCTTCTTTTTTTATTTTGATTTTTTTATTATTTTTTGTTTTTTGAGAGAGAGAGAGAGACAGAGAGAGCAAGAGCCTGAGAACATGGTGGGGAGGGGCAGAGGAAGAGGGAGAGAGAGAATCCCAAGTAGGCTCCACTCCCAGCTTGATTTCATGACCCTGAGATCATGACCTGAGTTGAAATCAAGAGTCAGCTGCTTAACTGACCCGGCCACCCAGGTGCCCCTTGCTCTTTCTCTTCCAGGCTCAGTTCTCATGCATGGATAGAATTTTGCGCAGGTATTGCCATTTTTGAGCATTCATTCAACAAACATTATTGAGAATGTACCATGACCTTCATTTTGAAAAAGTTGAGTCTGAGGTGCTTTTGAGACACTCAAGTGTAGGTGTCTGGTTGGCAACCGGACATACAGAATGGGATTCAGAGTAGAGTCTTTTGGAGGTGGAAAGAAATAAAATAGTGACTCATCTGCATGCATACAGTGGTACTTCAGGCCATGCACACAAATGAGATCACCCAGAGAGGAAAAATGTAGAGAGAGAGGGGAGGGCCTGGGGCATATCCTTCAGGAATTCTGATACGGTTTTTGGTCAGGCAGAGGAGTGTGCATCGAAAAAGAAGACGGAAAAGCCTACTCAGAGCATTAGGAGGAAAGTTATGAAAGACTGCATCATATTAGTCAAAGGAGAAGTGTTTCAATAAAGAGAAATTTCGATAACGCTTGGAAGCCCGGGAAATAAGAACATGCGTTTATATGGACTTTGTGTGGTCTTATTAAAGGACCAAGTGAAAAGTCATATGCGGAGCGGTTTCTGTGGTGTAATGGGACTAGAAGCTCAATGGGTAGGTGGAGGAGTGAGTGGGAGATGACAAAAGAGAGACTGTGAATACTTAACAATTATTCTGAGAGTTTGGCTTTGAAGAGGAATACAAAGATAAAATGTATCTGGGGAGGAAGAATAATAGGCCAAGTGAGTTTTCTTTAATGGGAGAAAATAGACAGTATGGAGGGGGTCACTGGGACTTCATCACTAACAATGATGTCATGGGGCCTTGCATATGGACAACGAAATTACTCAGAATGATGGCTGGGCACGAGTTAAATACTTTAGCAAGGTATCAGAGTCTTTAATGAATGAGGAAGAATGGCCATAGTTCTCCATTTTAGGATGCACACACTTTAGTTCACGTTTTAATGTTTGTAGGTATAAATGCAGCTTTTAGTTGGTGATGAGTTTATTTATTGTGGTCATTTTGTTGCCCTTCCCCTCTTTCTCCCAAGCATTTACTTACTTCCCTAAACTGAGGAAGCATGATTTTATCTCTCTCTCTCTCTCTCTCTCATCTATCTATCTATCTATCTATCTCTCTATCATCTATCTATCTATCTATCTATCTATCTATCTATCTATCTATCTATCCATCCATCCATCATCTATCTATCTATAGTTGTGTGCCTGACTAGGTTTACTTAAATTTTCAGAGGCTCAGTATCCTCCTATGGAAAAAGAAGATAATGGTACCTTCTTTCTTCTAGAGATGTTGTCAAGATTAAGTTAGTTAGATCCTATCAAGCTCTAGTACTTCACTTGGCAAATAGTAAGTGCTTGATAACTAGTAGCTATTTTAATTTTTGCATTCGAAACTTCAGGGCTGTCCGAAACAAACGACACACTAATAGATATCATTGCTGTGGCTCGATAACTAATGGAGCAGACGCTTTGTGTGTTTAGTTTCTAAATGCACCTGTTTCAGGACACATTCATCTCTGATAGAAGAAAACCATACAGGAATTCCTGAATTGGCTCTTTGAGATTCTTATTGTCCTTTGATTTTATATCTTTGATTAAGTAAGTTGCTAGACTACAGAGTTACTGTGTTATTGTAATACTTCAAAGTATTCAATTAACAAACTTTAAAAATAACCCCCTTCCTTTATAAAATTATCTATGAAATACAATGGCTGAGAATTCAACCTTTGTTGTCAGGCATTTCAGATTTACAGTCCTTGCTTTCTACCAGCCTAGGTCTCCTCTGAATTTATGCTTTACTTTGGCAATCATTCACAATTACCTGCAGAAGATATATGGTATCTCTCTGTGTACAAAGCACAGATATTTCTAAAACCACCCAGAGAAGGGATGAAATATTTGAGTTCCAGGTGTTGTTGAGGCTACTGTCCAGTCCTGAATTTCTTAACTCATTTACACTTTGCTTTTCACCGATAACTTTACATTAATATAGGGTTTTGTGCAGGATGCTTTTTCGGTCATTTTTATTAAGTTGCAAAACATGAGTAGTGCTATAAATATTGTCCCGTTTGGAGGACAATAAGTTAGGCAGATTTGGCCTCTTCCATAAACAAATCTTACTTGCAAACTGTCTTGGCCACAACTTTGGTCCCTATGTTTATCCATATTTTTCTTCATAAATAAGTCTTCTTAGGATTCTAGAATGTATTTAGTGCTAAACTCTAATTTAAGGAGCCAAACTATTATAAATTCTGGAGTTTTATTTGCAGAGCTTTATATATGGGTGCCAGATTGTTTGACATTTAAGATGTCCTGGTTTTCAAATTTGAAATGAAGGATGTGATGTGAGAGACAGTATCAGAGTCTTAAGGGTCAGCCTCTTGGGATTTTGACGTGGTCTCCATTTGTGGGTGTAGTCAGCACTAGGCAAGCTTATGAAGCAGGTGAAATTTGTCTTATTTATTCTTCCAGACTCTGAATTCTGAATTGTTTTCCAGTCTTACTGGCTCTATTTCTCCCCTCTCTGTAGGAATGCAGAGGCTCTGTACTCACTCTAGTTTTTTCCCCCATCAAGACTATCAAAAATGGATCCATATCTCAATTACACTGTGTCTTGTTTCTCAAAATGCAGTCAATAGCAATCTACATTAGAGTTATTTGAGAGGCTTGTTGAAAACATAGATTTCCATCCTTACTCCATCAGGATATCTTGGAAATCTGCAGGTTATCAAATTTCCCAGGTATATATAAGGCATGATAAATTTTGAAAGCACTAATTCAAAAAATTCTCTCTCCAAAGACATTTGCCTTGTAGGAATTTCTTAAGCTGAAGAATACAACTGGAGTCATGCAGTTGTAGGTATTTTTGTGTTGCTGTTTTTTTTTTTTCTAGTACCCTAGAGATCAGACCATGGTAGATTGTATGGATGTTTCTGCATAAAGAATTCTGGGAAAAAATTGATATTTTTAGGATCTGATGAAGCCAGCCTAAATTGAATATTTTACCTGTTATAAGTAACAGGAAAATGAATCAATTGGCTACTTTCTTAGAAATCTGATATTGTATAAAAAGTGATCCTTCCAGTAAAAGATGTTGGAAATAACATTTCCTTGTTTTCCTACAGAGAGGGTAAAATGGACAGATCACAACAGGATGAATTCAAGCTGGATGTTAGGATGAACTTCTGTATTTTTTTGAAAACCAAAATGCATTTTTGAAGTAATTATCAGGATAATGTAAGCTTAAAAATAATTTGTTTGAAATATCCAGAGAATCATGTCAATAATTTCTAGGAAACTCACCTTATTTTGACACACCACTTCGTAACTTTATGGAGATTGATGTACACTTCGTGACACAAGGACCTAGAATTCTTTTTTTTAAGGAATTTATAGGATTTCTATTTCCTTCCTTGAAGTTCCCAAGTTTACCAAGAGTGCTTCTACAT
This sequence comes from Mirounga leonina, assembly GCF_011800145.1. Classification (NCBI taxonomy): domain Eukaryota; kingdom Metazoa; phylum Chordata; class Mammalia; order Carnivora; family Phocidae; genus Mirounga; species Mirounga leonina. The sequence continues at coordinate 20,478,637 of NW_023270854.1, forward strand.
ACAAAACTGGTGTGTCCAATTAATTCATTAGAAGGTAGTTGAATTCAGTTGAGGGAAGGATTGTTTATTTCGGGTGGCAGGTGTGTCCTTTAGTATGCCAGAAAATCAATTTGATCAATTTCGTTTTTTAGTTTTTATTGAGTTGTTTTGGCATCGTGGCATACAGTCTAGGCTTATACTTTCATTTGAGAAGAATAATTTTTCTGCACATCACTCAGAACACTTCTTCCTAATGCTAAATAGCTAGCTGGGGGTCCACGTGCTGATGCATCTGCTTCCTGTTGAAACTTTGACTTTGGCAAGGTGAGAAATGTCACCTTGGGTCAGCCCCAAGTTTTATCTAACTCAGATTCTGCTTCAGGCAATGGAAATAAGGAATTGATTTAGAGAGAGCATGGGAAATTTTTTCTGACTGTTGTGTTTTAACCAATTAGCCTTAAATTTTCTAAATAAAGTATCAAGCCCTGGTGAAGATGTTAAATGTCTACATCAACAACAATAAAAGGAAACTAGCAAGAAATTACGCTTTCAGTTGCATTTCAAAAATTGACTTTATTGGGGCACCTGGGTGGCTCAGTCGTTAAACGTCTGCCTTCAGCTCAGGTCATGATCCCAGGGTCCTGGGATTGAGCCCCACATTGGGCTCCCTGTTTGGCGGGAAGCCTCCTTCTCCCTCTCCCACTCCCCCTGCTTGTGTTCCCTCTCTCACTGTGTCTCTCTCTGTCAAATAAATAGATAACATCTTTAAAAAAATTGACTTTATTTTTCAGAGCATTTGTAGGTTTACAGCAAAGCTGAGCAAAAGGTATAGACATTTCCCATATACTGTTGCCCCACATGTGTGGCCTTTCCCATTATCAAAATCCCCCACCAGAATGGTACATTTGTTACAATTGATAAACCTACACTGATGTGTCATTATCACCCAGATCCATAGTTCATATTAGAATCCATTCTTGGTGTTGTACATGCGATGGGTTTGAATGAATATATAGTGTCATGTATTCTCATCACAGTATCATACAAAATAGTTTTACTGCCCTAAGAATTCTCTCTGCTTCACGTATTTATCCCTCCCTCCTTCCAAACCATGGCAACCACTGATCTTTGTATTGTCTCCATAGTTTTGTCTTTGACAGATGTCATATAATTGGAATCGTATAGTATGTAGCCTTTTTAGATTGGGTTCTTTCACTTAATAATATGCATTTGAGTTTTTTTCCTGACTTCCTAGCTCATTTCTTTTTATTTATATTTCTTTTTACTTATTTATATTTTAAAAGATTTTATTTATTTATTTAATTGACAGAGAGAGAGATATATAGAGACAGCAAGAGAGGGGACATAAGCAGGGGGAGTGGGAGAGGGAGAAGCAGGCTTCCTGCCGAGCAGGGAGCCCGATGTGGGGCTCGATCCCAGGACCCTGGGATCATGACCTGAGCCAAAGGCAGTCGCTTAACCAACTGAGCCACCCAGGCACCCCCTCATTTCTTTTTAGCATGTTGCATTTTTAGAAAAGAAATTTGAGCCAAAGAGGAAACTTTTGGACTCTTTCTTCTTTTTGCCTCAATTTTTATCCTTAAGTCTTCACATTCTAGTTACCATTGCCTTAAAGCCAATTCATGTTCTAGATTAATGTCTTTGTTTTTTCTCTTTTTCCATCTATTTTTTCCCTAGAATTTATTTCATACCAATTGTGGTCTTAACATTTTCCAGGTTCTGGAGGGCTACTTAAAAAAGCTTAAGGCTGGGGTCTCTGGGTGGCTCAGTTGGTTAAACGTCCACCTCTTGATTTTGGCTCAGGTCATGATCTCAGGGTTGTGAGATCAAGCCCTCCATTGGGCTCATGCTGGGCGTGGAGCCTGCTTAAGATTCTCTCTCTCCCTCTCCATCTGCCCTCCCCACACCCCTGAAAAAAAAAAGCCTAAGATTTTTAAAAAAAGACTTAAGATACAATCCTCATTTTTATTTACTCTGAAGTTGGTGAAACAGAATAAATGAAAATACTATTGGAAGACATTATTTATTAAGAATTACTGTATGTCAGACCTTTAGCTAGACAGTTTATGCACATTAACTTATGTCATCCTTGGAACAACTTTGGAAGTTTGGGATTATTTTTCTTGTTTTACATTATGACAATTTGGGTTAGTAAGAATTGCAATTCGGGGCATCTGGGTGGCTCAGTCAGTTAAGCGTCTGCCTTCGGCTCAGGTCATAATCCCCGGGTCCTGGGATGGAGCCTTGCATTGGGCTCCCTGCTCAGCAGGGAGTCTGCTTCTCCCTCTCCCTCAGCTGTCCCCCCTACTTGTGCTCTCTGTCTCTCTCTCTCTCAAATAAATAAATAAATAAAATCTTAAAAAAAAAAAAGAATTGAAATTCAAACTCAGTCTGGCTGACTCTGCAGTTCACACTCCTTTTATTACACCAAAACTGAACAAAGAGAAGGCACAGAAAAATATCTTAATGGTTGTTGAAGGGTAGATAACTATATGACTGTCACCTTAAGCTTCTCAAGTAATAGGATTTTATAATTTCCTTTGCTGTGTAATACAGTGTTTACATTGCATGATGTTTTCCTCTTGATTAAGCATTTAACTCCTACTGGCTTTAATCAAACTTTGGTGAATTAGATCAGATATTACCATTTTACAGATGATGAGCTAAATAACGTCATAGTCATATAGCTGACACATAGCTGGGGAACTGGAATTCATTTCTCTGTGGACGTGTTTAGAATGAGCTTGACACAAAATCTTTGAAAAAGTGAAATTTTGAGCAGTAAGTGTAACCATTCCCTAGATCCTCTATGCTGAATGGAAAGTGGATGCTCTCTGTGTCTCTGGGACTCATCCTACAGATCATTGCTTTCCTCTTCTGAGGCTGCATGCAGTAACATCAAACAAAATGTTTGTGGAAGAATTTGGGCCTCTGAGGGGAAGGAAAAATGCAAACGAGTGCCAAAAATGGGGGAAAGAGGTTAGAAAGATGAGTTTAAAGAGTTTGCCTTGGGCTGGCCCTGTTGCCATCTGTCACAATGCTGTTTGCATAATGGTCCTTTTAGCCTTAGAGAGACTAAGAAATATTTAATGATACTAAGAAGTAGATCATATGAATCAGTCTCAGAACTCCGATCTTTACTTATTTTTAATCATCTTTATTCACACGTCTGAAAGTAATTATACAAGAAGAAAAAAATTGTTAAATTTACATGATAACTAACCTGGGGGGGCTGGGTACATTAATTTTATGGTTAAGCTATTTGTCTCTCATAATTAGTTTGATGATATTGATATTTTTAACAAATCATATAAAATAAATGGAGTTGACTGGTACATTATTCCAAATTAAGAATAAGATATAATCTGTTAGTATAAAGCGGTGGTGATTGTGTGTTAGATTCTGGAAAGAAGGTAAGGAAGGGTCATTTAAAAGATTTTGAGACTCCTATTCAGATAGTGATGATATTTAGGAATTGCTGAAAATAACAGGTTTTGTTCTAAGAAATGAAAGCCAGGGGTAGTTTAAACCCATCTTTTTTTTCATAATAAAGTTGTCAGAGGCTATATATGTATGAGATCAGTAGAGGCTTTTTACAGACAAGGTCACCACCTCTGCCCAAGCAATGAGTAGACTGCATCTTTTAGTTTTATTTATGTTTTCCTCCTGTAAATGCTTAGTCTTTTACTCGTATAATAAGCTATGGAAACCTTGGTATCAAAACTTCACAGAAATGGGGAGACCTTGTCAGGAAGTCTAAACACAGTTAAGCTTTCAGTAGGCTAATCAAATAATCACCTGTGTAAAATGGATTTGTAGATTTCTTGCTTTAGTTTTGTTAAATTTAGCTCTGTTATTTGATGAATATATATTTAGGAGTGATGTCTTGATGAAGTGATTCTCTTATGATTATGAAATATTCCTCTGTCTCTGTTAGCACTCCTTGCCTTGAAGTCTACTTTGTTTGATCTTAATGGAGCCATGGCAGACTTCTTGTTCAGTGTTTACATGATGGGTTTTTCTATTATTTTGCTTTCAATCTGTTTGTGTCTTTACATTTAAAGTGCATATTTGTGAACAGTATATAGTTGAGTGTTACTTTCAAAAAATTCAATCTCATATTATCTGTCTTTTTTTTTAAGATTTTATTTATTTATTTGACAGAGAGAGACACAGCGAGAGAGGGAACACAAGCAGGGGGAGTGGGAGAGGGAGAAGCAGGCTTCCTGCTGAGCAGGGAGCCCGATGTGAGGCTTGAACCCAGGACCCTGGGATCATGATCTAAGCCGAAGGCAGACACTTGACTGAGCCACCCAGGTGCCCTTATTATCTGCCTTTTAATTGGAGCATCTAGTGCATTTATATTTAACATAATCAGTGACTTGAGTTTGTCCTGTTTCCCATTTGGTCCATGTACTCTTTGTTTCCTGTTTTGGGTTGAGTATTTTTTATTGTTTCATTCTATCATTCAGTTTGCTTTTTTGCTAACCCCATTAGGGTTATGTTTTGGTGATTAGGAATTATGACAAGTGTCCTTAACTTATCATAGTTTACCTTGAATGGATTTATTATACTACTTGTATAAGAAATTTTGATAGTATAATTCAGGTTATCTCCTCTAGAACTCATATATTTTATGTGCTTATATATCATAAACCTCACCTTATGATGTCATTATTTTCACTTTAAAAAGTGTCTTTCAAAAAGTTAAGAAAATGGATTTAGCAAAGATTATTACAATTTTCAGTTCTGAATTATTCTATCCTGGAATTGCCATATCATATTATTTCACTTTGGCCTCAAATACTTTGTTTTGCATTTCTTATAGAGTATATCTGCTAGTAATGAATTCTTTTTGCTTTCAACTGATTTGAAAATTTTGTTCTTTAACTTCAGTTTTGAAGGATTTTTGTTGTTGGATAGAGTTCTCGGTTGACGGTGTTTTTTTCTTTCAATACTTTGAAAATATCATATTATTGCCTTTTAGCTTCTATTATTTCTAATGAAAAGTTGTGATGTCTATTGTAATATCTCTATATGTATGCAATGTGTCTTTTTTCTCTGACTTCTTTTAGGATTTTTTTCCTTTATCTTTGTTTTCAGTAGCTTGACTATGATATGCCTAGTATGAGTTTTTCTGTGTATGTTTGCCATGCTTTGTGTTTACTGAGTTTATTATACATATGAGTTGTTATTTTTATTAAAATTTGCAAAAAATTAAATCCATATTACTTAAAATATTTATTTTTTGTTACATTCTCTTTCTCTCTCCTCTCTCTCTCTCTGGAACTGTTTTACACATATATTAGTCTTTTATTTTGTTCCACAGACTACTGATGCTCTGTTCATTATTTTAAAATCTTTTTTCCCTTGTGTTTCAGTTTTGATAATTTCTATTGTCCATTTATCAGCTTCATTGACCCTTTATCTTATAGTGTGTAATCTTCTCTTAATTCCATGCAGTGAAAATATTTTATTTCAGATTTTTTTTTAGCTTTAGGATTTCATTTGGCTCATATTTACTGCTTCTTTATCTATCCATCCTGAAATTACCCATCTTTTTATTTATTATATCTATCTTTTTATGTAAATTTAAAAGCATTTTAATAATTATATTAAAAGTCTTGTCTGCTAATTCAAGTATCTTGAATGTCTATGAGTCTGTTTCTATCTGCTATTTTGTATTTTGATTATGAGTCAATTTTTCTGCTTTTCCACATGTCTCATATTTTTTGGTTGTATACTAGACATTGTAAATGATATGCTATAGAGAGTCTGGATTCTGTTTCTCTGAAGAGTGTTGATTCTTGTTTTAGTATGCAACTAAATTATTGGCTGGATCATGTTGATCTGTCTAGTCTTCATTTTAGGCTTTCTTGTGTGTGTATTTTGGTCTTGCCTTTACTCTTAGGACACAACCTTTAGCCTGGTACATGTTCTTACTTTTTTTTTTTTAATTTTTTTATTCTTATGTTAATCCCTATACGTTACATCATTAGTTTTAGATGAAGTGTTCCATGATTCATTGTTTGTGCATAACACCCAGTGCTCCATGCAGAACATGCCCTCTTTAATACCCATCACCAGGCTAACCCATCCTCCCACCCCCCTCCCCTCTAGAACCCTCAGTTTGTTTTTCAGAGTCCATAGTCTCTCATGGTTCGTCTCCCCCTCCAATTTCCCCCCGTCATTCTTCCCCTCCTGCTATCTTCTTCTTTTTTTTTTTCTTAACATATATTGCATTATTTGTTTCAGAGGTACAGATCTGTGATTCAACAGTCTTGCACAATTCACAGTGCTCACCATACATGTTCTTACTTTTAATGAAGCCTTTCTGGAGTTTCAATGAAAAGCTTGAGTGAAAGATGATGCAACACAATATAATGAAGGCCTCAGTGAGGTCGTAGAAAGGAGGGAGGAAATAGATATTTGGCAAGTTTTGCAGGATATTGCTTATGAGGAGTAAAAGCAAGAGAAGTGTATAAAATAAAAAATAAAAAAATGGCAGCAGGTTTTTTTGGAGAAAAGAGAAAGTCAATTTTGCTTTCAATTTTTTAAAATTTGAAAAGAGTTAAAGCTCTCTTTTATTAACATTTTACACTGTAAAGGCAAAGTATTATAGGATTTCTTACTAGAGTCATTGAATTTTAGAGCCAGTAGGAACTTTAGAGACCATTCAGTTTTTACCTTCAACAATCTTAGTAATTTAATTCACCTGTAACTTGTAATTACTGTTCCTTTTATTCAAATAGAGCTGAGTATTGCTAGAAAGTATCTTCTATTTTCAGTAATGGATATTTTGCAGATTTTTAAAAAAAGATTTTATTTATTTAATTGACAGAGAGTACAAGCAGGGGAAGTGGCAGAGGGAGAGGGAGGAGCAGGCTCCCCGCTGAGCAGGGAGCCTGATGCTGGGCTTGATCCCAGGACCCTGGGATCATGACCCGAGCCAAAGGGAGATGCTTAACCAACTGAGCCACCCAGGTGCTCCATATTTTGCAGATTTTTATAGGAGTTTGGTGGGAAGTGAAAGTTGAACTAGGGCCCACATAAGGTTTCTGGCTTCACTGATATTCTTTTTAGTTATATAACATCAAAGCATAACAGTTTTGAGAAGTTACTGAGAACCAACTGCAAAAGATTCTTCCCCGAACCCTTCTCTCTTTGTTAATCCATACTAGAAACTTCAAAAATAAAAGAATCCTAAGATACCTAAGATATTCTACCATAGAACATGGTAAAACCCTTACTACCTTAGGTATCTTGATGTATATATGTTATGGTCCTGATTACGAGAGGAGAATCTTGAGCTGGTTCCATTCAGCTTCTTTCACATCCAAGGGGAAGCAGGACTTTCCCTTTTAACACCCACCAGGTTTCCAGGATTCTGCTTACTTCTTCTGGAAATTATAAGTGTATTTGATTGGTGCAAGAGGTTGTTCATACAGGGCAAGTCAGATGGGCACCAAACAAAATCTTAGAGTGCAGACAGGTATTGTTTCTGTTGGCTGCAGCTGTAGGGAATCTCTGGTTGAATGGCTGCTGGAAAGATAATGTGCAGAGCATGGATGGGGTGGGGGGCTGGTGAAGGATGATGCTTCTTCCCTTGGGGCCCTGAGGATTCTGATTCTGCTTCACTTTTCCAGTATCCTCTTTGTGGGCTCCACCCACCTCTCCCACCTGTCTCCAGTCTAGCATTTGTATCAGGATTGGTGGTGGGGGGGGAGTTGGGAGTGGTTGGGGAACTTTATTTGTATATTCTACAAATATACATGATTTTTTTTTCTTCTAAGCCATAGACTTTCAAAACTCAAAAATCAATAAGAAACTCCTTTTCCTCTGTGTTTTCTGCTTTTAAATTCCTTCCCAGAGGCAACACACACAGAATAGTTTAGCAGTTTAAATGGGGAACCAGGCAAAGAGAAAAAGAAACACCGGGCAAAATCACATTGGCTAATATTAATTAGAAAATCAGAAAAATCAGGTGAAAATATTCTAAAAGCATTAAAAATAAGCTGAAAAATAATGCAGCTTAAAAAAAAGCCTGGAAATTCTCTGCCTCTTTAGAAATACTGTTCAGTAGATATATTGGTGTTCTGTTGACCTTGAATTGTATCTAAAATTCAAACTATGTAAAAAAGAAACAAATAAGCACATAGTTGGTTGAATGGTGAAAAACATTGAAAACAACCATCACTGTAATTGTTTGATATAATTCACTTTTTCTATTTTTCCCTCAAACTGCTTTTGAGATACATTTGTAGGTAAATTTTTATAGCCATTGCTATACATTTATAGCTTAGTAGTTCCTATTTATAAATTTCCTAACTCACATTTGAGTAAATTTAATGAGCTAAAAGGTTTTTAATGGTTTCTGGTTGTGTGTGTGCGTGTGTGTGTGTGTGTGTGTGTATGTGTGTAGGCTCTCGGTGTCTGTATAATGATCCCTCATTCATGAAATCCATAAAAAAATGAGAATGTGAAGACATTTTTTAGGATATTATCAGAGGAGGAAACACTATACCTTACTGCAAATTTGTTTAGCTTCTGTTATTCACTATGCTTACAAGATTTAAGATGATGCTCGGTTCTAAAAACAGTACACATAGGCTTCCTTAGGAGGCACATTCCATGTTTTAGGAGGATCTTGTGAGCCCTGATATGGCTATTATTTGTGCTAAACTCTGCTCAGGTATAAGGACTCTCCTTGGAGTTTAGGTGTCTTAGTATCATTTCAAAGTCATATACGCGGTTCAGTGTGGGGTAGTTGGTGCTGGAAATGGGGAAACTAATGTGTCAAAAAATCTGATAACCCTGCCTCGGTCTCCTTAGCATAAAATGAGAGAGTTGGGGGCGCCTGGGTGGTTCAGTTGGTTAAGCGACTGCCTTCGGCTCAGGTCATGATCCTGGAGTCCCTGGATCGAGTCCCGCATCGGGCTCCCTGCTCGGCAGGGAGTCTGCTTCTCCCTCTCCCACTCCCCGTTTGTGTTCCCTCTCTCGCTGTGTCTTTCTCTGTCAAATAAATAAATAAAATCTTAAAAAAAAAAAATATAATGAGAGAGTTGGAATGATAATCTCTCATGTCCTTTGCAGATCTAAAATCAATAATTCTATTTCACTTTGTATACATATAATAGAATTAGAGAGAAGGCTGGTATCCTGAAACACCATGCGTTTCACTTGTGTTTCTAGGCAGGGCTCCATCTAAATCACTTTGGGCAGATGCTTTATCTAAGCTGCTCTAAAAGATCTTTAGGGGCCATTCTTGATAATTCCCTCTGCCATTTAACTCTATCAAGAATTTTATTCTGGGGCGCCTGGGTGGCTCAGTTGGTTAGGCGACAGCCTTCGGCTCAGGTCATGACCCTGGAGTCCCTGGATCGAGTCCCACATCGGGCTCCCTGCTTGGCAGGGAGCCTGCTTCTCCCTCTGACCCTCCCCCCTCTCATGTGCTCTCTCTCTCTCATTCTCTCTGTCTCAAATAAATAAAATAAAAAAGTCTTAAAAAAAAAGAATTTTATTCTGTCTGTAGCTACACTGTGTCTTGAGCACTGTAATTGCTCAGTAACTACAGGCTGATGATGATACTGATACTCTACCTCTCCCTGTTATGCTGTAGTCAAACTCCACTTTGTCAAGTTTTTTTCTCAGCAGATTCAGAAAGTAAAGATGGGTTAGGGGCACCTAGGTAGCTCATTAGGGTAAGCATCGAACTCTTGATTTTGGCTCAGGTCATGCTCTCAGGGTCCTGGGATGGAGCCCTGCCTTGGGCTCCTTGCTTAGTGGGGAGTCTGCTTCTCCCTCTCCCCTTGTCCCTCTCCCCTATTCGTGCTTGCTCTCTCTCTCAAATAAATAAATAAGATGTTTAAAAAAACAAAGTAAAGGTGGGTTACTTATGACTTTGGGCTTTATTGTATGTGGGAACAGGAAGGAAGTAGTTTGTTCCCTTCCCTTTGTTGATGGTTCTTGGAGAGGTTTTGGTTGTGTCTGTGTATCTCAAAAGCATCCAGATGAATAGGGCAATACAAATGATGTGTTGATTCCCTGTGACAATATTAGGAAGAACATAGAAAATCCTGGTTTTCTTATTCTAAAAATGGTTTTTAATACCTTGGTTATTTAAGCGAATCCATGTAGAAGATTCCATAATCTGTTAAGTGCTCTACAGATAGGAATAATTATTATTTTATTTCTAGTATTGTTGATTAATTTGAGCTGGTTTCTTCTGTACTCTCACCCATCTACCCTTTTGGCCAACTAGCTGACTGTGGTTAGGGGTACACTTTTACCCCTTAGGTGTAAGAAGATAGAATCAATTAGTTCCATCACTTCAAATATTAACTTAGTATTTAGTATAGGACGACAAAGGGAACGTACATATTGTCCTGTCTTTAGGTATTTTGCCATCTTTTGGGGTTAGAAGAACTACGGCATTTATGAAAACAATGACAAGCAAGCAATGCCAGAAAGACTGCTTTGTGCCTATTTCCTTGAGTCCCCCAGGTCAAGTTGGCAATGCCTCTCATGCTCCCATAATACACACTTCCATGATCACATTTCTCACTTTAAATTATAATTATTTGTTTATTGTCTCTTTTCCCCATTGGGTTATAAATTCTGAAAGAGTAAGGTCCATGTTTGTTCATCGGTGTTTAGTGTAATGGCTATTGCATGTAAGTGCTCTCTTGTATATTTGCTGAATTAATGAGTGAAGATGTGGAAAGGTAGGGTAGGAGACTCCAAAATGGGAAGTTTGCTAAATATATTCCCTTAGGAGATACGCAAGATGATCTAAATACCATGGGAAGAAAATATTAACTTATTTATTTTTGTATTTGTTTTTTACTTAAAGATTTTCCATTTTGTGTGTTTTGCAATGTTCATGCTGTATTAGTTCAGTAGTACATGTCTATATTTATAAAATGGTATAGTAGGTTGAAGTTGGCTTCATATTTTTTGATGCGCATCCCATTGAAAGGTAGGGATCTATATCCCCTTCTCTTGAATCTGTACTGGCTCTTTGACTGTTTTGGTTAATAGAATATGAAAATGATACTATGTCAGCTTCTGTGCCTAGTCCTTAAGAAACTGGCAGCTTCTAGTTCATCTTATGGAGAATACTCACTCATGAAGTCCTGAGTCACCATGTCAGAAGTGGGATTACTCTCCTGGGGAGACCATGTAGAGAGGCTCTGAGATCTCCTGGAGAAAGAGAGGGGCCCAGCTAAATCTAACTGTCCCTTCCAAGGCATCAGGCTTATAAGCAAAATGGTCTTATCCTTTAGACCAGCTGGCTGAGCCATTAGTAGGCTCACTGAGAGACCCTAGTTAAAGAAACAGCAGAATTACCCACTGAGACCTATCCTAATTCAGGACCAACAAAATTATGAGCTATAATAATATGGTGGTTGTTTTAAAGCACTAGGTTTGGGAGTAGTTTGCTATATAACAACAGATAACCAGCACTATATAGGGGGACATTTTTTTTTAAACCAAAGGGGGTGCATGATCAATAGTAACCACTGAGTTAAAGTAACAGGGGATTAATGTGGTCAACACATGTGAGAATTTCTTGGTTCTCAGTTTTCTATTTACTACTAAGTTTAACAAAGATAGACCTACATGGTTAGTAAGCTATTCAGTCAATTGTAAGAGTGCTATGTCTGCAATTCCCCAGCTGTTAATTGTTTAAAATGTTGTTTTCAATTTCTAAATGACTAGGTGTTTTATAGATATAACCAGAGAATATTAAAAATTATTTCATACTTGCAGGCCCTAATCCACTATGCATGATTCGAGGGTTTGGACTTCTATCTTAGCAGGGCTTGGAAATGCAAGGAGGATAAGCTTTGAAGTTAGGTAGATCTAGTTTCATTCAATTTGGGATCTGTTGCCTCTAGGCTTGTAGGACTTGATCAAGTTACTCAATTCCTCTGAACTTCAGTTTTCCTCCCGTAAAATAGGATAAGTCCCTAACATACTTACATTGAAGAGTTCTGAGGCTTAGTAAGTGGACAAAAAATTATATCTTCTACTATTATTACTTTTTTGGCTTATTTTATTGACATTGAGGTTTTTAAAGAAAGGGTTTATTTTTTATTTTTTATTTTTAAAGATTTTATTTATTTATTTGAGACAGAGAGAATGAGAGACAGAGAGCATGAGAGGGAGGAGGGTCAGAGGGAGAAGCAGATTCCCTGCCGAGCAGGGAGCCCGATGCGGGACTCGATCCAGGGACTCCAGGATCATGACCTGAGCCGAAGGCAGTCGCTTAACCGACTGAGCCACCCAGGTGCCCCAAAGAAAGGGTTTAAATTTAGCAAACAGTGGCATAGCAACATGGATTATTACTATACTCTGATTTCACAAATATTTTTGTTTAGCGCTTGAACATACTTGAAACATAGCCATGGATATTTTTCAATCAAGACATCCATTTCTTTCTTTTTTTTTTTTTAAGATTTTATTTATTTATTTGAGAGAGAATGAAATAGAGAAAGAGAGCATGAGGGGGGGAGGGTCAGAGGGAGAAGCAGACCCCCGCTGAGCAGGGAGCCTGATGCGGGACTCGATCCCGGGACTCCAGGATCACGACCTGAGCCGAAGGCAGTTGCTCAACAACTGAGCCACCCAGGCGCCCTCAAGACATCCATTTCAAGTGGGAATGATGTGGTTGAGAGAGTTAATTAGTTGAGAGTGGCTTCTCATTTCGGGCCAACTTAACCCATTTGCCCAGGAAGAGTTATGATTTTAGCCAGACGAATGGTAAAATATGGCTTTTAAAATTATGATCTTTTAAGTGTTATTGGGCAGAACTATTATCTATCAAACATGACATATCTGATATCACTAAATATGTGGTCACATATTTATGTGCTCAATGTATTTGTGTGATGACGAGGGTGAATTTATTTTTCTAAGCGTTTACCCCTTTATAATGATATAAAATTGTCTATTTTTTTTCTGAGTATACTATGCAGTTAAGATCAGTCTGTTGAATACTGAATTGTGGTACATGAGGAAAGGCAGTATCTTGTCCCTAAGTCAATCTATACATACTTATTGTTTTTAATTGTGGGGAGACATATAATTTACCATCTTAACCATCTTTCAGTGTGTGGCACAGAGGTGTTAGCTGTATGTTCCTTGTTGTGCAACAGATTTCTATGCCCTTTTCATCTTGAAAATATGAAACTCAATACCCATTGGACAGCAACTCCTCTTTGCCCTCTCCCCCTAAGCCCCTGGTAGCCATCGTTCTACTTTCTTTCTTTTTTTTTTTTTAAATAGACCATTTTCTTTTCTTTTTTTTTTAAAGATTTTATTTATTTTATTTATTTGAGACAGAGAGAATGAGAGAGAGAGAGAGCACATGAGAGGGGGGAGGGTCAGAGGGAGAAGCAGGCTCCCTGCCGAGGAGGGAGCCCGATGCGGGACTCGATCCAGGGACTCCAGGATCATGACCTGAGCCGAAGGCAGTCGCTTAACCAGCTGAGCCACCCAGGTGCCCTCGTTCTACTTTCTGTTTCTAAAGAAGCTTATTATTTTTATACCTAAGTCTTCACCTTCTGCTCACTTCCTTGGTCTATAGATGATACCACTATTCACCTAATTCCCTCAACTCACATCTCTGCAATTTATCTTCAGCTTCCACCCTGACTTGATTATCCTTGTCAAGTAACTGTTCAGTTAAATGTTTTGAATAGTCTCATCATTATTTTGCTTTCCAGAACAATATTTTTCACTCTGTCTACAGACTCAACCTCGGTGGCAGCCTGGCCCAGAGATTCACAATATTTTTCCAGGTCACCTTTGAAAACTTTCGATTAGGAACCCTGGGATACCAGACTCCTTCAGGTGTAGTCTGAGGCCATTTCCTACAGCCACACATTGACAGAATTTGGTCTTCTTAGCAGCTGGAAGGAGTTAAGCCTAGTGGAAAGTTAAACATATGGAATCCTGCCTTAACTATATGCTTGATGGAGAATAATATGGTCTCAGCACTGTTTCAGGGTCTTCAATCATTTAAAGTAGTTGCTAGGTTTGATAGAGTAGTCAACCTCCATCAAGCATATTCAGAAAACCTTGAATCATTCAATTCAGCAAACCTCTGCTTATGATCATTCAATTCAACAAACCACTGCTCATGTGGCACTCATGATAGCAATTTGAGTGATAAGTGAGCCTTTGAATGGCTTTGCTCCTATTGAGAACATTTCCCTCAAATCTTTGAAGGTTGATGAACTTGGCCAAAATCATGCAAGGGCATGTCAGTTGCCTATAGTCATGCTGCTGATAATTTATGTTGCATTTTTATTTTATAGAGTTTATACTTCTTCCATGATTCCTCATAAACTCTTCATGAAGTGGAGAATATGTACAGGAAGCTCTTTTTGTAAAAGGAATTTTTTAAGAAAAAGGGCTTATAAAGAGTTAATATTTCTAGACAGTAGAGGTAGACTTTTTGTCTTGGGCCTTTACTAAGCCTCCTGAACCACTTGATCTTGTAAGTCAGCATTAGATATAATCTAAATGTAGATTAAATTTCCCATTAATCAATTACACAAGAAAACCATTGGTATTTATTGGCTATCTAATGTGATGGTTTTTCAAACCAGGTTGCATAAGAAATACCTGGGGAAGAACTATGAAAATGCAACGTCTAGGTATCATTCCCTCAGGTTCTTATTCATTGATCCATTGGGCTTAATAATCTGCTTTTTAAAAATTTAAGTTTTATTGTGGTAATGTGCATAACATAAAATTTACCATTTTAACCATTTCTAAGTGTACAGCTCGATAAAGTACATTCACATTGTTGTGCAGCCATCACCACTATCCATCTCTAGAATTTAATAATCTGCTTTTTAAACAACACCCTTGGTGATTTTGAGGCAGGGAATTCCCACCATATTCTGTGCAACATTGGTATAATGTGAACTTAGAGCACTGCTAAGCATGGTGGGAAAAACAAGGTATGTGAAACATGATCCCAGGATTCAAATAGTTTACACTTTGACAGAGGACCAAAGAATAGTACATATGGAATAATTAGAGAATAACTGCACACAGAATAAAAGTAAGTGATACATATAAATATATATATATATATCATTATACATATGTACGTACTTGTACAGATGGGTTGGTGCTAGAAGGAATGAGACAAAGAGATATTTATGGTTGAAAGATATGAAAAGTAATAAATACCATGAAGGAATGGGTCTTGAATTTGATTCAAGCAATATTGACTGTATAATATTGCTAGGCATAAAGGCAACAATGTGAGGAGTTCAGGCAAATGAATAATGTGACCAGGAAAGAACCATAAGCCTGTTTCTCCAAAGACTGTATATGAGTTGATGCAAGTCAGAGTTTATGCTCGCATCAAGGGTGATTCCCACATAGAAATAAGGAATAACTTCAGTTCCATGAATTTTGCAGCAAGGAGCCAAGGACATAAATAACCACAGTAGTACCATCTGTGCTTGTGGTCACATGGTCATAAGCAAAAAATTATAGATCTTTTCATTTGAACAACAACTAAACGAGAACTATTCATATGGTAAGTGTTCTTCCTTGCAGCTAAAACATTAAGCAGAACTTCCTCTTTAATGATTAAAAGTATCTGCACCTGATGGTCTCAAGACCCTAGACCATAATTTAGAGTTTAATCCTCCAGATCTCATCCGGGAAGGGTGAGCAACATTTCCCCAGCAGCATGAAGTGGGGAAGGATCTAGGGATCTGAGTGTTTCTCAAAAAGTTCTCCCCCTGCTAGTTCTCAGTTCTGCCCTCTCCCATCTCCTCCAGGAATAGGGAGTATTTGGTGATGTGGCATTACAGTTAGTTTTGTTGGTTGTGATAAAGGCATGCTGGTTATGTAAAAGAAACATCCTTATCACTTTGAGATACTCCAGGAGTAAGGGTAGCAAGACAAATGACTGGGATTTGCTTTAAAATATTTCTGAAAAAGTGTATATGAATATTGGCAAGATATTGATAGTTATTGAGCCAAATAATGGGTTCATGAACATTCATTATAACATTTTCTCTATTTTTTTGTGTATATTTATAAATTTTAGTGAATGTTGGAAAGGAATCTTATTTAATATAACATGTTAGCTATAAAGGCTTGGGAAAATAATACATATAGAAGAACACTGTCATCAGAATGCTTTCCAAACCCTTTAAATATGGTGTCTTTTTAAAGAAACTGAAATTGAAAATTAGAGATGATTAATTATCATCTGGGTTTAGTTTATATAAGAAAACTGAAGTGCAGTTCAGTCAGTAGATTTACATTTGAAGAAATTAGCTTTATTTCTAAAAATAGGTAATGAATACATATTTATGTATTTTAGAGGAAATAACATTTAAGAATGTATGCATTATCTTTGAGGATTTTTCACTTTAACTTTTTAAAAGAGATTTTATTTATTTATTTATTTATTTATTTATTTATTTATTATTTAAAAGAGAGAGAGTGTGTGCTTTTGGGTGCGCATGCGGGGAGGGGGGGCGGGCAGAGGGAGAGACAATCCCAAGTACGGAGCCCAACAGGGTGGGGGGGGTTTCTATCTCCTGACCCCAAGATCATGACCTGAGCCAAAATCAAGAGTCAGCTGCTTAACCAGTTGAGCTACCCAGGTGCCCCTCACTTTAACTTTTAAAAATAACATTTTTAATTTTAGAATAATTTTAGATAAGTTTCAGAAATAGTACAACATTCTTATATACCCCTTACTCAGTTTCCTTACAGTTGCCAACTTACGTTACCATGGCACATTTGCCAAAACTAAGAAACCAACATTGGTGTACATTACTATTAACTAAGCTCTAGACTTTTTTCATATTTCACCAGTTTTTCTGTGAATGGCCCTATTCTGTTCCATTATCAGTTTTCCTGAGAAGGTGATTACACTGGAGCCTTCCTGCTTAAATCCCCCCAGTGGGCTGCCCTGATAGGCAGATGCCTGAGGGAGGGCAGAAGTGGTGTCTGAGGGGGGTCTTCCAGGTCAGGGGCTGGGCAATGGGAGGCCCAAGGACTCCTTGAGGACACAGGTATCTCTTGACAAGATTAGGCATTAAACACCTGCCACAGAACGCCATCCCCAGAGCAGCAGGGACAGGAGGGAGGAGACACCACCACACTGCAGGGCCATCATGGGGGAAGCCTGCCTCCTCTCTCCCATCCCTTCTTGTCCTAACTCACTTATGGGGCAAGCACTGGAAGAGTGAGGAGCAAGTCAGTGAGACTGGACCAGGGCCCCTCACCCTCAGCTGCTGGAACCTCAAATCCAGCCTGCGGAGCAGAGAGCTTTGGTTTTAAGTGAGTCTACAATTTTAACGTGAGAAGGACAGGGTCTGTCTTTGAGAGCCAGCCCGAGACAGATTGCTGTTAAGGAAGTAAAGGGGTAAGTCTGAGATCTTGGTAAGATTTTCTTATGGGGATGGGGAGTCCAGCAGAGCATAATGGGACAGTTGTGGCAGAAAAACCAAACAAGGCCCCCCCCACCCAAACGAAACAAAACGAAACAAAACAAAACAAAAACAACAAGCAGAGACTCTTCAAATTCTCATTACTCCTATAGAGCATTAGCATGAAGCCTGGTGTCTGTTGAGTATGCAACAGATGTTGTCTTTCATTACTATTAATGTTATAGGATTAGCAAATCGTATGGGATTTGGTATAGGATCAACAAATGCAGAATTTTCCTTCCAGCTTACTTCTCAGCTTTGTACTGTATGTATATGAAGGAAAACAATGTAAAGAGTCTTTATTTTCCCTCAACGCAGGGACTTGCCTGGGATGGTGTGTTTTGGGGAGGGGTGTGTTCTGGGAGCCCTCACAGTGGGGCCCCTCCCTTCAGTGTAGAGTTTGGGGCAGTTTGCCTGGGAGAAAGATGAGCTCTAACTGCAGTGGCAAACTCACAGCCTTGTATTACATCAAGTCTGGAAGGTGGTGAAGCTTGAGACCAAGCTTCCCATTTTAAGTAGAATGCTCATGCAAGCCAAAAGAACGGATGGGGGGGGGGGGGCGCCTGGGTGGCTCAGTTGGTTGGGCGACTGCCTTCGGCTCAGGTTGTGATCCTGGAGTCCCTGGATCGAGTCCCACATCAGGCTCCCTGCTCGGCAGGGAGTCTGCTTCTCCCTCTGACCCTAACCCCTCTCATGTGCTCTCTCTCATTCTATGTCTTAAATAAATAAATAAAATCTTTAAAAAAAAAAAAGAAAGTATGGGGGGAAAATACTACAAAAGGTCAATCCACGCATTTGGTTAATATGTTGTAAGAAGCTGGTGTTCACCAGAATGGGCTGTTAGTCCTGTGTGATGCAGGGAATGAATAATATCACCTCCCAGCTCAACAGAAGAGAAACAAAGAAACTGTTAGTATCTGTTTATTCTTGTCCAAGAGAAGACCATGATGGGGCTATATCCTCCTAGGACGGTATTTTGTCTTGTTTTATTTTCCAAGCTTCTTAAAATGTTAATAGTTTCTGGGAATACTGGCAAGAAACAAAACACAAAACAACACAAAAATAATTGAGACAAAATGATTCTCAGGAAGAGTATGCTAGAACGTAAATCTAGATTGTCTGACCCTGTGCTGAGTTTAATTTCAGGGGTTGAAAACATGAGAATTGGTGCTGCATCCAATATTGTAAGTCTAAATATTGGACCTTCAGAAAAACATTTCAGAGTACTCCTTCCCTCTCTCATTACCTATTTCTATCAGCACATGCATACCAGTCCATATGCTGTGGGAGATACCTAAGAAAAGCACAACATATGGTCCCTACCCTCAAAAGCCTGCTTGGGAAGGAAAGAAGCTGAAGAATAAGTCAGAGTAGGATTTTTGGATATTAGTTATAAGAACCTATAGTAATTCAGAGATGGAAAATGTCAGCGTAACAGGGAAATCAAAGCAATGTGGAAATCAATGTACATATTGAATGAGCACCTAACAGAGAGTTTTGTCTGGATGCAAGGGAAGGAGCTGTGCTAGTTAATTGGATATGTTCATACCATGGAGGTATCAGGAAAATGTGGGCTTGGGATGGTAAGAATAGGGTGCTATAGTAGGTTCTCAAGCAGTTGGTGTAGCTGTCGGGCATGGAGAAGAATTCTTCTGGGGTCTCTCCTGTAAGCATGTTCCTTATGCCATTTTCAGTCATTAACATTTTAGTTGAAATTATTCTCAACCATCTAACAGGTTCCTCTGGGACTCACTTAGAACTCTCCTCTAATTCTGAATCAGGAGGACCTGCTTTCATGCCTAAGCTTTCAGGCATGTGTTCAGCTTAGTGTTTTTGCGTTATTTCTTACGGCAGTGGTCTCATGTGAACTGTAGCCAGACTTCCCATGGCTCTTCGATGCTCTGGATCCCTTCTATTTCCAACAGAGCTTTAAGAATTTCCCTATGAGGGGTGCCTGGGTGGCTCAGTCGTTAAGCGTCTGCCTTCAGCTCAGGTCATGATCCCAGAGTCCTGGGATCGAGCCCCGCATCGGGCTCCCTGCTCGGCGGGAAGCCTGCTTCTCCCTCTCCCACTCCCCCTGCTTGCGTTCCCTCTCTTGCTGTGTCTCTCTCTGTCAAATAAATAAATAAAATCTTAAAAAAAAAAAAGAATTTCCCTATGAACCACTTCAAGGAGATAGCATAGACCTAGGCTAGCATAGAGTAGATGCTTAACAAATCTGACATTCATAATTTCCTTTTGTTTCCTAGAACTTTTGCTGATTTTTTTTTTCTTTCCTTTGTTGGCTGTTATAAGCTGTGGATTTACTTAGTGGCTGCTGGTGGTGTGGACTGCATTAATGCTAGGGAAACCAGCCCCCATTTTGATAAGGGAGAGCCCCATGGTGGGGAGTACATAAGAAACATAAGCAGCATGTGGACTGATGAACTGAGGGGATACAGTCATATACCTGGCTAGACCTCATGAATTGCTTATATTCTCTATTTATTAATAGTTTAATTTTCTCTTTGGGAACAACACTTTCTTTTGGAAGCTAGTGAAATGATTACATTTGGAAGAATGTCTTCTTGGATCATTGATGTTCTAGACACAAAAGTGTGGTGAAAGGGAAGTCACATGAATGTCATGGGTCAAAGACACTTGGCATTGAATCTGTCTTCATTATTTGTTAGCTGCTAGAACTTGGTCAAGTTACATAGCTTCCCTGTGCCTTACTTTTCCCATCCATAAAATAGGGGATACTAATACCTACTTCAGAGGGTTATTATAAGGGCTAACCAGTTAATGCTAACAAAATGACTAAATCATGTTTAGTATCAGGAATTATATAGTGGAGTTTTCATGGTATCATGATAGAATTATAGCAAGGAATTGAGGAATCTCTTTGTCTTGTTCTGCATATAATTATCCCTCTCAATGAGTTCCTAAGGGAGATAATTACATAAGGCACAGAGTTCTGTGGGGATGGGGATTACGGGTTATCACATCCTTCATAGATACTTGGTATATATGAGTGAATGGATGGGTCACTGTATCACCAGTAGGTTCCTGTCTCCAATAGGAGGCTTACTTCTTAATCTTGGTTACAATTTGTAATTTAGATTCAAGGCCCATGTTGGCTTCTCTTTCGCCATCCCTTCCCTCCACCAGTAGTTGTCAATCTCATTACCATATGCCCCAGGCTAAGGAGACAGAAAGAAATGAGAGCACAGAAAGGTTGACCTGCAAGGAGGTCCTGGTTCAGTGTAACAGCCCCCAAGCACGGGGGAAACATGAAATAGGAGAGTGTGTGGCATATGTGGGCATGATCTTTCCTGCACAGTGGGTTCCTCTATTTAAAATATGGACCAAGGGCGCCTGGGTGGCTCAGTCGTTAAGCGTCTGCCTTCGGCTCAGGTCATGATCCCGGGGTCCTGGGATCGAGCCCCGCATCGGGCTCCCTGCTCGGCGGGAGGCCTGCTTCTCCCTCTCCCACTCCCCCTGCTTGTGTTCCTGTTCTCGCTGTCTCTCTCTGTCATATAAATAAATAAAATCTTTAAAAAATATAAAAATAAAAAAAATAAAATAAAATATGGATCAATAGTTTTGTGTCACTGGCTTTTTGAGGAGCAATGTGATGAGGAAGAAGGAAATAATGACCTTCAACCACATTGCCTCCCCAGCAAATATAGTAAGTGCTTAATAAATGGTACTTCCCTTGACCTGTTCTATAGTGTTTTAAAATGAAGTGTTTTATATGAATAGATACCAATTTGTTCTTTCTACTCTATTCTATCTCCTCTCTTAGTTTCCTCCAAAAACTGAGAAAATATCTCCCTGTTGGTGCTCTGCCCATTGAAATGGACAGTGGAGCTCGTTCTAGCTGGGGGTTGGGGAGGAACATTCGTGTCTTTTTGTTACCTGACCATTTCTGACCGGCTCACCCCCTCCCCAGACTGGAAGTGCACTGGGCTGAGAGCCAGGAGGCCTGCAGCTTCGGGGATGGCCCAGAGAGGCCAGCCACTTCAGCCATCTGGTTCTCAGCTCCCTCACATTAATATATGGGGGTGGTGTGACAGTGGAATGATTTTCAGACTTTGTTCCTTGGACTTTCATGCCACTTGTGGGAGTCAGGACGGATGGGAAGGCGGTGGGGCCCAAGTGGGGTAGGCTCCCAGCCTCTCACTGCAACTACAGTCATCCCACTTCTATCTTTTATGTGTTGGGGTCCCACATAGAACTTTGTAAGCACCTGTTCTTTAAAAGTCTGAAAACCTCTGACCTGGATGAGCTCTAAAGCCATGCTCCCCAGAACTTTGGCCGCTGGCCACACGTGGCTATTGAGCACTTGACAGGTGGCTAAGCTGTAGGAAACACCTTTGTTTTCTTCAGGACCCTGGGGAGTCAGAGTGTCTTTGAGGGCATCTTGCAAGGTAGCCTGTTGGCCTCTGAGTGGGATGGGGCCTCAATCTTATTTATGAATCCTCAGACTTCCATGGATGACAGACCACTTTGACATGCTTAGTGATACAGGCTATTAAAATGAGAGGTTGTGAGCAAATCACAGCTTAATAAAGCTTCTCATTTTGCCTCATAACCTATAAAGTACTCTTCCTTTTCTACATCCTAATGTCTTGTGTGGAAAACTCTCCTTCAAGGTTCATTAAATTTTTCTTTTTTTTTTTTGAGGAAAGGGTAATGTGAGAAGAATAGGATAATATTCTGTTTTTAAAGGAAGTTTAATTTTATGCTGTAGAGTTGAACAAGCTTCAACCAAGGGTGAGCAGACCTGGATGAGAGTGGGTTCTGCTGATTAATAGCTGCATGACTTTGGAGGGAGTCTCTGTTCTCTTTGGACATTGGTTTATTTATCTGTAAAATGGATGAGACCGGGCTCTGCCTACTGTTTATATGAAAAAAGTATTTATTATGGACTGAATATTTGTGTTCCCTCCTCCCCACCACACTGATTCATGTATCAAAACCCTAACCCCCAATGTGATGATATTTGGAGATAGACCCCTTCGGGAGGTAATTAGATTTATATGAGGTCATGAGGGTGGGCCTCTATGATGGGGTTAGTGTTCCTCTAAGAAAAAGAAGACACCAGAACTCTGCTATGTGAGGATACAGCAAGAAGGCAGCCAGATGCCTACAAGTTCGAGGAGGGCTCTCACCAGAACCCAATCACGATGGCACCATGATCTCAGGCTTCCCAGCCTCCAGAACTACGAGAAATAAATGTTGGTTGTTGAAACTTCCCATCTATGGCATTTTGTTATAGCAGCTTGAACTGTCTAAGACAGTATTTGATAAATGAATAGCGAGGAGGTACAGTGGTTATGAGTTACCTTAGAAGAACTTGGGAAGTTTAACGCAGTCTTCCTCCGCTGGTCTAAACCTGGTTCTGACACTTTCCAGCAGTGTGATTCTGAGCAAGGCACCAATTCTCTCTGGGCCTCTTAAGATTCCTTCTCTCTCAAGGTTCTGTGAATTTACAGATATGACTTAAGCCCCCTGCTTTATATTTTCTGGGTCTCAAAAAGCACACACATGTGTCTATTTATTTTAAAGAATCTCATTTTTAAGTTGCAAAGGTAATATATCTGCTCCTCATATAAAGTTCACAAATTATGAAAGCGTAGAAAATTCAAAAAAATGGAAGACTTTCTCTTTCCATTTTCCCAAATCTAATAGCTTGGTGAATTTCCCAGGTATACCTGTGTTTATATAACCTGTCTGTGTGTGTCTGTATGTGCCCGCGTGTGCGTATGTGTAATTTTTGCGTCAGTTGAATCAGGCTATAGTTGTTTGCAACTTTTTAAAAAATTTAATGGCATTCCAAGGTTATTTGTATTATAAAAATTATTGGTATTCTCTTATAAATGATAATTTTTTTCTGTATTTCAAAGACTTTCCATGCTGGTGGGGTAGAAGGGTGGGATAATTTCAGTCTTTTACTATTTCATGAAACCAATGACCTGGGGGTATTATGTAGCATCAGTTTTATAAGCATGTTTGTAATGACCCAGCTTGTTTTGGGATTATTGGAGAACTTACTGAAGAGAGGGGTCCAAATTTCGATCTGTGGACTGCTGGGGGAACATTGATGAGAGCCTTAGGTGTGGAATCCAGTGGTAGATGGCAAATCCTAGACATTTTCAGACAGATTTCAATGTCAAACTCCTCAAGGTTCAATCTGAGCAAAAGATGGGAATTGTGGGCTCAGGTATACTGGGCTCAGTGTGAGATGACTAGTCAGATATTCCCGAGTCAGACACTGAAGCTCAAGTCAGTTCTAGGGTGGGGATGTTATCTAACACTGGTGCTGGGAAGGTTTTATAATGCAGACACGGATAGAAACTAATTGGAAGTTTCCAATAGAATTTTCTACAGAAAAAATTCTTGTTTCAGGCAACTAAAATATTTCCTGCACTTAAAAAAATTTGTTGGGGCATCTGGGTGCCTCAGTTGGTTAAGTGTCTGACCTTGATTATGCCTAGGTTATGATCTCAGGGTCATGAGCTGGAGCCCTCATCGGGCTCCATGCTGGGCATGGAGCTTGCTCAAGATTCTCTCTCTCCCTCTCCATCTGCCCCTCCTTCCTTTCCCTGCCACCCCGCCTCCCTGTTCTCTCATTCTCTCTCTCAAAAAAAAATTCTCTCCCTCTCCCTCTGCCCCTCCCTACTTCACATGTGTACATGTGCACACACTTTCTCTAAAATTTTTTTTTTTTTTCTGTTCTCATGCTGAGTTGGAATTGGTAAAATGTTAAAGTGGTCTGCTACTCTGGCTTTGCTATTATTAAGGAATTTAAAGATTTTATTTATTTTAGAGAGAGAAAGCAAGCATGGGGGTGGGAAGGAGAGGAGGGAAAGAATCCCAAGCAGACTCCATGAGCCGAAACCAAGAGTCCCATGCTCAACTGACTGAGCCACCCAGGCACCCCTAAGGAATTTATTTAAAGGCAGTGGTAGATAGAAAATTAATCAGGTATGTATTTTTGGGTAAGAGATTTTCTGGCTGATGCATGTGTCTCTCTAGATTATAAAGGAGTGATAGTCCTCTCAGGGGGAAGGGAATTAGTTAACATTGCTCTTAAGGTCATATCTCCAACCACATATCACTTAATAAAGAGTGTTATTCATCACATCTATGTGTGTGTGTGTGTGTGTGTGGCTTGTGAAATACGCCACTGTGACATCCTGACCTTCTCATGAATGGAAACACCTGGGAGCATTTGACCAGGAATGCTAGGAAACCAGGTTCTGCTGCCTTGCTCCCCAGGCCCGTGAGGGCTCTCTTGATCTCTAAGGGGGTGGGAGCATTCCTAATGGGCCATGGGGCCTGGCTGCCCTGGGCTCAGGGTCCAGATATGGTGGCGTCGGAGGTGGCTGCTCTTTTTTGGGTAGTTCTATATGGGTGAGGTACCATGTTATCAACCAGAACAGAGTGGTAGCCAGTCTCTAGAAGGAAGCACTCTGGTTTAGTCCTTGGGGCCAGAAAGAGTGTTAGGAATGGAGCTCTGAAAAGGAAGATGTGGACATAGGGTAGTGTAGACCAGTGGCTCTCCAAGAGTGGTTCTCAGATTAGCAGGATCAGGATCACCTGGGAACTTGTTAGAAATGCAAATCCTCAGGCACACTCCAGACCTACTAAATCAGAAACTCTGGGAATAGGGCTGAGCAGTCTGTTTGGAACACATTCTCTAGGTAATTCTGATGAACTGTCCAGTTTGAGAACCACCGCTGTAGATTAACTAGTTACCTGTTCATTAATTTGAGATTACTTTGGTGGCATTCATGTAGGCAAGAACAAGTGAAATCTGAGTCAGAAAACCTAGATAAGTAAGTGATACATTTCTTCCAAACTTCTGCTATTGAGGAAAAGTTTATGTATTTTTTATATGTAGAGAAATAACATTAATTGAGAAGTTCCTGTATGCTTGGCAGTGTGCTTAGTATCTTAGCTGCATTACTTCCTTGAATTTTCCCATCCTCTCTATTAGTTAGGTGCTATTTTTATTTCCATTTTACAGATGAAGAGACAGAAGGATTAAGGATCTCATTAAAGTTTTTGGAGCTAATAAGTGGCCGAGCTGAAATTTGAACCCAGGGAATTTCACAAAATGAGCCTGGCTTTCTTAAGTGCTAAGCTGTACTATACGATTCTTAATTTCCCATTACACTCTCTCCCTGTGTGAAGGACTGTGGACCATGAACAATTTGGTAATGTATATTGATCAGTGTTTTCCTGCTATGGGTATGATGTCAAACTGGTATTTTGCCTGTCATTGCTAACCCATTACTCTTCAATCTCTATAGAGTTAACACTTTCAACATACTTGTTTGCAGTTAAGCTCAGGAGTTTAATGCTAAGTGAACTTCATATATACTATGTTTTAATCTTGCACCTGCTAAATTTATGCTTTTCCATTACACCTGTAAATCTTTCCCTGCCATAATAGGAATGATTTACCATTTTCCTCTCAAGGATTTCCTTGTGTTGTGTTGACGCCTCCTATTATATTTTAGGACAAGGGTAAAAATAATGAGACTTGGTGAGTTTAAATCAGCCCCAAATATTGTTTCAGGATAAGCATCCAATTATTACTGTTTTTTCTTGCGGTAAGTTTTCTGTAATTGGAAATGTTGAGGTAATGCTGTTTTAAATTCCAAGTGTGAAAATACTTCTATTAGCATTAGAGTCCTCTCCTTTGTGTGTATGAGTGATTGGGTGTGGGTCAAAGAGACTTGGAACATTAATTTTAATTCAGAAGTGGTTCCGGAGAGACAAGTTAATTTTCGAAATCAGCCTGGTGAGAGTTGAGGCTTGGAAAATGCATTCAAGGAAAAATGTCTTATACTCTGCTAGAACAATTATGAGGTAATAGGCTCAGGAGTAAACTGGCCACCAAGGTTTAGTAACATTTCTAGAGTTGTGGCTGATTTGCCTGAAAACCTTCAAATACCACATCTTGCTGATTCTAAGACAAGTCACTTTTCACATTTTACTATTTATGAAGTCAGACTACACCTTGTAGTTGATGAATATGTGGTAGGATATTAACATGGAGGTTTGGGCTAAGGCTAAAATAGAAAGTATATTTTCAAAGTAGATGGTAGCAGAAGGAATCATGACTTTATATTTTTAAATTTTACTTCTATTATTTTTTAAAAGATTTATTTATTTATTTGAGAGAGAGGGAGAGAGCAAGTCAGGGCAGGACAGGGGGAGAGAGAGAATCTCCAGTGGACTCCCCACTGGGGGTGGAGCCTAATGTGGGGCTCGATCTCACAACCCTGAGATCATGACCTGAGACGAAATCAAGAGGCAGTCAGACGCTTAACTGACTGAGCCACCCAGGCGCCCCTTTAATTTTACTTTTAATTGTGGCAAAATACACATAGCATGAAATTTACCAGCTTAACCATTTTTGAGTGTAAAATCCAGTGGCATTAAGTACATTTACACTGTTGTGCAACCATCCATCTACAGAACTTTTTCATCTCAGACTGAAACTGCACCCATCAAACAGGAACTCCTCATTCTACCCTCTCTCCAGCCTCTGTCAACCACTGTTCTACTTTCTGTCTCTATGAATTTGTCTATTTTAAGTACCTCATAGAAGTGGAATCATACAGTATTTGTCTTTTTGTGACTTACTTATTCATTTCACATACTGTCCTCAATATTAATCTATGTGTCGGAGCTTCCTTCCTTTTTCAGGCTAATTATTCCATGGGATGTATACACCACTTTGTTTTTCTATTCATCCATTGATGGACACTTGGGCTGCTTCCACTTTTTGGCAGTTGTGAATAATGCTCTTATGAACATGGGTATATAAATATGTGTTTGGGAACTTCCTTTTGATTCTTTTGGGTATATACTCAGAAGGTGAATTGCCAGATCATAAGGTAATTCTTTTTCTAATTTTTCGAGGGACTGCCATACTTTTTTCCATAAGGGAGTCGCCATTTTGCATTCCCACCACCAATGCACAAGTGTTCCAATTTCTTCACACCCTTGTCAATACTTGTTATTTTCTGGTTTCTTGATGTTGGCCATCCTAATGGGTGTGAGGTGGAGGAATCATGACTCTTAATGACCTTACTCACATAGAAGGCATAATAAAGGGGCAGAGATTGGATACTTGGGGATGACCTTGGGAGGAGGATGTTGATGGGGGAGCTGCTGATTTGACCCCATCGGGAGAACAAGTCAAAGTAAAACCTATGGAGAGGTGTACGTTGTGCTTCCTCTGTTTTCTCAAGTCACAGAAGACTTTTTCCCCTTCCCCCTCAAGTCTGAGGAGACCACTTGGAGATCTAATACGTGCGCCTGCTATCTAGTCTTGGGTAGTGTTGATACCAGCTTATGACGGTATCAGTCAGGTTGGAACATTACTGCTCCTTTGCCTCCTCTCCTTCTCCTCACTGTAGCTCTGGAGGGGTAGGTGGGAATGGAAGCCTTGACTGGAAAAAGAAGAAGCAGTTGACTACATCCTATTATCTGCTCACTTTCCATCTGCAGCAAATACAGATAAAGGAGGTAAGAAGTTTCAACTTGGTACCAAACCAAGTTTTGAATATGACATAGGGCTGCGTATTCTAATTACCAAGTTGAAACTGCCTTTTGTCACTTAAAGCGACAGTTAAACTTTTTTTTTTTTTTTTTAAGATTTTATTTATTTATTTGACACACACAGAGAGAGAGAACAGGCTAGGAGAAGTGGCAGGCAGAGGGAGAGGGAGAAGCAGGCTCCCCGCTGAGCAGGGAGCCCGACGCGGGGCTCGATCCCAGGACCCTGGGATCATGACCTGAGCTGAAGGCAGCCGCTTAACCGACTACTGAGCCACCCAGGCGCCCCGCGACAGTTAAACTTTTTAATGACCTCAGAGAAACCAGAGAATTCATGGAGTCAGTTTTCATTTTCATCCAGGGCAATGAATAGTCTCATGGAGCCTGTTTTAAGGGACGGAGAAAGATAGAAATAAAATTGCTTTATGATTATGTCCTGTGGATTGGACTCACTCAGTGAAATGGTTAAGTGCACATGAAATGTGCTAGTGTCTTTCCCAACTGAACCTCCGCCCTGTTGTAATTAAAATGATGGTGAGTTGTCCTTGGACAATTAAGAGGATGGGGGAAGACATTTATCTGAGTCTTGTTAGGACATGTAGAAAGAGAGAACATCCCAAAGTGTGATGTTCAGCTGTAGTGTGTTTAGCCTTGGGAAGAGTGAGCTAGTTTATTGGGAGAGGCATGTAACAGTAGAAGAATTGGGATAATCTCTTACGGCTAAATGAAGGATGGCACAGGGATCCATCTCACCCTCCCTCCAAGACAGTGGGATTGTTTGGTTCTAAAATGTTTAACTCACCTCACGATCTCCCTTTTTTAGCCACATGTTGACCATTTTTTTTCTTTCTCTCTTTTTGGAGTCTTAGCAATATTTCTGGATTGGGGTTTCTTTATTTTTTTTTTAAAGATTTTATTTATTTGACAGAGAGAGATACAGTGAGAGAGGGAACACGAGCAAGGTGAGTGGGAGAGGGAGAAGTAGGCTTCCTGCTGAGCAGGGAGCCCAATGCTGGCCTCCATCCCAGGACCCTGGGATCATGACCTGAGCCGAAGGCAGATGCTTAATGACCAAGCCACCCAGACGCCCCTGGGGTTTCTTTAGTATTGAGAACTTCACTAGAAGAAAATATAAGGTTAACCACTTAGTCAAGACTTAGGGAACATCACATTGTATGTGTTTGTCATGTTAAAATAGTTAGTGACAAAAATAAAATTTTTTCGTTTATTTGAAAAATATTTTTGTTTCTGTTGTATTACAAGAATGCTCCCAAATTGTTTTTGGGTGAAATGTTCAAGTTAGCTACTCAGCATCAGTTAGATAGCAGTGTTCGTGGAGTAGTGGGTGAGAAGTTTATTTTAGGAAAACAGAGCTTTGCTGTTTAGTTATTATTGTTTTGGGGAGTAATGTCTGCATAGTTTTGGTTGTCCTCAACACTGTCAGAACAATACTTAGCTCCAGAGTCCACCAGAGATTAGTTGCCTTCTGTCAGTAGTTAACGGGAATAAATCAAATTGGCCTAAACAGTAAGAAAATTTATTTCCTTTTAATTAAAAAAAAATTCAGAGGCAGGGCAGGCTTCAGATGTACTTCAGAGCCAAGTCTGCTTCTCTGTCTTCTCCTGGGTTGGCATCATCCTCAGACTAATGACAAGATGGCAGCAGGATTTCTAGCAATACATTCAGTCATGACAATTGCTAGAAAAAGACAAGATATTCCTTTTTAAAAAAGGTTTTATTTATTTATTTGAGAGAGAGAGGGAGAGCACAGAGGGAAAATGAGAGGGAGAAGCAGACTCCCCGCTGAGCAGAGAGCCTGACGTGGGGCTCAATCCCAGGACCCTGAGATCATGACCTGAGCTGAAGGCAGATGCTTAACCAGCTGAGCCACCCAGGAGCTCCAAGACAAGATATTCTTTTCTTCCTTAATCTGAAGAAAACTTTTCCTCAAAGTGCCTCTTTCCTTTTTCCACCACAGCAGACTTCTTTATATTTCTCCTTGGCTGGAATTTGTGATACATCCTAAATCAGTAACTGACGAGGGGCCAGGTGCTACCCTGATTGACTTATAAAGTCAATGGAGTGGGCTGGGTCAGTGTCTCTCGAGGCACAGAGGCTATGGAAGGAAGAGCCAACACCAGCTAGGATTCTGTTAGGAAGGACAGTGAGTGGGATGCATGCTTTGTAAGCAGCCAATAATGTCTAATTACAAAAAAGAAGGCTTTTCAAAGAAGTCCTATGACCATCAGTGGTTAAAAGGGATTTTATTCAAATAAAAAGAGTACTCTTTGTTGGATCATAAAAAGTTCATTGTATTAAAGCTAGAGGGAACCTTAGATACTGTCTAGCCCACACTCTTTATTTGGGAACTGAGGCTCAGAGAGTGCAGGTGACTTTCCCAAATCCCAGTTACTAAACAGCAAGCCCATGGGCAGTCCAAGGGCAATGACAGAACATTGACTACGACTTCATTACTCTATAGTGATATTTCTATTGATCATGGCAGAGGGTCAGACACTGAATTGAAGTGGAAGGACAGAGCAAGAGAGTTTCAGGAATCAACTGTTTGTCTGTGGTATCGTCTGCAGAAGAAGGGGGCCTGAGCGGCTGCCAGGGAAGCCAACTTGTTCTGTGAAGGATCAGATAGTAAATATTTCAGGATTTGCTCATCATACGGCTTCGGTTGCAGCTATTCACCTCTGCCATTTCGGTATGAAAGCAGCTGCGAACAGCATGTAATAAACGGGCACAACTGTGCGTCCAGAGGAATGGATTTACAAAAATGGGAAATGGGCAGAATTTGACTTGTGGTCTGCAGCTTGCTGATCCTTGGTTCCATGCTTCCAAAAGATGGATCTTCTGCTTGCGGCTCCAGTACAAAAATGGTTTTGAGATGGGCCAAAGGGGCTTTTAGAGCAGGTGCAAGGATTTGCATTTTCCCCAAACCAAAAGTCAAAGGCATGGCCTTTCACGTTGTTTACCTGTTATGGAAACTACTCTTTCTCCAGTCAATTTATCCTGACAACTGGTACATTCAGTACATTAAGCAGACTCACAGTTTATTTCACTGAACTGATCGATCAAGCAGTCAAAATAGTGTGCTCTTGCCAAAGCATCACCTTGATGTAAGGTTTAGACAGCTAATCCTCCAGGAACCAATGTACCTGAAAGTCATTTTACTGTTTACCTACACATCTTACTGAGCCTCATATGAGAATATCTAATTAAATCATACTCTGAATGAGGGCACAGCTTGCCTTAGAATTAATTTAACCAAATAATTAGGAAACTTCTAAAGTTGTTACAAAAATTGGTAACAGGAAGTCATTTGCAAATTGCTTAAGCATTCATATCCTGGGAGACATAGGTCAACTATTTTTGGCAGGGAAGTCACATGATGGATGCCTGGCCTGAAGTCTTAAGGAGAGAACAGTGATTTGTATTCCGGGAAACTGCTTTTTAAAACTCTCAGAAGCAAGGGCAAGATCCCTGTTCCATTTTTTGGAGTGATCACTGAGGTTGTGTGTAATCATTTTGACTGAGCAGTTTCAACTTGTCAGATATAAACATATAATGACTTTATCTTTTTATTCTTGGATTTTGTCAGTGGAGCTTCTCTTTCCTCCTGAGAAGCTGACACCCTTAATAACAGGTGGGGAACATTCCCTAATTTTTCTTACTCACCTTTGGAATTAAAATAGTCTCATTCCAGTTCTTAAAACTTTTCCTATTTTTTAATTTTTAAAAACTTTTCTTGTTCTTTTGAAAACCTCACCCACATACCCGTTTCCGGGCTTCTCCACTTTCCCCCACCTCCCTCAATTTCCCTCTGGATGCTAGGAGTGTTTATGGGACATGTGGTCTGCTTTCCCACAATACTTTTCCTCTGGTGTCCGGGTGTTGAGGGGCTGGAAGGCAAAGTGCCATCTTTCTGCATAGCTGCCGGGAGAGAACTGGCTATCCTCAATATGGTAATTGTCATTACTCTTCCATGATGTGAACAATGTCATACTGGAGGCCGTTGGTTTCCGTCCTCTGTCTGGGGGTGGTTGTCCCATCCCAGTTCTCTGCCTATCAGCTCCGTCAGAGGGTGAGCATCCACATGCTGGTTCTCTCAGGGACACATCCTTTGGTTCTTGAAGGTCCTCAAGGCAACCTTCCCTAAGTCCCTTGTGTGAGAGATCTGACTGGCGCTTAACCTCTTCCTTCTTGCCAGTCCACCGTGGGCACCATCTCGCAGCTTGTTGCTGCTGGGTTCCTCCCGCAGAGCAGGGGGCGCCTGCTGCATGGACCTGCGACCCGTGTAGCTGTCCAGGGCCCGTGCTCAGAACCGCCCTACACTTGACGTCTCACGCTCTGAGGGCACCATCTTGAAATCTTGAATAATTTTATTTTTGAATTTGTGTTTTGGAAGTGAAGTGAGATGGGAAAATGGGGCATGTGCCAGGGGCTTAGAGCCTTTGACCTACATCTTGCTGCTTTCCTCAGCAACCGTGGGTTGCCCTTTCTCCGCCACTTCATGCCCTGGGCCCTGCCCAACCTCCCCAGCGCCATCCTTGTTTTGCAACTGCTATTGCCCTGTGCCTCTGACGTGTGTGCAGAAAGGGCCTCCACGAGGATCTGGGCCTGGCAGGCTTGGGTTGGTGCGGGCTGCATTGTTTCTTGGAGCAGAACAAGGAGGCATCTGTCCCTGTCCTAGGCTGGTCTCTCATTTCTCAATGACCCCATGGCTGAGAAACCACTTCAGCCTTTTGGGATCCTGAGGGAACCCAGGACCCGCCCTACACTGAGGCCTTCTTTTAGCTCCACCTTAGAGCATTTTGAGATTTTGTTCTTAGGGGTGCATTGACTCTGCTTCAGTCCCTGTTCTTTTCAGTCACCTCCTAGGGCAGGAAATCCCTTATCATTGTCTCTCTCCATTCTGATTACAAGTATTCACACGGACCCTCAGCATTAAAGGAATTGATGGTGGGCCCAAGTTGACAGGCTTTTTCACTGAAATTAGAGTCTCACCCAACAACGACATTTCAATGCTAGGTACATTCTTGTATTCAGTTTCACCCTTCTTTTTTTTTAAATTTTATTTTATTATGTTAATCCCCATACATTACATCATTAGTTTTTTTTTTTTTTAAGATTTTATTTATTTATTTGAGAGAGAGAGAATGAAAGACAGAGAGCATGAGAGGGAGGAGGGTCAGAGGGAGAAGCAGACTCCCCGCTGAGCAGGGAGCCCGATGCGGGACTCGATCCCGGGACTCCAGGATCGTGACCTGAGCCGAAGGCAGTCGCTTAACCAACTGAGCCACCCAGGCGCCCCGACATCATTCGTTTTTGATGTAGTGTTCCATGATTCATTGTTTGCGTATGACACCCAGTGCTCCATTCAGTACGTGCCCTCTTTAATACCCATCACCAGGCTAACCCATCCCCCACCCCCCTCCCCTCTAGAACCCTCAGTTAGTTTCTCAGCATCCATAATCTCTCATGGTTCGTCTCCCCCTTCTTGAACAGCTGGGGAACTTCCTCCCGCTCTGTAGTGTTTGGCTTAAATTTTCTGCACATTTTCTCTTTACATTTGGTGTATTGGAAACAACCGTAACAATTTTCCTAGGAGTTTCTAAGACTTTCACTAACACTGAAACTAAGCCTTAGTTTTCTTGTGGGTAAAATGGGAAAATAAAAACCAGTCCCATTTACTTCACATGGTATTTGTAAGAAGTCAATAGGATGATTATTGTAAAACCTCTAACGTTTTCAGACTTATGTGCTTGAGATCTCCATACTCTGAATCTAAGTAACGACCGGCCCTAGGCATCCACGGCATTCATCTGGGTGACAGCTACTTGATGATGGGGGGCGAGCAAATCAAAACACGAAACAAAACACAACCCATGTAGGCTCAAGATTATAAAGTGAGGTTTAATTAAAAAGAGGATTTCTTGGTGGAAATGTAGTCATCTGGATGGGAGGAGGAGTTGGGATGTGGCTCTGTAGCTGCATATGGGGTAGGGGTACTTTATTTTGAGAGGAGGCTGATTCAGGTATCTGGGGGAAATATATTTGAGAAAATAGAATTGGGTACTTTTATGTCCTAAGAATCTTGATGTGATGTGAATTTGGTCCTTCTGAAGTCCACCTGTGTTTCTGTTGGCAAATTTTTTCCTGCTTTGATCCTCTCTCTAGCTGCCTCTCGAAGGAGTTCATTCATCTCCACCCCCCCCACCCCCCAGTTACTCTTCTGTGTTATCTCTATTACTTAAGCAAACCAAACCAAACCAAACCAAACCAAACCAAACCAAACCAAACCAAACCAAACCAAACC
>NW_023270854.1:20513014-20847239 GCF_011800145.1 Mirounga leonina
CCAAACCAAACCAAACCAAACCAAACCAAACCAAACCAAACCAAACCTCCCTGACTGCAAACCAACTCCGCTCCCTGCCTGCAACACAGGCTTATATTTTTGGATTCAGGACGTCCTGCGGTTTGGATGGCTGCCCAGCCTTCAGATGTTTGGTGTCTGGGATGGCGTGTGATGACAACATCGGCTGACTTCTAGGGACCCTGCTCCTCTGCTGTTGTTTACCAGCTTCAAATTCCATCTGGTCTTGCTGACAGGAACCTTGACACCATCTGCAAAAATTAGAATAAAACAATTTTGGTCTGAAGGAAAGGAAAATTGCAAGTTGACGCTTATTTGGGAAATGTCACGTTCGCTGCTTTGAAAGGAAAAATGGAAGGGGGCATTTGTTAATGTATGTTCATGTATCTGGTGGACTTCCTGAGTGGACACGTCTATAGGTATGACCTTTGGGTGTACTGGCTCTTTTTCTCTTCAATCTGGTAAACAAAGACTGAAGGAAATCCGAAAGCTGTGGCAGTATTCCAGGATGGGTTTTGATGATGAATTGACATTCAGGTTGTGTTTATACCTGTTAAGGCCCCCTCTTACACTATAGTTGGGGTCAGTGTGCTTTGCCTGTGATTATGGCATGTAAAAATTATAGTCATGTGCTTTTCTTATTACCCAAAGGGTTCACTTCTGTATGACATAAACCTCCACAGATTCCTATAATCCCCCACAAGACAAGGGGTAATAATAACATCGCAGTAATAGCTCAAATTTACACAGGGCTGAGTACCCTGCATTGCTCTGAATACTTTACAAATATGAACTCAATTCTTACAACAACCCTACAGGGGAAGTATTACTATTATGCCAATTTTATAGATGAAACGGTAGCACAGAGAAGGTGAGTGACGTCAAGGGCACCCAGCCAGTAAGTAGATTTGGAAGGAGGTTGTTTTGCTTCAGTCAGTAGGGTTAGGACTAGCCATTATGCTGCAGGAGATCACTGTATACTTTCCTAAGTATATTGTATGTTTAGTCCTCACTTAGGACTATGTGCTGGCCACTCTCCATTTGCTGCTCAGATTTCTTCTCCTCCCTTCTGTATCCTGTGCTGGCTCAGAGAGGCTCACCATCTCTGGACTGCATCCTGGGCTTCCTTGCCTCCAATT
Source organism: Mirounga leonina (assembly GCF_011800145.1). NCBI lineage: Eukaryota > Metazoa > Chordata > Mammalia > Carnivora > Phocidae > Mirounga > Mirounga leonina. The sequence goes on from NW_023270854.1 coordinate 20,514,172, forward strand.
TTCATTTGACTTTGGTGAATGGGAGGCACAAAAAGAAATGAGAGGCTGGGCATATATTGGCTGTGGACCCCCTGTCTCTCCCTAATGGCTGCACTCTTGGTGGGTGGCCTAGTTCTCTCCAGGTCTGGTAACACTCCTGTCTACACCTTTATTCAGGCTGAGTGGGATAGAACCTTCCAGCCTATGTAAGTCCTGCTGTTCTCCATCACCAGGGGCTCCCCAAGCCCTGCCTACACCTTTGCAAAAAGCTCTGCATTAAAATCTAACACTTTGGGTATGTTGTCTAGAGAATTCATCTATTGTCCCCTACTTGAGTCTCTAGTATTCAAGTGTTTTTACACTTTACCAAGTTTTTTTTTTTTTTTTAAATTAACATATAATGTATTATTTGTTTCAGGGGTACAGGTCTGTGATTCATCAGTCTTACACAATTCACAGAGCTCACCATAGTACATAACCTCGCCAATGTCCATCACCCAGCCACCCCTCCCTCCCACCGCCCTCCACTCCAACCCTCAGTTTGTTTCCTGAGATTAAGAGTCTCTTATGGTTTCTCCCTCTCTGGTTTCGTCTTGTTTCATTTTTCCCTCCCTTCCCGTATGATCCTCTGTCTTGTTTCTCAAATTCCTCATATCAGTGAGATGATATGATACTTGTCTATATAGAATGAAATGGTCCAGTTTCATTCTTCTGCATGTGGCTGTCCAATTCTCCCAACACCATTTGTTGAAGAGACTGTCTTTTTTCCATTGGACATTCTTTCCTGCTTTGTCGAAGATTAGTTGACCATAGAGTTGAGGGTCCATTTCTGGGTTCTCTATTCTGTTCCATTGATCTGTGTGTCTGTTTTTGTGCCAGTACCATACTGTCTTGATGATGACAGCTTTGTAATAGAGCTGGAAGTCCGGAATTGTGATGCCACCAGCTTTGCTTTTCTTTTTCAATACTCCTCTGGCTATTCAGGGTCTTTTCTGGTTCCATACAAATTTTAGGATTATTTGTTCCATTTCTTTGAAAAAAGTGGATGGTATTTTGATAGGAATTGCATTAAATGTGTAGATTGCTCTAGGTAGCTTTGACATCTTCACAATATTTGTTCTTCCAATCCATGAGCATGGAACGTTTTTCCATTTCTTTGTGTCTTCCTCAGTTTCTTTCATGAGTATTTTATAGTTTTCTGAGTACAGATCCTTTGCCTCTTTGGTTAGATTTATTCCTAGGTATCTTATGGTTTTGGGTGCAATTGTAAATGGGATTGATTCCTTAATTTGTCTTTCTTTTGTCTTGTTGTTGGTGTATAGAAATGCAACGGATTTCTGTGCATTGATTTTTTATATCCTGCCACTTTACTGAATTCCTGTATGAGTTCTAGCAGTTTTGGGGTGGAGTCTTTTGGGTTTTCCACATAAAGAATCATATCATCTCCTAAAAATGAGAGTTTGACTTCTTTGCTGATTCAGATGCCTTTTATTTCTTTTTGTTGTCTGATTGCCGAGGCTAGGACTTCTAGTACTATGCTGAACAACACTGGTGATAGTGACCTTAGGGGAAAAGCTCTCAGTTTTTCCCCATTGAATATGATATTCGCTGTGGGTTTTTCATAGATGGCTTTTATAATATTGAGGTATGTACCCTCTATCTCTACGCTGTGAAGAGTTTTAATCAAGAAACTATGCTGTACTTTGTCAAATGCTTTTTCTGCATCTATTGAGAGGATCATATGGTTCTTGTTCTTTCTTTTATTAATGTACTGTATCACATTGATTAATTTGTGGATGTTGAACCAACCTTGCAGTCCAGGAATAAATCCCACTTGGTTGTGGTGAATAATCCTTTTAGTGTACTGTTGGATCCTATTGGCCAGTATTTTGGTGAGAATTTTTGCATCCATGTTCATCAGGGATGTTGGTCTGTAGTTCTCCTTTTTGATGGGGTCTTTGGTTTTGGGACCAAGGTAATGCTGGCCTCATAAAATGAGTTTGGAAGTTTTCCTTCCATTTCTATTCCTTGGAACAGTTTCAGAAGAACAGGTATTAATTCTTTAAATGTTTGGTAGAATTCCCCTGGGAAGCCATCTGGCCCTAGGCTCTTGTTTGTTGGGAGACTTTTGATGACTGCTTCAATTTCCTTAGTGGTTATAGGTCTGTCAGGTTTTCTATTCCTTCCTGGTTCAGTTTTGGTAGTTGATACATCTCTAGGAATGCATCCATCTCTTCCAGGTTATCTAACTTGCTGGTATATAGTTGCTGATAATATGTTCTTATAATTGTTTGTATTTCTTTGGTGTTGGTTGTGATCTCTCCTCTTTCATTCATGATTTTATTTATTTGGGTCCTTTCTCTTTTCTTTTTGGTAAGTCTGGCCAGGGGTTTATCAATCTTATTAATTCTTTCAGAGAACCAGCTCCTAGTTTCGTTGATCTGTTCTACTGTTCTTTTAGTTTCTATTTCATTGATTTCTGCTCTGATCGTTATTATTTCTCTTCTCCTTCAGGGTTTAGGCTTTATTTGCTGTTCTTTCTGCAGCTCCTTTAGGTGTAGGGTTAGGTTGTGTATTTTAGACCTTTCTTGTTTCTTGAGAAAGGCTTGTATTGCTATATACTTTCCTCTTTGCTGCATCCCAAAGATTTTGAACAGTTGTGTTTTCATTTTCATTTGTTTCCATGAATTTTTTAAATTCTTCTTTAATTTCCTGGTTGATCCATTCATCCTTTAGTAGGATGCTCTTTAGCCTCCAGGTATTTGAGTTCTTTCCGGTTTTCCTCCTGTCATTGTGTTCTAGTTTCAAAGCATTGTGGTCCGAAAATATGCAGGGAATGATCCCAATCTTTTGGTACTGGTTGAGACCTGATTTGTGATCCAGGATGTGATCTATACTGGAGAATGTTCCATGGGCACTAGAGAAGAATGTGTATTCTGTTGCTTTTGGATGGAATGTTCTGAATATATCTGTGAAGTTCATTTGGTCCAGTGTGTCATTTAAAGTCTTTATTTCCTTGTTGAATTTTTGCTTAGATGATCTGTCCATTTCAGTGAGGGTGGTGTTAAAGTCCCCTACTATTATTGTATTGTTGTCGATGTGTTTCTTTGCTTTTGTTATTAATTGCCTTATATAATTGGCTGCTCCCATGTTAGGGGCATAGATATTTACAATTGTTAGATCTTCTGGTTGGATAGACCCTTTAAGTATGATGTAGTGTTCTTCCTAATCTCTTATTATAGTCTTTGGTTTAAAATCTAATTTGTCTGATAGAAGGATTGCCACCCCAGCTTTCTTTTGATGTCCATTAGCATGGTAAATGGTTTTCCACCCCTTCACTTTAAATCTGGAGGTGTCTTTGGGTCTAAAATGTGTCTCTTGCAGACAGCATATCAATGGGTTTGTGTTTTTTATCCTATCTGATACCCTGTGTCTTTTGATTGAGGCATTGAGCCCATTTACATTCAGGGTAACTATTGAAAGATCTGAATTTAGAGCCATTGTATTGCCTGTAAGGTGATTGTTACTGTATATTGTCTGTGTTCCTTTCTGGTCTGTGTTGCTTTTAGGCTCTCTCTTTGCTTAGATGACCCCTTTCAATATTTCTTGTGGGGCTGGTTTGGTGTTCGCAAATTCTTTTAGTTTTTGTTTGTCCTGGAGGCTTTTTATCTCTCCTTCTATTTTCAATGACAGCCTAGCTGGATATAGTATTCTTGGCTGCATATTTTTCTCATTTAGTGCTCTGAATATATCATGCAGTCCTTTCTGGCCTGCCAGGTCACTGTGGATAGGTCTGTTGCCAATCTAATGTTTCTACTGTTGTAGGTTATAGACCTCTTGTCCTGAGTTGCTTTCAGGATTTTCTCTTTGTCTCTGAGACTTGTGAGTTTTACTATTAGATGTTGGGGTGTTGACCTATTTTTATTGATTTTGAGGGGGGTTCTCTGTGCCTCCTGGATTTTGATGCCTGTTTCCTTCCTTAAATTAGGGAAGTTCTCAGCTATAATCTGCTCCAATATACCTTCTGCCCCTCTCTCTCTTTCTTCTTCTTCTGGTATCCGAATTATTTTAATGTTTTGCTTTATGGTATCACTTATCTCTTGAATTCTCCCCTCATGATCCAGTAGTTGTTTATCTCTCTCTTTTCTCAGCTTCTTTATTCTCCATCATTTGGTCTTCTATATCACTGATTCTCTCTTCTGCCTCATTTATCCTAGCAGTTAGAGCCTCCATTTTTGATTGCACCTCATTAATAGTCTTTTTGATTTTGACTTGGTTAGATTTTAGTTCCTTTATTTCTCCAGAAAGGGATTCTCTAGTATCATCTATGCTTTCTTCAAGCCCAGCTAGTATCTTTATAATTGTCATTCTGAACTCTAGTTCTAACATCTTACTAATGTCTGTATTGATTAGGTCCCTGGCAGTCGGTACTGCCTCTTCTTCTTTATTTTTGAGGTGAGTTTTTCCATCTTGACCTTTTGTCCAGAGGAGAATATATGAATGAGAGAACAAAATGCTAAAAAAAAAATGCTAAAAGGGTAACAATGACCCCAGAAAAATATACACTAAACAAATCAGAAGAGACCCGAAACCAGGGGGAAAAGAAAGGGGGAAAAATATCAGACTGGTGAATATAACAGAGCCACACACTATTTTGGGTGTATTTTGGTCTGTTAGAAGAAATCGCCTCCCAAAATTTTAAAGAAGGAAAAACTTATATATATATACAAAAATAAGAGTAAGTACGATGAAGGGATGGAATATGACTGTAAAGATGAAAATTAAAAAAGATTTTAAAAAAGGAATTGATAAGAAGTTGGTGTAAAAAAGAATGAAAAAAAAAAAAGAGAGAATCTGATCAGGTGGGAGACTAGGACAACATCATACACTAGATTTAGGGTATATTTTGGTCTGTTAGAAGAAACTAAACAAAATTTTAAAGAAAGAAAAACATATATATATATATATACACAAAAAATAAGGTTAAATACAAAAAAATAAGGTTAAATATAATGAAGAGATCGTATATGAATGTAAAAATGAAAAAAAGTTTTTAAAAAAGAAATTGATAAGATGTTGGTTGAAAAAGGAAAGAAGAAAAATTCAACTAAAAAAATAGAAAAATCAAATGTTTTTTTTTTAAGATTTTATTAATTTTTTGGCAGAGAGAGAGAAAAAGCAGGGGGAGGAGCAGGTGTCGTGGAGAGGGAGAAGCAGGCTCCCCTCTGAGCAGAGATTCTGGTGCAGGGCTTAATCCTAGGACCCTGAGATCATGACCTGAGCCAAAGGCAAACACTTAACTGACTGAACCACCTAGGTGCCCCTATCAATTGTTTTTACCAGTGATTTTTAAAAGAATGATTAAGTAAAAGATAAATGAAAAAAAAAAAAAGTTAAAATTGAGGGTAGGACCAGGGAGGACTTATTATCTTGGCTTAGCAGAGACAATAGTAATCATCCCATACTTGTAAAAATTCTGATTCTTTTCCGGGTGTTTTTTGCTGCATTTGTTAATAACAACTAAGGCTCACATTTACAAGAACTGTGTTCCATGCATCCCATGAAGACTTTACATAGGTTATCCTATTCAATGCTTAGAACAATCCTAGGAAGTAGAACCTTTATTATTCTCATGTTGTGTACGAGAAATGCAAGTTCAGAGATGAAATAGACAGTTCAAGGCTGTGTGGTTCATAAGTTTTGTGTGTGGGGTTTATACCCAGGCAACTGATGCTGGAGTCCATGCTCTTGGGCAATATACTTAGGCCTCCTGCATCTGATTTTGCTCTTAAAGCAACTTGGGAAGTAGGCCAGACAGGTATAATTTTCTTCCCTTTATTACAGTCGAGTAAACTGAAGCATAGTGACTGGAAATGACTTTTCTGCGACCACAGAACTAATTAGTGTATACTTAAAATGGCCGAACTGGTGATTATTGGGAAACCTTGCTGCGGAAATCAGGCAACCACTGAGGTAGTTTTGGCTTGTGCAAAGAGCAGTGGGCTTGGAGTTCAGAGATGTGGGTTTTAAATTCTGAGACTTCTAGGTACTTGACCTTGAGTAATTCAGTTTCTGAGGCTTTGTGTCTTCACTCAGGAAATGGGAGAAACAATTCCTCCTTCACAGGGGTGTGTGAGGATGATATAAAGTAATTACATACAAGTGTTCATCACAGTAGTTGTTTAATATATGTTCTTAAAATTGCCCACGTAAATCATCAAAGGGTAGAGCCATGGATTGAGGGAGAGACATGGAAACAAAGGATGTTTGGCTCCTCATACCCTCGTGGGCATGAGGAAGTGAGTCCTAATACGTGTGTAGGGACTTCCAGAGAAGTCTGCAGTGGGGGGGGACAAGACCTCATCCACCCATGAACACAGACTGAACACCTGCTCTAGGTTATTGAAGAATTTGGATTTTATATAGGTGTTACAGCTTTACTTTTGTGATGTGCTTTATAGTAAAAACTAACTGCGAGCACCTGGGTGGCTCCGTCGTTAAGCGTCTGCCTTCGGCTCAGGTCATGATCCTGGGGTCCTGGGATCGAGTCCCACATCGGGCTCCCTGCTCGGCGGGAAGCCTGCTTATCCCTCTCCCACTCCCCCTGCTTGTGTTCCTGCTCTCGCTGTCTCTCTACTCTGTCAAATAAATAAATAAAATCTTTAAAAAAAACAAAACAAAACAAAAAAACTAACTGCAATACTCATATATAGCAAGGAACACCTTGAGGCAAAGCTTTCTCTGGTAGTACATTAAGTACATTTATGTAACGACAATGATTTTACAAATAGAATCACTGTCTCTGTTACAGTGATGCCTTGATCAGAGTGGTTTTAGGGTCTCTTCTCAAGTGAATTTGAAATGTCAGGCTTTTCTTAATCATCCCAGCAGGAAGTAATTTCTCACCCCTCTGAACGATGCCTTAACTTATCATCTGTGCCATTTCTCTGAACGTCGTATTTCTGGCTTGAAAGTGATTATTTCTGTATTTTTTCTCTTCAAATTGAGAGCCCATATAGTTTTAAAAAGCACAACATCCTTTACTATTGTACATGAATGTGTTATGAATGAGTTAAATGAAGTTCCTTCTGAGCTATGTCATGCCGTGGGGCTTCCGCCATTCTTTCAAAACACAGCATATCTTCTGTGTGCCAGGGGGTTGGCAGGGCATAGGGATGCAGAGACCTCAGGCTCTGGTCCTTGACACAGGTGCAGATCATTCCAGTATGATCTTCTAAGTCCTATAAGAGACTGTGTACAAGGTACAATGAATTCAGTTCTTGGGTGGTAACATTGAAAACAAATGTGTTCACACATTAGTAAATGACCCTTATAGTTATTTTCCTTGCTAAGAACCAGAATAAATGAGTACAACAAAACCTCCCACACCCAGACTGCTTGGGGAATGGAGTGTTTTGGTTTCTGGGGTTAACCCACATGACATTTACGGTTGTGAAAATGCAACGGGAACCTTGGCATCCCTGAAAATATCTGGAAACTCCACAAGATGGCGCTATGGCTCTAGGAAAACAGAGCTTTTGAGTCAAACCTGTCGAATTTGAATTCAGGGCATTCTTGGGATGACATTTCCCTCATTTTTTAGGGAGGCGTATGTCTGGAAAATATTAATCACTCAATTCACATTCATTGAATACATGTTGAATGAAAGTTTAGTTTTTAATTTTAGTTTTAAAGGTTCTGTTGAAAAAGAGGTCACCAGAAGTTTGCTTGCAATACATAAACTGAAATTTCCAAGGGAGGATTTAGCACATTTTTACAATGTTTAATTTGTTTTAAGAAAAACAAAGAGAAATGGCAGGAGGCTCAGGACTAAGCACATAGTTCTGCAAATAGATTTGCAGACATCAGAGGGGGCGGTGTGACTTGCCATTGGCTTTACTTGATTATACTCTTTGATTCAATTTTCTAAATTAAAAGTAATACAAACTTATTATAAAATATAGACAGTACATACATATATTATCTAAAATAAAAGTGAGTCTCTCTTTATGTCCTACCCCCAGATATAGCCCATTCAATTCCTTCACTATGCATTTAAAGCATATTTCTCTTTAAAATGAGAGACCAAATATACAAATGGAGAATGGCCAGACCATATGTAAAAATAAAACTTTGACCTGCAATTCACAGCAACCAACCCAGGAAACCAGCCCATTATCTACATTAGTCAGCCCAGGAAGCCAACCTGCTAGATATATGTCACACCTGTAGGAGGTCAGACCCTTATCTTTAGCAACGGGTACAGGAAGTGAACAATAACCTCTACACAATCATCCCCAAATAGCCAGAACTTGATTCATCACGGACTGCTTCCTTAATTTCTGTTCCAACTTCCAACCTGGGACTAACCAGAGAAAGCCAATTATGTACCCCAAAACAATCACCTAGGATTCCCCACTTCTTAGTTGGCCCACCCACAGCTTCCCCAAGTTAACAGTCTCTAATCAGGCACACCTGCAGCCTTCCCTTTCTTCTATAAAGCTTTCCCGCTCCTCTGCCTGCCTTTGAGTCTGTAGACACCTGTGATGGTACCTAGCTCTGTTGCTATGGAGAGCTCCAAGTAAATAGCTTTTGCTTGCTCTCATTTGGTTGGTCTTCATTTATTTCACAGTAGAATTATATTCATTCCCTGAACAACATGTATTTGAGTGCTTGCTGTTCCAGAGACTGGGGATACAGACACAGTCCCTGCCCCAGAATGCTTACATTTTAGCGGAGGAGAAAAAGTAAGTAAATACTGTTTATAAAACCAAGTTGGGGAATGCCCTGTGTTCTGAAGGAAAATAGAGCAGTGTCGAAGGGTTGAGAGTGGCAGAAGGTGCTGTCTAAATAAGGCGGACGGGGTGGGTGGGCTGGGTTGCGCCTGGCTGGCTCAGTCACTACAGCAGGTGACTCACGATCTTGGGGTTGTAAGTTTGATCTTGGGGCTAAAGTTTGAGCCCTGTGTTGCATGTAGAGATTACTTAAGAATACAATGTTAAAAAAAATAAGGCAGACAGGAACGTCCCCTCTCGGGAGCTGACTGGTCAAGTAGAGTCCTGGGTCAATGAAGGAAGTGGGCCACATGGCTGCATGGAGAGAGCTCTGTGGGATAAGAGAGCAGCCAGTGCGAAGACTCTGGGTGGGGATCACTCTTGTTTTGTTGTGGGGGAAGCGGGAGGGTCAGAGTGGCTAAGGGAATGTGAGCCAAGGCTGAGTTTCCAAACGGCTTTGATTGTGGCACGTGGTATGATGTATATTTTACTTTATGACCCCACACACAACACACACACCGCTGTGGGCTGCAATACCCATGTTGACGTTCTAGCCCCCGGTCCATCGGAATGTGAACTTTTTTGGGAGTAGGGTTGTTGCAGATGTCATTGGTCCAGATGAAATCATATTGGAGTAGGGCAGCCCCTTAATCAAAGTGATGGGTGTTCTTAGAAGAAGAGACCCAGAGATGCAGACAGACATGAGGAAAGCGTTATATGATGATGGAGGCAGAGATTAAAGTGTTACAGCCACAAGCCTGGGAACGCTAGTGGCTTCCAGCAACCACCAGAAGCTGGAAGAGGAAAGGAAGGATTCCCCTACAGACTTCAGAAGTACCAACGCCATAATGACACCTCGATTTTTTTTTTTTAACTTCTGCCCTCCAGAACTGTGAGACAATGTATTTCTATTGCTTTAAGACACCCGATTTGTGGTATTTTGTGATGGGAGCCCTAGGAAACTGCAAGCACGCCTCATTTTATTGTCCTTCATGTTCTTGTGCCCAGCAGATACTACAGTTTTCACAAACTGAAGCTTTGTGGTGACCCTGCAATGAGCAAGGCTGCCGGCACCATTTGCCGATAACATTTGCTCACTGTATGTCTCTGTCACACTTTCGGTAATTCTTGCACTATTTCAAACGTTTTCATGCTAACGATATTTGTTTTGGTGATCTGTGATCAGTTAAGACTTGCTGAAAGCTCAGATGATGGTTAGCATTTTTTAGCAATAAAGTGTTTTTTCATTAAGGTATGTACATTGTTTTTTTCTTGAAATAATGCTATTGCACACTTAATAGGCTACAGTATAGAGCAAGCATAACTTTTATATGCACTGGGAAATCAAAAAATTAATTTGACTCACTTTATTGTGATACTTGCTTTATTGTGTCCGTCTGGAACTGAGCCTGTGACGCCTTCCACGTATGCCTATAATGTGTACACGTGCATGCACACACACACACACACAGAAACACAAGTGCTATTAGTCCATACTTACCCTTATTACCCTATAGTTTACTGACAATTCCATTCTACGCCATGACATTACATGTTGGTCAGGACCCTAGAATGATTTCCTGACCCCAGGCCCCAAAAACCTGTACTCTGCAATTGAAAAACACTGATCCCATGGAAGAGTAATAAGATAAGAGGCTGGGGAAAGAGCCAGAGCCAGATGGGTTTGAGGGGACTGCAGCTCTTTTCTATAGATGCTGAGAAAGGCATTGGTTGGGATTTTTTTTTTTTTTCCTTTTTCAAAGATGTGTATGTGAGACATGGTCTGATTGATCTGTTAAGAGGATCTTGCTGCCATCTGGAGAATAACCCTTAGGAGACGAGGGTGGAAGCAGGGAGAGCAGTTGGGGTACATTGTATTAACCCAGCTATGAGATGGTGGTGGCCTGAACTAGGGTTAATAGACACATAAGGCACATGGGAATGCACCGCTCTATATAAAACCTGGGTGTTGCTTTTTTCTCTTAAAAGTTGGCTTTCTTTACCTCTGGAGGCAATTAAGAAGTTTGATTTTACTGATTTTGCTTTCTATTCCATTGCCCACCAATGAGAGGCTCTAGGAATTCCCCCAGAGGAGTTAACATTGTCTTCCTATCCCTTTGTCCAAATTTATTGAATCCCAGAAGAAAATGGAGGGACCCCCTTCTTTCTTGACCATCTTGTCCTATTTTGGGCGGGCGTCAGTACGCCAATGCTCTGGTGTGTACTCTGGACTGTAAGGTACATAGATATATTTCTTTTTTTTTTTTTTAAAGATTTTATTTATTTATTTGAGACAGAGAGAATGAGAGACAGAGAGCATGAGAGGGAGGAGGGCCAGAGGGAGAAGCAGACTCCCTGCCAAGCAGGGAGCCCGATGCGGGACTCGATCCCGGGACTCCAGGATCATGACCTGAGCCGAAGGCAGTCGCTTAACCAACTGAGCCACCCAGGTGCCCGATATATTTCTTTATCCAAGGATCAAGCTCTCTTCTAAGAATATTATGGCATGAGAGGCTGAACCAATATTAAGGCTCGGTTTCCCTTTGAGCCACATAGGGAAGGTATTGCGGTACTTTGATCTTCACTAGAAAATGCCATTCATACATGCTTTTTCCAGTTCTGATCTGCTCTTCTACCTTAGGTTCATCCAATCCTCATTTGCAAAATGCTCGTTAAGCCCTTGTCTCCAGCAATGGACTCTTTTCTCAGGGATACTCTTTCACATGGGAGTTGATTCTGAGGTTCCATTACTTTCCTCCTCCAAGAAATTTTGATAGGTTTTGTCAGTGAGCAGCTGTTCTGGGCTCAGTCTCAAAGCCTGTGGATGGGGCTGACTCCAGTCCTGTAAGTGAGGGGGAATCCATTAATCCTCTAATTATGTATGTTAGTCTTTCTACCAGTGAGAACCATGAGTCTGTTGTTTTCTTACTAGTGAGAAAGAGGAAAACAGACCCTGACATGTGAGAACTGGCCTTGATGTTCTCTTGTTAACATAATTTCATGGAACATTAAGATCAGACAAGGTCACTCTGTGAGTGGGATGAATCAAGACAAAAATGAAACCACATGAGAATATAGACAAAACATATCACTGTCCAAGCCACAAAGATGACCAAACTTGCCCCATCCTGGATAATATGAGTGATGGCTGCTTCTTTATTAATCACAGCTTTAGCCTCTCTCTATTCGTCTTTCTTCTAAGTAGCATTTATTAAACCACTCAAACACAGTATTACCTCCGCTGTCTGACAGCATGCAGTTTGGAGCTAAGCCAGCTTCTTGGAATCTTCCATAAAATCACCTAACATGAACCCAAATCCTACATGAAGTCATTTCTGATAGCCTCTAACTAAGATTCCCCATGGCTCCCCATGGGGTGCTGTCTTCCATGCTTCAACAAGAAATAACCCAACTTGTTCAACTATAGATGTGTTCTAGTGGTCTTTCCCTGTAGAACATTGGCACAAAGCTATGTTTGAAATAAGCCAATGTGGCAAAGAGAACATATATATTTTCTTACCACAAATCACCTAACCAATTCCCAAATGAAGGTATGTAGGTTGCCTCCAGTGTTTTGCTATTACAAATATTGTTGTGGTCCTGCTCTGGGTCAAGATGGAATAATGGGGAGCATTATGCAGCAGCTTATGGCCTACGGAAAGTTTCCAGGACTCAGTGTAGGAATGGGGAAGCCGAGTAAAACCTGACTGTCTCCTGGAGTTGTCTCCCTGAGTGTAGGGAAACCAATGTGCCTAAAGTTTGCAGGGCAGAATAAAGGAGAAGAGAGAGCTGCACAAAGGGAGGTATCTGGAGTGTCTCCTCTGAGTATTGAGTTGACAATGACTCAGCACATACGTATGAGAAAATATACAGAGGCAGGGGTAGGAACCTCCATAAAGTGTTAGAAGGAATAGTGCCAGAGTTCACATTGGATCAGGAACCCTGCTTGTTCCCAACAGCCAACATGGCAAATGTGATATTTCATGGGGCGTTGGATAGGATTCTAAGGGTCTTGCCTCAGTATTGGGAAAAATTAACTCCCGACTAAATGCAGATCTGTTTCTCATAAATAAAGCTTAAGTAAGACTCAGCAGCATCAAACTCTTTTCAAGTAACTTAATCATGTTTGAGAGAAAATTTCTAGACTATATAAAGGACTAGAAACATATCCAGCATCAATTAAGGTAACAGTTACTATGTCTGGCATCCGATCAAAAAGTCTCATGCAAAGGAGCAGGAAGATACAATCCATAATGAGGAGAAAAATCAGTCTAATGAAACTAACTCAGAAATGACATATGATAGAATTAGTAGTCGTTAAAGTTCATTATTAAAATGTTCCAAATGTTCAAGAAGCCAGAAGAAAGATCGACTATCTGAAGTAGAGACATAAAACTTCCCGAGATGGAAACTACAATGTTTGAGATTAAAAAATTCATGCACAGGGGCGCCTGGGTGGCTCAGTTGGTTAAGCGACTGCCTTTGGCTCAGGTCATGATCCTGGAGTCCTGGGATCGAGTCCCGCATCGGGCTCCCTGCTCAGCAGGGGGTCTGCTTCTCCCTCTGCCCTCTTCCCTCTCGTGGTCTCTGTCTCTCATTCTCTCTCTCTCAAATAAATAAATAAAATCTTAAAAAAAAAAAAATTCATGCACAACTGTGAAAAACCTACAGCTACCGTCATATTTAATGGTGAAAAACTGAATGCTCTTTAAGCTAAGGAAAGTCAGAAACAACATCAGAAACAAGGCAAGGATGGCCACTCTCATCACTTTTATTTATCATTTTTCTGGAGGTTCTGGCCAGTGCAATAATATAAGAAAAAGAAATGAAAGAGATTCATTTTGGAAAGAAAGAACTCCTTATTCACGGATGATGTGGTTATCTAAGTAGAAAGTTTTATGGAACCATCAAAAACGCTTCCAGAATATGTGAGTTCTAAGCTCTTTACATGGCTATATTTGATATCTCTGAAAATTTGTGACACATACCATTATTCTTTTATTTCCAATTGGTTAAACTGAGGCACCTAAAACTTAACGAACTTGCCCAAAGTTGTGCAGCTAGGAAAAGTCTGAGCTGGAATGCAAACCCAGGGAATCTGGCCCTAGAGCCCATGGTCTTTAATTGCTGTGTTTTAGTTCCTCACTACTTAGTCTCACTGAATATAACCAAAGATATAAGACTTTCACATTTCCTCTGGATGCTTTGCCACTGTGTATACATAGTGTATTTTCCCCAGTTAAACAGTTTTTCACAAAGTTTTACACACAACAAACATGATTAAGGAAAGAGTTACTCTTCTGTTTTATGATGATCCTTGCCAGTGAAATTAAATAGTACTCACTTTGGATCCAGATTATTGATTAGACAGTGGGTGTATCAGGCAGTGCCCTTTTATGAACTAGGAAAAGATGAATTAGGGAAAGGCACTGTCTCAGGGAGGGGGAAACAGCCTGATGCGTGCAGCAGCTTGCAGTCTTTGTGGGGTTTCTGCCCTGGGCAGGGTGACAGAGAAGGGACCTTTGCTGGGACACAGCCCTTGGGCAGGATAACACATTGGCCAGCAGATCTCTGGCTGGATTTCAATCTCTACTTTTCCCCTTGGCTGGGGCTATTGTGTAAAGGAGGAATTTTGCACCCATTAAACTCCTCTAAGGACTTACCACAAGGTTTGTAGCTAAACAACTTTAATTAATTCCAGTATTGTTTACTACTTTTTTTTTTTTTTTTACAAAACAGGAATATCAATTTTTAAAAATATTTTTATTTATTTATTTGACAGAGAGAGACACAGTGAGAGAGGGAACACAAGCAGGGGGAGTGGGAGAGGGAGAAGCAGGCTTCCCACGGAGCAGGGAGCCCAATATAGGGCTGGATCCCAGGACCCTGGGATCATCACCTGAGCCGAAGGCAGACGCTTAACGACTGAGCCACCCAGGTGCCCCAGGAATATCATTTAAAAAAAAAAGATTTATTTATTTGTTTGAGTGAGACAAAGAGAGAGAGAGAGAAAGCATGAGAGGGGGGAGGGGTGGAGGGAGAGGGAGAGAGAGAATCCCTCAAGCTGATTCTGCACAGATCATGAAGCCCAACGAGGGGCTTGATCTCCTGACCCTGAGATCATGACCTGAGCTGAAACCAAGAGTTGATGCTTAACCAACTGAGCCACCCAGGCACCCCAGGAATATAAATTTTAAATATGTATACTTAAAACACTTATATATCAGATGTCATTTTCATAAGGAAGAGACATACTCAATTGTAGCTTTAACCTAGTCAACATCTCTTCCCTGTGGTTATTCTAAAACATTCGTCTGAAGTAGAACCTCGGTGGCATGGGGTGGATAAACTTGGAATAAGAAATTTCCCAAATCTCTCTATTGGGAAATAACCCCACTGATGTAGGTTCTCCTTGTAAGGTGGGATCTGTCTGTGTGCCTAATTCCCCCTGCCACATTGTAAAATCCTTGAAAGCATATATTTCATCTAAGAAACCTCTTTATACATCCTCATGGAACCCAGCACAGCACCTTGCATGTCACATTCAGATAGGCATCAGATTATATTAAACTCTTCTCTTCCTCAGAATCTGAAAAGTCATTGTTAAGTGGGAGAGTAAGTCATTTTTTGCCCTTCTCTAGAAAAATGATTTACTCAGTTACAAGTTCTAATTGGTTGCCTTTTTTTGCCCTATTTCACTCTTCCCTCTCAAGTGTTTATTTATAGGTATTGAGCTATCTTCATATTTCCCATCAGGCCCCTTCCTTTTCTGTATGAATATATATATGTACTATTTATTCCCCAGTTTCTGTTTGCAAATTTCCCCATTCAAAACTCTAATGTTAATACTGGAACCAGTCAGTCACGGATTCTGTCATTTTATCAGATTATCGTCTGCCCAGGGGAAGCCCATGGGGCCGGATGACAGCTCCCTCCAGACATTTCACTTTCTTGGATTAATCTGGTATAATACGGGGTGACTTAGATAATACAGGGTGATTTGGGAAAAGTTGACAAAGGTGAATAAAGTTATTTCTTATTCTTTTAGGAAACAGTTTTGTCATTTTGCTATTTATTTTTCACTTCGAGGTGTAGTTTAAACCCTTCACGAGGTGGCAACCCACTGCCCAAATCTGAGGTTTCCCCAATGTTAAGTAGATGAGGATTTCCTGTCACATCCCTAAGCCCTTTTCTGCTGCAGTGCCCCCTTCCCCCACCACTTCCCCTCCTGCCAGTGGCCATCAGGATCCTCTCTGGATAGTGGTTTTGTTTGTTAATTCAGCTGCCTTCTCACTGGGCTCACTCTTAGAATTTTCTACACGGTTTTCTTTTTCCTCCTCTTTTCTCCCTTGCCCAAATGTATGATTCTGTTGATTTGCATGCACACAATTACACACAAATACTCGTCCACCCCTCCCTGATGATTTTATGCCTTTGAGCAAATGTCTTCTTTGTTGAAAATTGAACGGAACTCCATGTGGCAGGCAGTTAACTGGAGACTGTATAAAAGAATGTGTACAGGTGAAAGGAAACAGGTTTACAAAGATTTATTATTACACATGGAGGGAAAGGACAGAGCGCTACCCATGAAGCAGTGATCGCCACCCTCACACCTACATAATTTATGTATAATTCCCCTTGCAACTCCAGACTTCTGATACATGTGTAAAAAATACCTAATTTTCCTTTGAGAATTGGTCTGTGAAGTTTAGGGCTAGTGTTTGAACAGGCCTGAAGTGGGTGTGATCAACTTAACTCCTTTAATTGGTACACACTTAAAACATTTTATCTTGGCTCACTAAGTAAGCTTAAAGGCGAATCCCTGAAAGCTTTTGCCGCTGAGATTGCTTACTGTTTTTATTCTAGAAGGGTTTGTTGCTTTCAGAATTTACTACCTGGGCTTTTCACCCAATTTAAAGGTATCCATTGTGAATAATTTTATCCCTGTGCCTGAAATTATAAATTAATGTTAGCTAGTAGACTGTGATTTATTGGATAGAGCTCAGTAACATCACTCCTTTCGTTTTATTGAAGTCAGTTTCCTTAAGCTCCACTAAGGCTCTTGGAGTCCCTCTAGGGCATAACATTAGCCTAATTGTAAATTTAGAAGTAAACCCATTGAGCCACAGTGCATTGGTTTACCATTCAGGTGTAGAAACAATGACGAAAATGAGCATTTCCTCAACTATCTAACACTTAACAGAGATTTTTTATTAAATATTTATTTATTTATTTGAGAGAGAGGGAGTGTGTGTGTGAGTGGGTGGAGAGGTGCAGAGGGAGAGGGAGAGAGAGAATCTCAAGCAGACTCTGCATTAAACACAGAAAATGTCTCGGGGCTCAGTCTCAGGATCCTGAGATCATGACCTGAGCCCTGAGCAGAAACCAAGAGTTGGAAGCTTAACCGACTGTGCCACCCAGGCATCCCTAACAGAGATTTTTGCTGGGCTAAAGAGCAAAATGCCATGTTCAAGCCCTGGGTAAGCTCTGTGTTTCCCTGAGGTTTCTATATAATTATACTACATGATTTTCTCATATCAAGTTAGGTCAATGCATATTTATTCATCACCCACTATGTGTCTATCAGAGTTAAACACTGGGGGGATGTTCTTATCCTAAGCAACTTGATGTCTACTAATTGGAACGTAAGCTCCACCAAGATGGGGGTTGCTGTCTTTTTTCTCCTTGTATCCAGAACATGCTAGATACACAGTAAGCTCTCAATAATAAATGTCATTAAAAGCATCAATAAAGAATATTATTTTGGTACACCAAAGTTATGGAGTACCTCCAAAGCTAAAAGTGTAAAGGTATTTTAGCACTATTCTGAGGATCTGAGATTAGAGCATGTGGTAGGGTAGGAGTGAGGAAACTGGGTGGATGTTGTTTCTGTTTATCACTAGCACAGAGATTGGTAGGCATGGGTGCTTGTATGTCCTGGGGGTTGGCAGTAGACTGAGAGTGAGGTCAAGAGTTTGGATGATGTATAGGATGTGAGATTCATCCATGTAGGTCAGAATGTGCTTCAGAAGACAGACACATAGGACCTGAGAGCTGGAGAGGACTGCCTTAGGTACTGAGCACCCTCCACAAACATTATGACAGGACTCTCCATCCTTTCCTGGCACCTTGTGCAGTGGGGAATTTATTACTTCATAGGCAAATAATACCACTTAGGGACTGCTCCAGCTATAGAAAATCCTTTCTTATATTAAGGTGAAATTTCTACTTATTCGTATTTGTCCTAATTGTATTCCCTAAAAAGTACTTAAGACTGTTTCTCTATTATAGAATTTTTTTTTTAAAGATATATTTATTTTAGAGGGAGAGAGAGTGCGAGTGGGGGAAGGGGCAGAGGGAGAGGGAGAGAGAGAATCCTCAAGCAGATTCCATGCCCAGCACAGAGCCCAACTTGGGGCTCAATTCCAAGACCCTGAGATCGTGAGTCGGACGTTCAACCGACTGAGCCACCCAGGTGCCCCAAGAATGGTATAATTTTTTTTAGTCATTTTACAATTTTATTGCATTTATGATTAGAAAAAAAATAATTTGTATTACATCAATTCTTTGAAATGTGTTGTGATATGGTATGTGAACCTTTACTTATTTATTTAATTTTTAAATTAACATAAAATGTATTATTTGTTTCAGGGGTACAGGTCTGTGATTCATTAGTCTTACACAGTTCACAGCGCTCATCATAGTACATACCCTCCCCATTGTCCATCCCCCAGCCACCCCATCCCTCCCACCCCCTTCACTCCAGTAACCCTCAGTTTATTTCCTGAGATTAAGAGTCTCTTACGGTTTCTCCCTCTCTGGTTTCATCCTGTTTTGTTTTTCCCTCCCTTCCCCTATGATCCTCTGTCTTGTTTCTCAAATTCCTCATATCAGTGAGATCATATGATAATTATCTTTCTCTGATTGACTTATTTTGCTTAGCATAATACCCTCCAGTTCCATCTACATCATTGCAAATGGCAAGATTTCATTTTTTTGATGGCTGCATAATATTCCATTATATATATACACCATATCTTCTTTATCCATTCATCTGTGGAATGGTATCATTTTTAACATGAATATTATCATGTCTCATTCTGTCTCCCTTTTCCTGGACTTCTTGCTAATAAAATAAACATTTGCAGAAAATATGTCCTGGATCGTATGTTTCACATGGGCCATAATTTCCTGATCCTTTACTATTTTCTTCTCCTCACTTGCCAGTTTGTATACCTTATTTTTTCTTTGAATTAAGTTATACTTTTTATGCTACCAAATGTACAGATCTTCTGTGAACATTTTGATGAGTTTTTGACAATAGTGTAATAAACTCTGTAACTATTCTCCCAATCAAGATATAAAACATTTTTGGGGCGCCTGGGTGGCTCAGTCGTTAAGCGTCTGCCTTCAGCTCAGGTCATGATCCCGGGGTCCTGGGATCGAGCCCTGTGTGTTGGGCTCCAACCCTGTGTGTTGGGCTCCCTGCTCAGTGGGAAGCCTGCTTTTTCCTCTCCCACTCCCCCTGCTTGTGTTCTCTCTCTCGCTGTGTCTCCCTCTGTCAAAAAAAAAAAAAAAGATATAAAACATTTTCATCATCCCAGAAAATTCCCTTAGGCTCCTTTTCAGTCAGCCCTCCCGGAGCAACTGCTTTTCTGATTTCTATCACCAGAGACCTTCTCTTGAACTTAAGATTAGTGGAATCAAA
The DNA here is from genome assembly GCF_011800145.1 of Mirounga leonina. Taxonomy (NCBI): domain Eukaryota; kingdom Metazoa; phylum Chordata; class Mammalia; order Carnivora; family Phocidae; genus Mirounga; species Mirounga leonina. The sequence goes on from NW_023270854.1 coordinate 20,533,633, forward strand.
CAGCATGCATTCTTTTTCATTAGGCTTCTTTTACTCAACATGATGTTTTTTGAGATTCATCTATGTTGTTGCATGGGTCAATAGCTTTTTCCCTATTAATGCTGAGTAGTATTTCATTGTGTGAATAGACTCCAGTTGTTTTTCTCTCATCCTTCTGATTAATATTAGGTGTATACATTACTCTACCTTAGCTTTCCATCAATGATCTGCCCAGTGCCTACTGGAAATGGATTACTACCTCTTTTGTTCCGGCATTGTACTTTTGTTAGCTAACATAAGATTGTATTAGTTATTGCAGTATCTTTATTGCACTGTATACACGATGATGGATTGAAAAAAGCAAGGCTTTTTACAGCAAGTTTGCTATAGGTTCAAATCCCAGATCTACTTCTTGTAATCGGTAGGACATAGGGGAAATTATTTTATGTCTCTGTACCTCTTAAGTGGGAATAATAATAATGCCCCTGTCTCTTTGATGCTCATGGTTAGGAGCTTAAGGCACTCAATAAATGTTAGTTCCTACCCACAGCTGCCTACCTGACTTCATATTGGAATTGCAATCTGTGAGAGAGCATACTATAGTTTTGTCACACCATCTCTGTTCTATACTCATGAATTTTCATAAAACCATGTGCCAGACTTTCACATTTATCCTATTTATTTTCATGTAAATCCAATCCATCATTCTATTCCATTGAGAACAACTGACTCTACTTGATCAACCAGCAGAGTTACTATCTGCCTCAGCTCTATTTCATCTATGAATTTGATAAGCCCATCATCCATGTCTCCATTCAAGTCACTCTTAATATTTGGACAGAACAGAAACAAGGACAGATTCTCTTAGCATAAAATTAACAGCCACCCTTTAGTTTGAAATTAATCTACTAATCAATACCCTTTGGGTACTGTTGTGCAGGCGGTTTTAAATCCACTGAACTATGCTGTTTTTCAGTTACCTTTTCATAAGATATCAAGAGATACAATTCTGTGAACCTGTAGGATTCAAAAGTCTTGGAAACTCTACAAATATAGAGGGTAAATTATAACTACTCTTTAAAAATGTCTTTAATTCATTAAGATATCCTATAATAATTTTTTAATAGTTAACCCTATAATTTCAAATTTTTAAAAGGTTATCCCTGATCTGCTATGCCAAGTATGTTACATATCTTGTTTTAGTATATGTGCTGCCGAAGCGAGCACCATGTTACATATCTTGTTCAAAATGATTCTTTAGGGAAAAAAACCCCAAAATAATATTCTGTAATTTAGTCATATTTGTCATTTCAGTGTGCTTTTTTTAGTCTTTAACTTGCAAAATTCATAGCTTTTCTGAGAGTCTTCTAATGAATAGAATTACATCATTCTTTCTATTATTACCTCTAGAATAATTTAAAAATACTCTTCAGATTCAACCAAGAGTAAAGATTAAACCAAATCATGATCTTTCCTAAATATATTATCCTATCTTGATTTTTATAAGTATCAGTTTGGTTGATCTAGACAACTCCACTCACAGGTGTGCAGTTACTAAGAATATGTGGTTTGTTTTGAGTGGTCATCATTTTCTCATTCTTGAACATGAGAACTGACCATATGATTAACCAGGGCCTTGATATACAGACTATTGTTCAAAGTTTCCTTCTACTTTGAAAATTAAAGACCATTTAGTTCATGTAAAAGGAAAAAAGGCAAGTTGATTTGGAAGATCTTTGAGGACAGGGAACATGCCAGATATTTCTTCCTCTTTATTACCTGGCATTGTGCTCTGCACATCACACAATAAAGCATTTCTAAATTGTGTTGAAGGGGAATTAAGTTAATTCTGATTGTTTTTTCACACATCTAATGTGAATGCCATATCTAGAAATATATTTTCAGTAGTTTCTAATCATTTTTACTAAACATCATCTGCCTAAGTATTTTAGTATTTTGAAAATGTCAAAGAAGGAAAGTGTTTCTTGCCTTCTGTAATTTTGTAGTTGGCAATACTATGGTATATATAAGATCATTAAAAGGAGAGCAGCTGGGAGGATGACATCTTAAAAAACTGTGGAATGACATTCACGTAATCAGATTCTCTCAAAAGATACCTGGATGATTAAATTTTTTTCTATCCACATTCCCACCAGGACATTTTTATATAGCAGTTAGAAAAAAATTGTAACATAAACTCATATAGAGGTTTCTTTACATTTGTACTTCTTGGAAAGGTGAGAACTGAGAAGAAGGAATGTCCTTGGGCTGAGTCTTTGATCTGCATTCATTAGACAATCATTATTTATTGCCTTGCTTATTGGACTTCATAGTCACTTCGTGTTGATTCAGTCCTTCATTTAAAGATTACTGTCTTCATATAGTAGATAGCTTGCACTTGTCTTTGAAAGACTTCCCAAGTCATACTTTTCTGGTCTCTTTGTTTTATTTTTTGGGCAAAGGGAAGTCAGCAAAATGAAGAAAGAATTTACTAAAAGCATTTTCTTTTTCATCATCATCATCATCCTTACCATTGTCAATAATGTAATTGTAATGAGCTTCAAGGCTAGAGCTTTGGCATGAATTACTTTTTTAGTTCTTGAATTTGAAGTAGGTAGTTTTAAGAGCAATGTCTGTTTACATATGAGTTAGCCTGGCAGATAAATCAGAGATCCTAACACCAAATTTAATATCCAGGAGTATAATAAGGATTTGTGATGCTTGCTAGAGGACCAGAGGTCTATAAACCAATGAATAGTTTACAATGAGACATAACTATGGCATATAAAACATGCAGCCTTTTCATAGTGGGAATCTTGATGTGTTTGAGGTTTGGCAGTGATGAAAGGAAAGTACTCATTCTTGCAGATTTTATATGAAGATGGTTTTGTTTTTCAAATGTTAGAGAGAGAAAACTTTACAGCTTTAATTGGACTGAAGGTATTACTGGCCTAGAAAGGAGGGGACAGCAACTGAAGAGCAGGGAGACTCTCATTAAGGGGAAATCCTATGGATCCCTGCTTAAGATCTGGCTCCTTCACTGAATATTGTCTGCATTTGGAAATGAGGGGACCAGGGAGAAGTTCACTTATGAAATGACCAGGAGAAATGTTCTGAAATAAAATGAAAAAAAGTCCCCAATGAATAATTTATGACTGAATCTTGTCCTGAATTCTCATTTTCTTAAGGAACACATGAGCCATCTGTCAGCAAAGAGCCACTGTTCTTGAGGTGCCAGTCTCAGCTTCTGTTGACATGACAGAAGCATTTGCAAGCTGAGTGCTTTTTATTCCCCCCCCCCCCCATGTTCAGCTTTATTCCTTCATTTTCTTGCAGATCTGCATAGCAAGTGATGGCCGATTTGCTCAGCAGTAGAAACACTTTAGACTTGCCCTTTTCTCTCAAGAGCCCTGACTTCGGCAGACTTGCCTCAATAATAGCCTCTAAACATGGCCTTGGGATCTTGGTTTGTGCCTGTGGTCTCCACAGGGGGGCAACCCACTTCTGCCAGTTTCCTCTCACTCCCGGACACCCCAGGTTGCCACTGGAATTTAGATTAGTTGAAATGCCTGGCCTTACCCATCCCTTCTTGAGGTTCTAAAGTTTCATCCAGTCAATTGAGAGAGGGTCTAGGGGAACAGAGACCTTGCCATGCTTTTTCTAGAATCAGGAAAGTCCTCTCTAGCTGAAAGAATCACCCGCTAGCCACGACCAGTCTGCTTGGCCTTTTGCACTGGTATTTCTGGATTGCCTTACAGAATGTATAAAGAAATGATGGGACAATCCTGGAGGACACCAGTGGATTCTATGGCACACAGCCTTTCAAAAGAAGGAAGAAGGGATGTGTGAAGGTTGAGAGTGAAGTGATACTGATTTCTATTTTTCCTTATCTACCAGAATACAACAAAGACTTCCATCTGAGGGTCTAGTCAGAATCTGTGGCTATAGTTGCTCTCCAAATAGCTTTTTGTTCCCAACATTGAGATATGTGTGCAGTAGTTAGCTGAGAATTTTGTGGTAAGTTGGACAAAAACCACGAAAGAATAGGAAATGCACCATACTCTTTGAGAAATTCTAATGTAAGAAATCTATGCTTTAAAATTGAAAAGATGGGGCGCCTGGGTGGCTCAGTTGGTTAAGCGACTGCCTTCGGCTCAGGTCATGATCCTGGAGTCCCGGGATCGAGTCCCGCGTCGGGCTCCCTGCTCGGCGGGGAGTCTGCTTCTCCCTCTGCCCTCTTCCCTCTCGTGCTCTCTGTCTCTCATTCTCTCTCTCTCAAATAAATAAATAAAATCTTTGAAAAAAAAATAAAATAAAATTGAAAAGATGTAAGGATAATTGCCCAAGGATATTTACTGCAGCATTGTTTGTAATAGTATACAACCCAAAATAACCTAATCGTTAACCAGTAGGAGAATGAAACTATAAGATTGAATATTATGCAGTGCTTAAAAAGAATGGGTGAGAGCTTTGTGTATGGATCTGGAGTGATGTTGCCATTTAAAATAAAAGGTATGTTGCAGAGTGCTGTCTCATATTAATTCCATTATAAAGAAATGAATAAAAGTGTGTGTGTGTGTGTGAATGCATGAGTATGAGAAGATACACCCCAAGATGTGGACATTGGTTATCTGAAAGGCTTGTGATGCAAATGTGAGAGGGAGAGTGTTGACTTTTTCTGTACAAACATCTGCATGGTTTACCGGTATGTCCCTTAAAAGGGCTGCCATAACAAAGTACCACAACTGGGTGGCTTATACAATAGAAATTTATTCTCTCCCAGTGTGGGAGGCTGGAAGTCAGAAACCAAGATGGCAGTTGGCAGGCTTGGGTCCCTCTGAGGGTTGTGGGAGAGCAATCTGCTCCAGGCTTTTCTCCTGAGCTTGTAGATAGCTATCTAGCTCCCCATATCTCTTTGCATTATCTTCTCTTTATGCATGTCTGTCTCCATGTCCAAATTTCCCTTTTTCAGAAGGACACCAGTCCTATTGGGTAAGGGGCCCACCCCACTCCCGTATGACCTCATCTTAACTAATTACATCTGCAACAGCCCTATTTCCAAACGAGGCCACCTTCTGAGGTCCTGGGGGTTAGGACTTCTACATATGAATTTGGGAGATGGGATACAATTCAACCCATAATAGCAGGTATTATTTTTGTAATTTTTTTTAAAGGGAAAAATGAAGCAACTATAAAGTAAAGGATGTGGGGTTGGCATTAGGGAGGCACACATATGCTAGACTTGATTCTGCCACTCTCCAGCTACTCTTGGGTAAGTCATCTATCACTGCCAGGTGCATTTCATCCGTATGATGAAAGTTCAACTTAGCTGATCTTGGAAGCCTACCATACTTCTAGGCAATCCGCATCTCTATACAACCTGACATCTTTGGGCCTGGGAAAGCCTCATTCTTTGCTTTTGGCAAATCACATGAGTTCTAAGGCAATGCATCTTCTCCCCATCATTGTGTCCTGTGGTTAGGAAAGCTCATATGTTACATTTTTTTCACAAGGAGTCAAAACCACTTGCCCCCATCGGGTGAAATGGCCCTGGTGTTCCTGAGGTGGCTTAGTTGCAACCCACACAGGCTAGCAAATTGCTGCGAATAATTCCATGTGTCTGTCAGCCCCCTAAACTCCCCCATTCCACATAACACCCTGCTTTTTATGTCCTTAGATCTTGGGGTGCCTTTTTAGCACCAGGGATTCTGTAGCACAGGATTTCCTGTCCTCAGCCCAGGACCTCATATGGCCCCTCAAATTCCACTGTGTGATCCTACTCCTTTGCCTAACTGGCCCAATTTATAATGTAGTTTCTCTAGAAAAGCTATGGCCCCTATGCAAGTGACTTTGGAGGATAGTGACTACCTTTTCCAAAGAATAGCTGCTGGACCAGATTAATCTTAGGAGAAGAGGAAAATCAACTATGGCCCTCCTCTGTCTCATCTGGCTTCACTGTTCCTTTCTTGTGAAATGTCGCATGTCACACCTCACTGTAGTCTCTTGGTTTTGGTCTAATAAAATGGCTCAGAGGTCACTGAAACTGATGGACCAATATCTCCCTTTTAGGCCATGAAAGTCACTTCTACTGATGCCTGGTGACAGCAGTGTCTGAGTGGTGACAGGGATGTTTTCTTTACTCAACAACTTAAACCCTGCAGGTCTTTGGATGAAGAGGTTATTTCAAACAAGACAAAGGAACAGAGTCTTCAAATGAAACATAGGCTTTTCCTATCTGTTCATTCTAATGGTCCTTATCACAACAGTTCTGACATGCAGGTGATCCAAAATCTAATTCATGGCAGAGGCATAGGGTTACAAATAGTTTTAACAGACCGCTACTGAGTTCGTATCAGTACATTCGAGTGACTTTACTTTTTATGTTATACTTCAATCAGGGAACAAAGAACTGGATTCTATAGTTTAAAAGATGTCTTAAAATGCCTACGTGGGTATATTTTCAAAATGAGTGTAACTATATTTTGCACGTGGAATGATATTAAACATTTATGATGTTTTCCCAGTACAGCCTTTATTTGGTTTCATTATTTTTACTTTGGGCAGTTCTAAACTATCTAAACTATTTTGAGTGGGAATTCAAAGTACCAAGTTAAATTTTCTCTTAAGTCCTGAAGAGTCGAGCATTTTTTATTCCCATTGATCAATCTGCAACTTTCATTTTGTGGGTGATTACCTTCAGGTGGGTAAAGTATCAGCACCAAGATGAACACCTAGGGTAGATTTGGGGAACTGTTAAGGATCCTCACTGCAGGAAAGTAAACATGAAGACCACTTACTTACTATTATGGTTGATTTATCTAGTGGAATAGTTAAGCTGAAGTTAAGATCACTGTCTTGCTTGTTAGCTCGTTACCATGTTACTATGAGGAGTCAGGCCTCTACCACTGGGTTTGAATATTTCATTACAGTGCTTTTGTGTCTCACATGAAAGGGTTTAGCTGGATAAACAATTTCTTTATGACTGCAGTGTGGAAATAGAAAAAGTTTCAGTGTTTCTTCTGTTTATGGCTTCTCTAGACAAAGTGATAATACCTGTAAAGTCTTCAGTTGGTATTTGAATGGTAATGGGGCAGGCACTCATATTGTTCTTCTCTAGGACATGCATAAAATGTCAAACTACATGTATATATATGTCCTGAGGAGGCCGCTGTCTTAGAGCTATGTGGAAAGTTCACTGTGGCTCAGTAACTGATTTCTCTGACTTCCATATTTTTTGATCTTTCATATTTTCCTCTGGCTTTCTGTCATGGGAATATACTGATCCATGACTGGCCCCATTTAGAAGAGGAAATCAGACTTTGTATGGGAGGACAGTCCATGTGGTTCCATATGAGTCATCTTTTTATGTTCTCTATACGCAGATACTCTGTTCCAAATTAGTTAACTTCATTAAGGCTACTTCCTTGTTGAGGAAAGGGTTCTCTACAGAATCATCTTTGTATTCTTCATGTGCTGGCAGTAGGCGTTGATGGGTATTTGTGCAATGAATGAGTTCAGTCAAGCAAGTGATTATTTTAAAGATGAATTTAGTTGTTTTAGAAATAATAGACCTAAGTTTTCCTTCAGAAGGTCTTTGTGTTTTGACACAAACTTTATCCTGATGACACACAAAATGATGCTTCAGATGGGTCACTAGAAGGTCTGAAATCCTGAATCGTAGTAAGTAGAAACCCTGATTTACTTTTGGTTTCTCGCCATTGAATTACATCCCATCAGCATTGAAATTAGCAAAAAAACACAAACAGTCCGTGAACTGATCCTACTGTAAATATTCTCAGCTTAGGGACATTTTCCAGTCAAATCTCAGTTGCTTCTTAGGTGTCACATTCTTTTAGTTTCCTCCTTAGGCTTTTTCCAGAAAGCTTTCTAGTTCTATTAAAGATTAATCATACAGAGAAAGTCCTTCAATCCAACAAAGTAGTATGCACGGAACACAAGAATTTTTTTTTTTTTTTTTTGGAAGTACTTTAACACAAGAATCTTTCAGCATGATTGACTTGTAAGTGACAAAGGCCGGAGAGAAAGTTACTCTGATCACATAGTGGAAAAGGACTTTGTTGATGACTATGAAAGAAAGAGTTCTTTTCTTACAAAAAGTAATCTCCGGAGAGCAGACATTGGTCTTCTTTATTCATTACTTTATCCCTGTAACTTAGAATAGGGCACATAGTAGGTTCTCAACAAATGTTTGCTGAATGATTGAGTGAATGAATAATGGTATGATAGAATTTTAAGGGGCACCTGGGTGGCTCAGATGGTTAAGTGTCTGCCTTCGGCTTGGGTCATGATCCCAGGATCCTGGGATCGAGCCCCATGTTGGGCTCTCTGCTCAGTGGGGAGCCTGCTTCTCCCTCTCCCTCTCCCTGCTGCTCCCCCTGCTTGTGCTCTCTCTCTCTGTCAAATAAATAAGTAAAACCTTTAAAAAAATGAATTTTCATATCCAAGTTCTTTATCAAGTGAAAAAGAAATCACCAAAATATTGCTGTAACTGCCCCTACTGTCCGCATTTGGAAGTAAACCTATAATTTTATATTAGAATGCAAAAGACAACTATGCTATTTAATCTCTTGATTGTAGGACAGATCCCTTTAAAAAGATATCTCAAGTCTTTTGAATAAGTCTTTTTAAATTGAACATTTTACTTTGAGATAATTGTAGATTCAGGTGCAGTTGTAAGAAAGAATCCAGAGAGATTTCAAAGACCTTTTACCCAGTTTCCTCCAATGGTGACATCTTGCAAAACATAGTAGAGTATCCCAACCAAGACATGGTCATTGATACAGTCAAGGCATAGGCTCTTTGATAGCCACAGCTATTTCTTATTCTCTCAGCCCCTCCCCAGTCCCTGACCTCTGGCAGATCTGTTCTCCATTTCTAAAATTTTGTCATTTTACGAATATTGTATAAATGGAATCACACAGTAGGTGACCTTTTGGGATGGGCTTTTTTTTCCCACCCAGCATGATTTCCTGAAGATTCATTGAAGTTGTGCTGCCAGGTGGAGGTTCAGCCCTGGTGGGAGGGTCTCAGAACATCACCATTGTCTCAGTCAGGCAGGGATGGAAGATCAGCTTCCTGCTCAGCCCCATCAACACTACCGAGGCAGGGGAATCAAAACACCATTTGGTTTCACTGGATGGGGGCTGGGAGACAAGCTTTCTCTTGCCATGCCAAGACCATCCAACAAAGGAATTGGATCACTTTTGCCTGTTTCCATGGGGGTAGGGAGGAGACTGAAGTGGGATGGATGTGCATATTGAAGATACACTTCCTGCTTGGCCCTGCCTAAAACCACAGCCTCCAAGTCCAGATATACAGGAAACCCAGGGAACTCACTGCCCTGAGTCTGTAGACTGTCTTTCTTCTTTCTACTTTTCAGAGCCCTCCTATGCTATTTGGGTTATATCCAGGGTTGTTTAGTTGCAAGAGGGAGTTTCTGAAGGAATGTGGCTACTCTATCTTGGTAGAATCACAAGTCTCTGAATCCTTTTTTTTTTCTTTTTTCAAGAGAATTCTGTACAATTTTTTTTTACAGTGCACTTTATGAATTGTTAACTTTCATAGGGGATATTAATTTTCATACTCTGTTTTAGAGTTTTAATTTCTATTGCAACTCAAAATATACTGTGTTTGAGACAAGTCTCTGCAATAAAGTCTTTAAAATAAGACTTCCATCAGGCTAAGTATTTAAGGATGATTTGATAGGTAGCTTAGGGGAAAAAAGATAAGTACATAGTTGTTTCTGAAATTGTCTCATAATTTACAAGTGTTACTTTCTTTCTTTATTTTTTAAAACATCATTCTCAGTTTGGCTGATAGAAACTATACATCATTTTGGCATTCTGGAAGACTTGATTGTAGAGCAATTTTGTGATACTTCTAAGTGGAAGGGACTAGGAAATTTTATGTTGTTTGAAAATAATTCATCTAAACATGTTTTGATATTCTCAGATGCATATTATTGATCAGACATGATTTTACCCCTTGTTTTTATTATGTTCTTGTTCACTGACTCTTGTTTCTCCTTGTAGCTTTTTCTTTCCACCAACGCACAGTAATTTTCTTATTTCTTTGTGGAATTGGAGTAGTTTCCAGTGTATTTGCCTATTAGAGACAGAGATTAGGGAAGGGACCAATAAAATTATACTAAGGAAATTAATTAGCTTCAGCCATAAAACTTTTCAGTGGGAGCTGTAGACCAAATGACCTCTCCCAAGACAAATCTTTCTAAAGACAGCCTCTAAAGGTCCAAATCCCTTGAGGTAACTAAACTATATCATTATTAATTCAAAGCAAAGAATTCCTTTTTTTTTTTTAAGATTTTATTTATTTATTTGACAGAGAGAGACACAGCGAGAGAGGGAACACAAGCAGGGGGAGTGGGAGAGGGAGAAGCAGGCTCCCCGCAGAGCAGGGAGCCCGATGCGGGACTCGATCCCAGGACCCCAGGATCATGACCTGAGCCAAAGGCAGTCGCTTAACCGACTGAGCCACCCAGGCACCCCTAAAGCAAAGAATTCTAAGTAAGCATCTATTCAGGTAAGAGGACTGCCAAAGAAATGAAATTTCCCAGTGGTTTTGATATGTTTTGGGCAGTCAATCTGAATCCAATTTACAGTTTTAGTCTCTGAAATGAGTATGAGTAATTATTTGCACATATGAACATTCATACTTACTACAAATATTAAACCCAGAAAATAAGGAATGTATTTTATATATAAAAAACCCTTATTTAACCTTACATATGGTAGTTACTGGATGAATATTTGCTGAATGGAGGGATGACTTAGGTTATTCAACTTTGCTCTCATTAACTTCTTAGGCATTTACAGCTTATAGTGAACCAACTCCATTTGTCGATTCCACCTGCCTTTGCAATGGGGATTTGCACTCAAAATGTTCCCCTCTTTAATTCTAGTTATGCCATCTTCCCCACTGTCTTGCATCCATGCCCCAGGCACTCCTGCCTTTGTGTTTAGGAGAGATCATTCCTGTGCCCAGCACTGGACCACAGCCTGTGGTGTCCTGCATTCTTTTGCTTTCTCGTTTGCATGCCTAGCTAAAATTCCAGCAAATTTCTCATTTCTTCTATGATGCCTTCTGCAAATACTTCAATATGCTGTTATATTCTTATATAACTATTATGACACCATCATACCTCAAATTTAATCCCATTATATATGATCTCACATGCTTTTCTTTTTTTTTTTAAAGATTTTATTTATTTATTTGACAGAGAGAGACACAGCGAGAGAGACACAGCGAGAGAGGCAACACAAGCGGAGGGGGTGGGAGAGAGAGAAGCAGGCTTCCCGCCAAGCAGGGAGCCCGATGTGGGGCTCCATCCCAGGACCCCGGGATCATGACCTGAGCTGAAGGCAGACGCTTAATGACTGAGCCACCCAGGCGCCCCTCACATGCTTTTCTAATTTTATTTTTGCTTCCCTCCAACCAGTGGCTTTTGTTACACTGTTATTTGCCCTAATGAGATCAGATCCTCACATTATAGGCTCTCATGACAGGATGTAACACCTTCCTAGCACTTGCCAGAGTTGTGATTGCTCAGAGCCTTGCTTAAAAGTCATTTCAGCAGGGGCGCCTGGCTAGCTCAGTCAGTTAAGCATCTGCCTTCAGCTCAGGTTGTGATCTCAGGATCCTGGGATTGAGCCCCATGTGACATCAGGCTCTCTGCTCAGCAGGGAGTCTGCTTCTCCCTCTCCTTCTAATCTTCTCCCTGCTTGTGCTCCCCCCCAAATAAATAAATAAAATCTTTAAAAGAAGTCATTTTATCAGAAGATACTTTTCTAACTCACTGATGAGGTTGCTCTGCTAATGTTCCTTGGTAATCCTTTTCATAACACCTGTATTTTATGTAATTACATATTAGTTCATTCTGTTCATTCAACAAATGTCTGTTACCACGTCTTACATGTTATATAATGTTTCAGGGGCTAGAGATGGGGTAGTGATACAACAGATACAACGTTCTGTCATTATACCTTCACATTCTTGTGGGAGGGGATAAGGAATAAAAAGCAAAACCAAACCAAACCAAAACAATCAACAACAACAACAAAACTGAGATGAACAATGAAAATAAATAATTAATATTAGAAGATTTATTAGTTAGGATAGGCTAGGTTATGCAGTGGTAGCCAGCCCATAATTTCGGTGCCTTAACATGACAACATTTCTTACTCATTAAAAGATATGCTGTGGGTCTAGATGACTCTCTAGGGAAGCTCTCTTCTGTGCAGTGGATCTACAATCTGGGATGCTTTGATCTTCAGCACCTCAATCTCAGAATGCACTTGCCTTCATGATTACCACAACTGTGGAGATCACCAAAAGCTTTTGTACTGGCAGTTAAATTCCTTGGCACAGAAATGGCACGTGTCAATTCTGCTGACAATCCATTAGCCAGAGTTAATTGTGCAATCTTCCCCATTTATATGGGGCCGCAAGGAAGATTAATTCTTCTACATGCTTGAAAGGAGAGGAGAAGCAGGTGTGGGTGAGCATCCAAAGCCTTTCCTGCAAAAGATAATGCTCTAGGGGAAAAAGCAGAGCAGGATGAGAGGAATTTGTTGTGCCTGGGGTGGATTGCAATTTCAACAGGGTGATTGATTTGGGTCTCACTCACACGTTGGCATTTAAGCAAAGATTTGAAGGAAGAGAAAGAGTGAGCATGTCAATATTGTTGGAGAAAGGCATTCTAGAGATTGAGAACAGCCAGTACAAAGGTCCCGAGGACAAAACATACCTGATATATCCAAGGAAGACCAAGAAGACCTATGTGGCAACTGCTTAGTCAAGAGGAGAATGAAAATACAAGATAAATTAGAGAATAGTGGGAGAGGTGGCAATCAGATGACAGGGCCTCAGAAGCCATTTTAAGGACTTTGTGCACACCCACACACACACCCACACACAATTTCACTACTTTATTAAAGCATAGTTTACCTACCATGGAATCAACCTTTTTTAAGTGTATAATTCAATGGTTTTTAGTATATTTACCAGGTACAGCAGTTATTAGCATGATCAATTTTAGAACATTGTCATCATCTCATAAAGAAACCCCATGCCCATTAATAATGTTCCCCATTCCCCACCAACCTTCCCAGCTGTGTTCCTATAGATTTGCCTATTCTGGACATCTCATATAAATAGAAGCACATAATACGTCAAATATGTTTTCGTTTCTCTTGTGTATATATGTAGGAGTGGAATTGCTGAGATATAACGGCGACTCCATGTTTAACCCTTGAGGAGCTGCTAGACTGTTTTTCACAGTAGCTATACCATTTTACATTCCCACCAGCAGTGAATGAGGTCTTCGATTTTCCACATTCTCACCAACACTTCTTGTTATCTGTCTTTTTAATTGATTCCAACCACCCAGTAGATGTGAAGTGGTATCTTGTGTGGTTTTGGTTTGCACTTCCCTGATAACTGATGATGTTGAGCATCCTTTCATGTGCTCATTAGCCATTTGTACATCTTCCTTAGAGAAATGACTATTCAGATGCTTTGTCCATGTGTTCATTGAGTTGAGGACTTGAGAGAGATTGGGAGCCACCAGTTTTGATGGTGGCAGATGAATGGAATAATCTGATTCATGGTTTTAACGGGATTACTTTGCTGTGCTAAGTACTGAAGGGACTGCAGGGAGAGAAGGATAGAACTAGTGAAGAGCATATGGAAGTAATCCAGCTGAGAGATTATTGTGACTTGGACTGGGGTCTTAGAGGTGGACTCAGTAAGAAATGTTTGGATTCTGGATATATTTTGAAGGTAGAGCTAGCAGAACTTGTTGACAAATTGCATGGAGGGCAAAGGAAAAGAAATGAGTCAAAGGTGACTCCACAACTGTGGCAAGAGCATCTGGAAGCATAGAGTAGTCAACAACTGAGATGAGGAAGACTGTATGTGGAACATGTCTGGAGAGAAATTTAGTTCAGTTGGGTTTTTGGTGGTGTTGTCAGATTCCTCACTACAGTTCAAACTCCCCAAGGTCAGGAGGGACCATCCCTGTCATACTCATCACACCATCCCCAGTGTGGAGCATGTTTCTGGCATATATAAATAAATGAATGAATGATGATTATAAAGTCAAGCACCATGTATTTTTAAAAAACTGAATTTAACAGATTTTTTTCAATCAAATCTATTAATTTCATATTTATCCAATTTTCTTTTAGCTTCTGATTCAAATTATTCCATTCTTTATTATGTCATGCCAAGAGCATGGACTTTCTAGCCAGACGGTTCTGAGCATTTGCCTACATATTACCAATATGACATGGGGCACATTACCTAACTGCTTTGAGCCTCAGTTTTCTTTGTACATTAGGAATATTGATACTTATAAGAGTTCTCTGAGTATTAAATGAGAATATTTAAAAAGCCCTCAGCCCAAAATTTGACACATAGAAAGAACTCCCCACATGATCTCTCTTTTTCTCTTTTTCCCCTGTATGTATGTATGTATGTCCACATATATACATCCACATGCAGAGACAAAATGCATGTTGAATGGAATGTATATTTAACATTTTGAATTAATGTGTCGAAGCTATATATTTCATGTAATGCTGAACTATTTGTTGTCCCAGACACAATTTTATTTTGTTCTTACATCAAATGCGGAGGGAAAATGATGGGATTTGGAGCCAGAAGCCTGGAGTTTCAACCCCTAATCTACTGTTTAGGACATATTAGGCTCGTTCTCTCTGAGATTCCGTTTTCTTACCTGTAAGATGATAACAAGAATAACTATACTCACCTTATATACCTAATAGGATTAAGGGGAGGATAAAAATGGAATGTATGTAATAGTGCTGTTAATATTATACAAGTCTTTATTTATTCAATATTATATGTTAAAATATTTAAGTGATTCTTATCACTCTTCACAACCTATATATTTTTTGGTAGGTACCATTAAAAAAGATATCAGTGAATCCTGAGAAAATAGGAAACGCACAAAGAAACACAGTGTCCAATAATCTGTTAAAACATCTATAGCAACAAAATAATACAAATCTAGGACATGACTTTAATAGAGGCAATGGTGTGGAACCTACAGCATTTTTCCTGGGTTTTATTCAATGCCATGTCAGACTCATTATGTTTGATTCATTGGGTTTCAGTGTCTGAAACTGAGGACTGCACTTTCTACAACCAATTGTGAAAGAACAAAAGATGGTACAAAAGGATAGCTCAGCATCTTCCCTGCTCTAAAGTACAGGTCACTGAGAGCACTTTAGTGTTGGGAAGTGATGGAGACTGTGCTGTTCTGGCCTTGAAGTTCATTTATTTATATCTGAGGTATATAGCACAGAGTATGTATTCAATAATAGATATTTGTTGATAAACTTCATTCATTACTTCCTTGATATTTGATCTGGGGACATTGTTTATCATGTGGGAAGTGTGGAAATGGGGAGAATAATAAAGCAGATATAATACACTGATATCTACAACTTACTTTGAAATGCATCAAAAAGTAAAAGATAAAAAAAAAAAGAAAGAAAAAAGTAAAGGACAAATTGATGGAAGGAGAGAGGGATGGATAGATGAAGGGATATGTGATAAAGCAAATGTTGCAAAATGGTAATTGTGGAATCTAAGTGGTGGGTGCATGGGTGTTAACTGTACAATTTCATAAACTTTTCTTTTTGTTTGAATATTTTTATAATAAAAATATTTATAAAAGTAAAATGAAACTACAATTAGACTGTAGAAGGACAAATGAACTAGCTAGCTCTCTGTGGTACAACAAATTAGTGCCTGCAAAATAAGAAGTAAATTTGATGTTGCTCTGTTATTTACTTAGTGTAGCAGCTAGACAAGATTAGGTATATGCTGTAACATATTAATCTCTAAATCTTAGTCATTCAATACCACCTACGTATTTCTCATTATCATGTCCAATGTGAGTTGGCTTAGGATTCTGACATAGGACACAGGCTGATAGAGGTTCCACCATTTGTAACATCACCAATCCTAGCAGAGACGGAAGAAAGCATGAGTCACAATATAGCTTTCAAATAGAGGGAAATCTAATCTTCCATGTGCTTAAGGACTAGAGGAGAATTTGGTATTGGTTAACACCTGGGATGTCTTATTATAATGAGACTGAGCATGAAGTGGAGAAGTCACTGCCCATTACTTCTTTATTCTTCTTACTTCTCAGTGACAGGTACAAATTGTCATGACTGTAAATCCAAAATCTTTATAGAACTGGAAAACGTAAGACCTGAAGGAACAAATGATACACACCAACACATTGTAGGGGTTCCAATATGCCCCTTACTTTAATGCCTAGATTATGTGCTGTCCCTTCCAGTGTTCTCAGAATTTATCATTAGGTCGAAAAGATTCAGCAGTTACTTTGAGCCTGAAATTCTCTACCACCATAAGGGAAATAATAGACATAGATCCTGTCCTCAGGCCATAATAATCCAGAAGCTAATGGGCGTAAAATAAAGAATAATTTTTACAGATGCAATTAAAGGCTTAATTGTAGACACTAGGAATAAAATAGGGAGAATATTATAGCAATAGTTGGAGTAATAGTAATAGTAATAACAGCTAATGCTAACATGTGTCAGGTAATGTCTTGAGTCCTTTCTAAATATTACCTCATTGAGTGTCCCCATCAACCTGATGAGGTCAGTGCCATCACTGACAGAACTTCATGGAGAAGCAGTGACTTGAATTGTGTCACTGAAGTAGGTTGGTATTGACCAGAGAGAGGAGATGGAAGGAGGCCCTCAGGAAAAAGGAATTATGTGCATAAAGTTACAGAGGCCTGAGCAAGCAAAGAATGTGGAAAGGCAGGAAGGAGACTGGTCTAAGTACAGCCCAAGGTCTGAGAGGGAAAGGAGTTGTATCAGTCGTGTATGTCGAGATGGTGGGGATCTTGAGAACCACAGAAAGTTTCAATTTTCTATTTTTTTTTCTCCTTTGGGGAAGTTTTCATATTTGTCCGTGAAAATCACAGGGATCCAGATCCAGACAACTTGATGATAATATTGTAAACCATGTCTGGAACAAGAGAAAAGATGGAAGGATAAATGAATAGCACTGAAACCATGGTATGAGACAACTCCAATTTTGCCTGACTTTTACTAAGAATAGGGAGTAGAACAGCAGCAAACTCAGTCAAAACATGCTGAGGAATTCAGGCCAACTACAGTGTTTAGAGGGCACAGTCCCTAAGACGACCCTCAATTTCTGATACCAAGTGCAAGTTTGCGGGTTTCCCAAACCACCCTTTGGCTCAATAATTTGCAAGAAAGACTCACAGACCTCACTGAAAGCTGCTATACTCATGGTTCTGTTTTATTACCATAAAGAGATTAGAATTAGCCAGAAGAAGAGATGCATAGGGCAGAAACCAGGGGAGTTCTAGGCTTGGAGCTTCTGTTGTTTTCTTCCCAAATTGATAAGCGACATCCTGTATAGAGTATTATCTATCCAGGAACCTCACCCAAGCCTCAGTGTCAGACTTTATCAGGACTTCATCACACATTACTATCAGCTTACTGGCTTTCTTTTGGTGTGTGCCTGCATGGTAAATCTTTCTCCATCCTTTCAAAGGATATGTTTTCTTATATTTAATGTATGTCTTTTATCCTTTACATTTTTAATCCAGCCTGAAAATCTTTGTCTTTTAATTGAAATATTTAGCTCAATATTGTTTGTTAGGTGCAAGCCTATCATTTACCATTTATTTTATTTAAAAAAATTAAAAAAAATTATTTAGTTGAGAGAGAGTGAGAGAGAGAGCATGAACAGGGCAGAGGGAGAGGGAGAAGCAGACTCTCCACTGAGCAGGGAGCTTGACACGGACTTAATCCCAGGACCTTGGGATCATGACTTGAGCCAAAGGCAGATGCTCAATCAACTGAGCTGCCCAGGTGCCTCATTTATTTTATTTTTAATTTGATCTTTCCTTCTGTATTCTTTCCTGCCTCTTTGATGGTAATCCAATATTTTTGTTCCATTTTATCTTCCCTGTTAGCTTTTGAGTTGTGCATTTTTCCTTATTTAATTGTTATTTTATGTAGGGGTATGCAAACTTTTTCTGAAAAGAGCCATATGGTAAATATTTTTAGCTTTGAGGGTCATATGATTTCTGTGGAAACTACTTAACCCTGCAAATGTCATATAAAAGATGCCATAGGGGGACGCCTGGGTGGCTCAGTCGTTAAGCGTCTGCCTTTGGCTCAGGTCATGGTCCCAGGGTCCTGGGATCGAACCCCACATCGGGCTCCCTCCTCCGCGGGAAGCCTGCTTCTCCTCTCCCACTCCCACTGCTTGTGTTCCCTCTCTCGCTGTGTCTCTCTGTCAAATAAATAAATAAAATCTTAAAAAAAAAAAAAAAAAAGATGCCATGGGTAAAACTTAACCAAATAAGGCAAGGCTGTGGGCCAGTAAAAATTTATTTACAAGAACAAGTCACTAGCCAGATTTGGCCCATGGGCCATGATTTGCACACTCCTGCTTTAGAGATGTTTGACTAATAGCAGTATACCTTATTAGTATTTTTACCACTTCCTCCCCAATATATAGGAAATTTATAATAGTTTAAACAGTTATGCTTTTCTATTCTTTGTGCTATTATATCATATATTTTATTTATTTACCCATCTGAAAAACTCCACATTATTAATATTGCTGATTTAAAGAGCAATATTTTTTATATTTACCCACATATTTATTATTTCTAATTTTTAATGTCTTTCTGTATTATTGTACTTCTATTTTAGTTCATTTACTTGAATTTGAAGAATTTAAAAAATATTTATTAGAGTGCTGGTCTGATGAGTGTGACTTCTCTTACTTTTTTGTCCATCTGGAAATGTCTTTATTTCATCTGTACTTTTGAAGGATATTTTTACTGGTGATTAAATTCTGAGTTGGCAAGATTTTTTTCCCCTAGCATCTTAAAGGTATTATTTCATTGTCTTCTTGTTTCCATGTTTCTGTTGAAAAACCAGTTGCAAAATTGTTTTATTATTTGAGTATGTTGTATCATTTTTTCTCTCACTGCTTTAAAATTTATCTTTAGTGGGATGACTGGCTGGCTCAGTGGGTAGAGCATGTGATTATTGATATCAGGGTCGTGAGTTCAAGCCCCATGTTGGGCATATGGCTTACTTAAGAAAAATAAAATTTACTTTTGGTCTTCTTCAGTTATCTTATGATATGCGTAGGTGTGATTTTCTTTATATTTATCCTACTTAGTGTTCCTATCACATCTGAAATCTGTTAGTTTGATATTTTTATCAGTTTTGGAAATTTTCAGCCATCATCTCTATAACTACTACTTCAGTTCCTTTCCTTCCTCCTTTCCTTCTGGGACTCCAGTTACATATATGTCAGACCATTTGTGTTCCGCATGTCACTTACTCTCTGTTCTATTTTTTCCTTTTTTAAAATCTGTGTTTTAATTTGAATATTTTTTTATTGATTTGTCTTTGAGTTTACTAATCCTGTTTTCTGCTTTGTCAAATCTGCTGCATGTCTAATGAATTTCTAATTTTTTATATTGTATTTCTCAGTTCTAGAATGTGTATTTGATTCTTTTTTTACAGATTCCAATTATCTATTGAAATTGTCTATCTTTTCATTCATTTTGTTCATTGTTTCTCTGTTCTCTTTAACATGTTTATGTTTAAAATCTTTTCCTTATAACTCTGATATGTGTATCAACTGTGGGTTTGCTTGTAATGCTTATGTTTTCTCTTAACTGTCAGTCACATTCCTTATCTATTCACATGTCTCATGAATTTTTTTTTAAATTAAATACAGGACATTGTATATAAAAGAAGACTAAATCTAAAATTGATTTTATTTTCTGCAGAAAGAGTGATGGGTGAACAATTTCAATTTAACCAGCTCTGTTTTAAGGCTGGCTGGATGCTTTGGTTATTATAATCTGTTTTCCTTTGCTTCTTAATGTCTGAAGGACAAGACTTGTTGAGTGTTTGTTGTAGGTTTCTCCTTCTAGTAGAACTTTGTTTCTAAAGCACAAGATCCTGTGGGTGCTTTTACTTTGCCTTTTTATCTGAACTCTCCTAACCCCCAAGTGACCTTAAGACTCAGCAACTTTCTCACTGAGAAAACTGAGACATGGTCTTGGAGATCCTCTAGATTCTAATTCAACATGCCAGCCCATGGAGTGTCATGAAAAACTCTGCTTGTTTTTTTTTTCTTTCCTAAAGACTCTTTCTCCTACAGCAAGCCCAATTCATAATCAATACTTAATCTCAGGAAATGACTTCAAGGTAGAAATAGACATCAATATTAGCTCATATAAGAAAGACTCTATCCTTTGTCATATTAAATTCATTTAGTCCTCTTTGATTCAATAGGTATCCAATGTCTTTAATAATATGATTTTGCAGTGGGAGTGATAGCCTGCTTTTCTCCTTTTTTTTTTTCTTCCTGGTTGTTGCAGTGGGCCTGCTTCCACCCCTACATTCTACTCAGATCCAGAAGTTGGGAAAAAATATAAAGATAAAATACGAGACCTGAAGGGTAATTTTTACCTTGCTAGACTGCTTTGGGTTATACTCCCAGACTCTGAGGGTTAATCTTCTTCTGACTTTAGGGCTGTTTCAGTCATAAAATTTTAAGAAGAACTGCCTCCATTGAGTCACTCAACCTCATTTTTAAATATGTATTGTGGGAATAATCAGGCCTATTTTGGTGCATTGTTTGTGTTTAAAAAATAATGAAAGGTAAGAAGTTATAATAGTAAGCAATTTTTTAAAAATATTTTATTTATTTATTTGACAGAGAGAGAGACAGCAAGAGAGGGAACATAAGCAGGGGGAGTAGGAGAGGGAGAAGCAGGCTTCCCCATGGAGCAGGGAGCCCAGTGCGGGGCTCGATCCCAGGACCCTGGGATCATGACCTGAGCCAAAGGCAGATGCTTAACGACTCAGCCACCCAGGCGCCCCAATAGTAAGCAATTTATAGATTATGAATTATCATAAAGATGTTAAGTGTCAAAATTGTATTTGAATATATAAATCAGGTACAATTTCTTTATATGCATATACTTATTTTTAACTACTGCTACAAATATAGTTTATTGGGTGAGGACAGAGATTAAACATAGTTTATGTGAGACTTGTAGAAGTTTAGGAAGATCATCAGACTTCTTCGAAATATGTGTCAAATCCATCTTACAGCCTCCCTCAAGGCTATCATGTTTTACAAATGATCAAAGCAGAACTTGCTTTAACATCAGCTCTTGGGCAACAACTTAACTTTACATTACTGAGGGTGATAAAACTGTCCTAACTTTGCTAGAACATTGATTGCTTGGGGAGAGCAAATTGACTCTGCGAAAGTTTTGATTGCAATACAAATACACAAATATTTCTTGAGGATCTGTTATGATTCCACCACTGTGCTGGGCCTGTTAGGTGCTCAGACACTGAGTAAATCCTGAGCCCTTGTTTTAGCCGTGCTCTGCTTCTGCAGCTGCTCCCCTTACAGTTATTCCTTTTCAATGTCTTGTAGACTGTATCTCTACCTTGACCAAATCTGGCTGCTCTATTTAGTCAAATAATTTTGGTATTTTTGTTTTGGGGATCGAATAAAATGAGTTGAATAATTTTAGCAACTTGGCTACAATGTCCACTTCTAGGATGTCTTGATGTCATCCCTGTAACCTTTATTCTACTCAGTCATTTCTGGACATTTTCTAGTTTGTGTGGCTCCCTCTCCACAAAGCATTTGTGTGTGTGCATGTGCGTTGAAGAGAGGGGCTGATAAAATAGACCCTCAAGAACTCAGATGAAAAAACAGTAACAATCCCTTGCCTATTGAGTAGAGTACTATGAGGTCCATAGTTCTGTCTGTATCATCTCATTCTGTTCTCACAATAGTTACCTACATATCATTGGTTAAGGAATACAGACACACTTTTAGAGAGTAATTATTTGCTTATTAAAGACTAAAATAAAGAAAAATATCAAGGAAGAACTTTTGATACTTATTGTCCAAGCTAACTGGGTTTAGACTCTAACAATATTGTCTTTTATAGATTTTTAAAATGTTAAGAACCTGTGGTGTGAAGGCTATTTGACGTTTTTGTGTTCATTTCAACAAATGGTAGTAGCTAAGTAGATGTGATCTGGTGAAAATGAAAAAGATAATTAATCTGAAGTACCATCTGATTGTTTCATGAATACAAATGGAGGTAGGAAAAGCAGCATTTGTAAAATGGCCCATTGTTTCCTTCAATAGTTCCATTCCCAAACACGCCCAAGAAACTTACATGCTAAGTTAAATAGTATGGTGCTATGCAAATGTCAGCACTGAAACAAATTCTCTAGTATACTCTTTCAACCAGTTGCAGTCTAAGCTCTTTCTGTTTAGACATTCTTTTTTTTTTTTTTTTAAAGATTTTATTTATTTATTCATGAGGGAGAGAGAGGAGAGAGGCAGAGGGAGAAGCACGCTCCCCGCTGAGCAGGGAGCCCCATGTGGGACTCGATCCCAGGACGCTGGGATCATGACCTGAGCTGAAGGCAGACGCTCAACCATCTGATCCACCCAGGCGCCCTCTTGTTTATACATTCTTGATCCTTTATTGCATTGGTAACTATTATGAGTATGGTACTTTTCACTTTTACATTGTTTTTTAGTTTATATTTCTCAGTTAATATCCCCAGCAATTCTGTATAACAAATATTATTATTTCCATTTCACATTAAGGAAAACTGAAGTTTATGGAGGCAAAATAACTTACTTTGATCATCTGTTAGGATGGGATCTAGAATTCAAGCTTGGGTAAATGTTCTGTAGGAACACAAAAGGAACATGTATTCTGCTGTTGTTGAATCGTAGTCTTCCATAATTCTCAATTAGATCTGGTTGTTTTATAGGTTATTCAAAATTTTAATATCCTTAGTAATTTGTGGTCTGCTTATTCTCTTACTGAGCAAAAGTGTGCTAAATTCTCCAACTATGAATATTTGTCTATTTCTTCTTTTTTTTTTTTTTTCAAAGATTTTATTTATTTGACAGAGACACAGAGAGAGAGAGGGAACACAAGCAGGGGGAGTGGGAGAGGGAGAAGCAGGCTTCCCACGGAGCAGGGAGCCCGACGTGGGCCTCGATCCCAGGACCCCGGGATCATGACCTGAGCCGAAGGCAGACGCTTAACGACTGAGCCACCCAGGCACCCCTATTTCTTCTTTTAGTTTTGAGACCTTTTTGCTTTACATATTTGGGGTTATATTACTAGATGTACATTTAGGATTGTTGTGTCTTCCTCTTGAAATGACTATCTCTAGTAATATTCTTGTCTTGAAGTCTCTTATGTCTGGTACTGTATCTGATGCTGTATCTATGCAATTTACATTACACCATTGTTCTCCAGAGACTATGGGAATGATATAGACCTTCTCCAAATGTCAGAACAAATCAACTTTTGATAATATATGGATGAGTCATTTGCTGAAAATTACAAATTCCAGGTCAAATTTCTTTTGGCTTCTAGCACACCACTAGCTGGCTTTCAACACAAGCCAGTTGAGAATACAAACTCATTCTGAAAAGCCAAGTCATAATTAGAAAGTTAATTTGCTTACCCTCAAAATCACATAATGAATACCAAAGCCAAATATAAATTGCTTTTGTATTATCCTTTATTTTAGACTATTTATCTCCTTGATTCCTTTGTTAATGTGGCTAATTAAGAGTTGGGTATATAAGAATGGTAATTTTAATCTTCCCCTTATCTAAATAGAGCCATTTATTAGCACTCCTCTTTGACACAGCATCCATCATATATTTGGACATCTTTGTGTCCATCTTTGTGGTGGATGAATGAAGAAGGAATGTTTCAAACATTTGCAGTAGGTGGGGTTGGACCAACTTTGAGGATAAAATCATTTGTGAAGAAGGGGGAAGGGGTGGCAAAGGGTGCTATCTGGGTGCTGAGTTGGCACTATATTTCCACTGTTATCAGTTCTCATCACAAAGAGTGGATGAGTATTCCCAACCTGCCCAAAGGTCAAGCTACTGCCCAAATAGATAACAAAGAAACTTAGCTCAGGAAATATCCAACTGGTTGGTCAATGGACATCGAAGTTTTATTTAGTACAATTTCACGCCAACTACTTTAGTCAAGCCATCAGTGGTCAGCGATAATGACAGAAAAATTGTCAGTGCCCCTCCTTTCCCTTATTTGTTCAAAGTAATGCCTTACATTCATCTTTATTCAGAAATTTCAATTTCTATATTTTTTCCTCCAGCCACATAGTTACCAAGTCATACCCCATAAATCATAGGACTGTGGGAGAAAGTAAAAACAGCACCTATTCACAGAAATGTTAAGAAACCCAAGCCTGGATGGTGATGGGGAAAAAGCTGGTTGCACTGTATTTCTCATCCTAATATAAGAGATACCACCTCTCCGTGAAAATGTTCAGTGAATGCTGAATCCCCCATTCCACTTCTGAAACATTCAGAGGCTCTTTAGTACCTCTAGCTTTATTGATGAGACTGTCTTTAAACCTATAATCTTCACTAAACAGCAGCTTCAGATAGAAAGCTCTATTGAAAGGATGAAGCCTGCACATAATCCATCCCCTTTCTAAAAATTTGAAAGGTGGGTTTCAAAATATACGGCGAATGTGGCCATTAATTTAACTTTTCGTCTAAGAGCAAGAGTCAAAGGTAATAAAGATCCAAATTGTTCAACGCGCACAGAATCTAGAAGTGAGAATGAATCTCCCTTATGTGTGCATTCATTTGCATTCTTACTAACTGAACAGAATCTTACGGGAATTTTTCTGTACAGTCAGGCTGGAAAACAGAATCATAGAGCTTGTCCTGTTTCATCATGCACATGCTGTTTCCATGCAGTGGAATCAAGGTGAATGATTTGGGTTTATAAAGAGCCAATATCCACAGCGATTTATTGAGGATTTCCCAGGTTGGACTCCAGTGGCCATGGCTATGTCAGAATCATGAAACTCAAGAGTCTTAATCCCACATCGATTGCTAGTGTTCTAAAATATCTTAAACGTGGGCATTTCCACACAACAGTCTGCTTTTCTGGTGTTTGAAATAAAAGAACTTACCAAATTGAGTGATTTGGGGACTATTGGGAGGTGCACAGGACTGGCTATTAAAGCTGTGCTTATGTTCTAACAAATCTTCCTCCCAAATCATTATCGATTTTCCACATCCTGAGGCAATTACACATTCATAGAAGGTTGATACCAAGCAAAAGTGAATCTCTTTCATTGTTTTTCATCTGACTTCTGCTCTCAGTGATTTACCCACTCATTGTCACTTTATAGAACCTGTATAAGTCAAACCAGACCCTTCCACACCACCCATTCAGCATCAAATTAATTAGGATTCTTCTTTCACACATTATGTTTTTACTTACCTATCTCCACCTTAGCAACTTCTGTACCTCACATTCTTTCAGTGATTACAACTACGTAAAAATCTATGTATTCATCCAACAGATACTTGTTGAGCACCAGCATAGCATGTGGCTGGCATTGTTTGACGTCTGGGCCCATAATGAAAGAGCCAGTGCTTTGTGGCATCCTGTTAATTATCCCAACTAAATGTCCCTTGAATCCAAGCACGCTCATCCCTGTGGTCATTGTCCTTACCTAGTTCTGTCTAGACTCTTGCAATGGCCTCTCCACTGATCTTTCAGCATCCACTGTGGTCCTCTGCCAATCTGTTCTCCACATTGCATGCAAAATGAAACTTCCAGAATTCAAAACCAATTATGTTACCCACCTCCCAGTTTAAAACTGCCTAATGACTTCCTATTGCTCTAAAATAAAGAAAAAAAAAAAAGGCTTCAAACATGGTGGTAAAGTCCTGCATGATTTTTCCTTGCCTATCTCTTCAACCCTGCCTGCGGCCTCACTCTCGCTGTCTCTCTGTGATTGGCCACTCTTACACACCATGTTCGCTCTTATTATAGGGCCTTTGAACTTGGCTGTTCCTACTCCTTCAAATATCCTTTCCATCCCTCCACCTGTTAACTCAGAACTCCGCACCATTGCCCAACCTCAGGGAAGTCTTCCAAAGCTTCCTGATCTGGCCAAATCCCCGTCTGTTGGCTCTGATAGCATTCAGTCCTTCTCCTTTTGTACGTCTCACAAAATTCCTACTCAACATTTGTGGGCGTGATCATTTGGTTACTATTTCCTCCATGAGATTATGAGCCTCGTGAGGGCAGGGACCAGGTCCAGCTGTCTCCTCCACTGTACTCCCAGTGTCTAGAACAGCGTCAGGTACATAGTAGGTATTCCACACATTCTTACTGATAAATGAATCCTTTATCTCACCAGTTAGAATCTGAATTCAAGGATGGCTAATAGATGTGGCCATCAGGAGCTACATAAATTCTCTGAATTTGTATGCAAACATTTTTGTGATTATAGATTTTTTTTTTCTGTGATCGTGGGAAAGAGCTTTTAGCTTTCATCAGATTCTAAAAGGAGAAAGTGATTCTAAAAATTTAATAAGTACTTGAGGGAGACTCTGAGATTTTATTTTTGTTTGTTTTATCACCCTTTAAGACTGAGCTACTCACACAACTTTTTTTTTTTCTGTCAGTAGCATGGCATGATATTTATGAAGGCCCAGAAGAATTGTGCTCAGTGAAAACATTAAGCAAATTCAGAAACACTAGGAGTTGCTATGAATTTGAATGAGAATTCAACTTGAATTTGTTGCCCTGAGTTTTTTCTTTAAAGAGCAGAGACCTGGCTACCAACAAGAGAGGATTAGAATGTAGAGAGAGGATGATGGGTATAGACTTATTGCTAAGATTCAGTGGTCCATTGGGACTCGGTGGCTGTTGGAAGTTAATGCAGAGTGACATATTGATGCTTCGAGTAGATTTTTTTCTCACACAAACAAGTCTCTAATTAAAGCATTTTATGTTTATATAGTTGTCACATCCAATAATTTAAAATTATCCTAATTTAAAACAGCACTTAAGAAACTCTAATTAGACTGTTAATATTATGAATTTTCAAGTACTCATGTTCTCTTTCCCTGATTAAAATAAAGAAAAAAATTCCCCCACAACAGCCATCCAGCACCTGATTCTCGAGGTGATAGTTAACTTAGGGTGAGCATATGGCATAGACATTCTGCAAATGGGTGGAAAAATCCTATATTCCTTACTCAATTTCTCATTCAAGTCAGGGAGCAAATTATTAATTTCCTCAAGTAGTTTTGCTCATGTCATAAAATACAAGAAGAATTTAGCTTTAAGAGATTCACAAATGTCAGTAGCTCTGCAAGAGTAACTGATTAAAAATCTGTTCCTCTCAAAAGAAAAAGCAGGGGGGAACAGTAAACACAACAGGAAAAAAGATCTAGATGAATTTGTTTAATATTGTGTTTTAAAATGAAAGTTGGAATAGATTTGAATAGTCTCTCTATATGGAGAGGGAGGTCATATATTTTTTTTTCTTGATTACAACACCCAAAAGAAATGCAGATAGTTAGCCGTCAGTTTAATTTCCATCGCTTTGACTGAAAAAGTTTGTGCCAATTAAAGATGCCTGAAGCTCTCCAAGCTCAGAACATTCTTGCTAGTACTTTTTCTTCAATTATTCTGAAGCACTAACTGGGAAAACAAATCTCTTAGATTGTCATGGGGCTGGAAAAACAAGAGGTAGGAAAGAGAGCCAGTGACAAACCACACCAAAGCATAGTGGGGCCACCTTCCTGATTCAAGCACAAGGCTGTGTTCCTGCAGGAAAGAGTCTTCAGATGGAAACTGAGGGGGGAAGCATTCCCGTCCCTTATCACTCAGCAGTTTCATTCTTTGGAATATCCCCAAGAGAAACTCTAAAGCTTGTACAACTGGAGATATGTGCAAGATGGTTCATAGCATCTTTGATCACAGTGCAACTTCAGAAACAATCCAGATGCCCAGCAGTCAGACACTGGATGAATCAGTGGGGAGTATTCATACGAGGGCATTATTAAACAATAGTTTATTGTTTCTACCCTAAAATATGGGTGGATCTTGGTGATGTAGTGTAAAGTAAAAAAGGTAGGTCCCAACATATTATGGCATGATACCCTTTTTTTTTTTTTAAGATTTTATTTATTTATTTGAGACAGAATGAGAGAGAGAGAGCGCACATGAGAGGGGGGAGGGTCAGAGGGAGAAGCAGACTCCCCGCCAAGCAGGGAGCCCAATGCGGGACTCGATCCAGGGACTCCAGGATCATGACCTGAGCCGAAGGCAGTCGCTTAACCGACTGAGCCACCCAGGCGCCCCGGCATGATATCCTTTTTATTTTAAGATTTATTTATTATTTATTTGAGAGAAAGAGAGAGAGCATGAACAGGGGGAGGGGAAGAGGGAGAGGGATAGAGAGAATCCCAAGCAGATCCCCTCCCATGAGTGCAGAGCCTGAATGTGGGGCTCCATCCCAGGACCAGTTGAGCCACTCAGGTGCCCTGGCATCATATCCTTTTGATTAACTTGAAAACAACTAAAATGGATGCAAGTAAACTGCACAAAACGACAAGCAAGGGAATGATGGGTGTGGAACTTAGGACCATGGTTACTTGGGGCAGGTTTGGGGGAAAGCAGGAATTTGAGGTAAGACATGACTAGTTGTAGATTATCCTCAAGGTCCTGGGTTTTGTTTTGAGTGATAGGTTTGTAGGTCCTTATTACATTGTTAAAAATAACTAAAGCAAGTGGCCATGCATGAACCAATGGTCAATGTGTGTCTTGAACTAAAAGAACCAGTTTATAGAGGCAAAAATCCAAAAAGGATACTTTCTGAACTTCCTGATGTTGAGACTGTGTCTGATTTGGGAAAGGGACTTGAAAGATTCTGTCAAGTTACTTACTATTGGTTTTCTTTCATGAGAAAACAAATTGATTCACTAAAATACAGAAAGTGAAACTTCACAAAATTCAGAGACTTGGGAAAAGAACAATGAGACAAGTTAAAAACATAAGATTATTTTTTCCTGGAAGAATAATAGAGAATGAAAACCGAGGACTGTACATCCTCTTCTTTAGGGTCAACTCAAACTCGCTTCTTCTATGTAAGCCTAGTATTTTCAAATTCTTATAAAGAATTTTAAATACATCCAAAAATGGAACAGTAAAATAAACCCCCATATGTATACATCTCCCAGATTCATACAGGTAAAGCATGCTATACTTTTACCTGCTACTCCATATCCCTTTCCTGGTTTTTTGGAAGCAAATTCTAGACATCATATCATTTTTACATGTAAATATTACAGGATATATCTCTAAAAGACAAGAACTCTCCTTCTTAAACATAACCAAAATGCCGTCATTATGTAATTCCTAAAAAGAACAATAATTTCTTTAATAGCACTGAAGAATCAGCCAGTGCTTATTATTTGCAGTTTGCTTGAAACAGAACCCAAACAAGGTCTCTTGGGCATTTTTTAAATCTGCATTTCTGGTCCATCTTCTTTCCTTGCATTTTTATTTTTATTTTGTTGAAGAAGCTAAGTCCTTTGTCGTGTTGTTTCCCGATAATGAACTTACTGTGTTCATGTTGTGTATTTTAATTTGTTCCTTTGTCCTCTGTATCTCCTGAAAATTAGTAGTTCAGCCTAAAAGGTTAAACAGATTAAGGGTCAATTTTGGCAAAACCGTATAGATAGTGATGTGTACTTCTACCAGGAGGAAAATAATGTCTAATCGTCTCTCCTTTTGTAATGCTAGCAACCATTGATGATCATTAGTTAATTCATTAAGTGATATAGAATAATGATCTTTTAATTTAATCATGACTTCTTTGTTTATTATTCTGAAATCATAAGCAAATCATTCTATGAAGAAAAAAATACCCTCATTGATAATGGTTATTTTGAGGTAATTCCTCAGCATTCTCGAAGTGGAATGAATAAATTTTTAGTATCCTTACAAAAAATGCAAATTCATGGATTTAAACGTATTTGATGTCTTTCATTCTTTCATTCTATCCAAATTGTCATTCAAATTGTTCCCTCTTAGGCCAGTAGGAACATATTCAAGTTGTTCCTGAGTCCTCTTGATATCATGCTAGTAATCTTTAACAATTTCTTTGTTTTTGGTTATAATGTTTATTCTAGGCTCATGAACATTTCCTGCTCCAGATTTAGAAATCAGCCACTTCTTCAAAGAGCTTTGGTTTCTTTTACTGAGAAATGATATTTAGAAACATAGTGTAGGAACTAGACTATGCTGTTGGATTGGTCATTTTGGTATGCCTTTTCAGTGGAGAATGATGGGATATAATTTTTTTTTAAAAGATCTTATTTATTTATTCATGAGAGACAGAGAGAGAGAGAGAGGCAGAGGGAGAAGCAGGCTCCCAAGGAGCAGGGAGCCCAATGCAGGGACTCCATCCCAGGACCCTGGGATCATGACCTAAGCCAAAGGTAGACGCCCAACCATCTGAGCCACCCAGGCACCCTGGGATATAATTTTAAAAAGAAAATTCATTGAGTTTGTATTGAAACTTCCAAATCTAATTCAGGACTACAGAGTTTTTACTTAACCTCATCAAGCTACATCTAAATCTTCTTCCAGCCTTGCCTAAATTCCCATTTTTCAATGACTCTGCCAGTATTATTCATTTGCTTTGTCTCACGTTGCTGTTCATAACAGTTTCAGAACAACAATATCAATCCCACTTCCAATGATTAATGAAAACTGTCGAAAACGTCTAATCGTTCTTTTTGTCCTTGGGGTACATGCCACTGGGGGGCATAGTCAAGTTACTTGTTTCCTCATTTTGACACAATTCTCCGTGGTTTTGCCACCAAGTAGATTCATAGTTGGGGTCATTTATTTCATTTTAATTTTAAGTTAAAACTGTGTGGATCTTGTAACTGTTGCTGGTTTTTTCACCTGCTCTTATTTTGGAGTTCATAGGGATATCTAATCACTTAGTTTCATAATAGATGGAATTTTTCTTTTTAAACAATAGCTGCTCTGTTGGCAGTATCTACTAAAGCTGTATATATACACGTACTATGATCTAGCAATTCTACTCTTATATGGCCAACAGAAAGGCGTATATATGTTCATCAAAAGTCTCATACTAAAATGTTCATAGCCCAAAACTTGAAACTACTGAAATGGCCATCAATAGTAAAATGAATAAATAAGTTGTAATATAGTCACACTCTGGATTTCTATACAGCAACAAGAATAAATGATCTACAGCTACACACAATAGTTCAGGTAAATCTCACAAATGTAATTTTGAGAAAAGAAGACACAAAAGAATATATGTTGTATGATCCCATTTATATAAAGTGTAAAAATAAAAAAAATGCTTAGTCTATATTAGGGGTCGGGATACCTCTTGGTGAATAGTGTCTGGAAGGGATATAGGGGAGCTTCTGTGGGTGTTGGTAATATCTATTTCTTGGTCTCAGTGCTTGTTAAATGAACATCATCAATTTGTGGATATTTATCAATTGACACTTATGTGAATTTCATATATGTATATTATACTGCAATTAAAAATGAAATTAACTGCTTCATAGCCATCTTCATAGCTTTATCATACAAACATACTTTTCTTCTAATTTAAGCACAAAAAAGAATGATGATAGTAAATGGACTATGAAACATTAAATAATAAATACATGTGTCCATAGAGATAAAGTGAGGAGTATGAGGCAAAACTCTTCTTTATAGATTAATTCCAGTTAATAAATGAGAGAAGAGTGATAGACTTAGAAAGCACTATTTTACAGCCACCAGTATAGTAATCAATATACACAAGGATGGGATCATCAGTTGTTGCTAAAACCAATGGATAAAATATCCACCAGCCTCCCTCCTATCCTCACAGATTACTTATCAGTTTCCAAGGGGGAGGAGACACCTTTACAATGGTGCGATTTGTTAGATACTACCTTATGGAATGGATCTAACTTATATAGAGCTTGATATTGGTATTTGACATTGAAATGATATTTGTCCCAATAATGAGATGAATTGATACGTGGCATCAGATGTGACGCCCTGGGATGTAGCTGTATACAACTGTACTGATGTAACATTTTTGCCAACATATTTAACCTCCATCAAATCATGAAGAAACGGATAAATCCAGACTTTTGCACATGCACAAGACAACTAGCCTTGTCTCTTCAAATGTCAATGTCAGTGTCATAGAAGGAAAACAAAAGGTGGAGGAAATGTTAAGATGATAAGCTAACCAAATTTAATACATGATCCGTTACTTAAAGAAAATCACTGTAAGAGCATTTGGAGGACAATTATAGGAACCTGAACATGGATTACATGTTATTTAATATTATTCTTTCAATGTTAGATGTCTTAGGTATGATACCGGTATTGTAGTTATGTAGAAGAATGCTTTTTCTTAGAGATAAATGCTTAAGTACTTAGGAGTGAAGGGCTGTGATGTCTGCAACTCACTTTCAGTGGTTCAGGAAACAGTACATGCACACATAAGCACAGACAATGCAAATACTGTGAACTTGGTGAGGTAGTAAATTAGTAATTGGTGATGGATAAGGAAAGGTGAAGGTTCTACAAGGGTCGATTGCGCTATTTTAAAAATTATATATTAGGTTTCACATTTTACCAAATAAAATGTTGGAGAAAAATTGTGCATGTGGACAGTTAAAAAGTGATTTTTCTTAATTTAATTCAACTTAACTCAATAATAAGCACCTAATGTGCTCTGGGAAGCATTATTCTTTGGGTGTTTTATAGTAAACAAGAAACAGTATGTGTTATTTAGTAAAGTTAATTCAGCAAGTTTGGAGTGTTTAAATCTTACACATTCTGAAGAAAGGACTAGACCTTGAGTAACTTCTGGGAGATAACCTCAGAGCCCTTGGAACATCCTGCCTGATAGGTATCTTTGTATATCTGAGACCTTGAGCCAAACTAGATAGTCTATGCTAAAAATGTGATTTATGGTAAATGCCTGGTTTTGTTTGCCTGGGGTCCTGAGCCATGCTGCATCATTTTGCCCTTGGGGTGGGGGCACAGAGACTGAGTAGTCAAGGTCATGTGGGTTCTCCATACCTATATTATCATAGATACCAAGGCTTGTGTAATCTACCCTAGTTAGCAAAACTTTGTACCCGTTGTCACACATGCAAGGAGAATTAAACACCATCCATGAAACATCACTGAGAGAAGTTCTATGAAGCGCACATCTGGTTTCTGCTGGACTTTGCCGTATGTGCTTTTTGCTTGTTGATTTTAATCTCTACCCTTTCCTTGTAATAAACCTCAGCCACGAGTATAACAGCCTTTCTGAATTCTCCTGAGTCCTTGTAGCAAACCATGGAAACTGTAGGCAGATCTGGGGTCTCCTGGCACACCTGCATTCTAGGAAATTTTAGTCAAGTTGATGGGTCCAGTAAAGTAGCATGGACAATGCCGACTCAGTTGCTGTCCAAGGGCAAGAAGGCAGTTCTTTGGGAAACTTGAAGCATGACCATAATTTTTTCTGAAAGTCAAGGGAGGCTCCTAGAAAAAAGTAATGTAGCTGTCCAATTTTTCCAGCACCACTTACTGAAGTAACTGTCTTTTCCCCATTGTATATTCTTGCTCCTTTGTCATAGATTAATTGACCATATAAGTGTGGATATATTTCTGGGCTCTCTGTTCTGTTCCATAGATCTGTGTGTCCATTTTTGTGTCAGTACCATACTGTTTTGATTACTATAGCTTTGTAGAATATCTTGAAATCTGGAATTATGATACCTTCAGCTTTGTTCTTCATTTTCCCTTTTTTTTTTTTTTTAAGATTTTATTTATTTATTTGACAGAGACATAGCGAGAGAGGGAACACAAGCAGGGTGAGTGGGAAAGGAAGAAGCAGGCTTCCTGCCGAGCAGGGAGCCTGATGTGGGGCTTGATCCCAGGACCCTGGGACCATGACCTGAGCTGAAGGCAGACGCTTAACGACTGAGCCACCCAGGCACCCCTGTTCTTCATTTTTCAAGAGTGATTTGGCTATTCAGGGTCTTTTGTGGTTTCATACAAATTTTGGTATTCTAGTTCTGTGAAAAATATTTTGATAGAGATTGCACTGAATCTATAGATTGCTTTGGGTAGTATCAGCATTTAAACAATATTAATTCTTCCAATGCATGAGCATGAAATATCTTTCCATTTGTTTGTGTCATCTTCAATTTCTTTTCAACATTTTATAGTTTTTAGAGTACAGGTCTTTCATCTCCATGGTTAAGTTTCTTCCTAGGTATTTCATTATTTTTGGTGCCATTGTAAATGGACTTTTCTTAATTTCTCTTTCTGCTACTTTGTTATTGTGTATAAAAGTGCTATCAATTTCTGGATATGAATTTTCTATCCTGCAACTTTATGGAATTAATTTATTAAGAAGTTTAAAATTTTAAGTGGTTAACTTGTTAATCTTTTCCTTTATGATTTTGGATATCTTGAATGGCTTAGATTATAAAATTATAAGTGAATTAGTTTGTGATTTTTATTATCTATCCCAAGATTACAATTTTATAATTGTATTATAAATTTTAGCTATTTAAGTATATATAATTCATTTTTATGTCAGGTGGAAGAAAGAGGCCCAATAAAGATTTTCTAAATAGAAGATTATATCATGTGCTAATTAAGCTTTATCTCTTTTTAAATGTTCATATCTCTTATTTTCTTTCCACGTCTTATAGTATTGGCTGGGTCTTTCAGGACAATGCTGAATAATTCTGGTGATTCTGATCATTCTTGTTTTGTTCTGACTTTAATGACAATACTTCTAAAATTTCAGGATATGAAATTTGCTGTAGGTTGATACCGTTCCTTAAGGAAGTTTCCTTTTCTTTTTACTTTATTAAAAGTTTCTTTAAAAAAGTAAATAAATATGGAATTCTATCAAATGTTTTTCTATCATTTGTTGAGAAGATTATATGGTTTTTCTTCTTTACTCCATGCTGGAAATGACATTAATGAATTCCCTAATGTTGACCTGTTCTTGCCCTCCTAGAATAAAATCTACCTGTTTGGGCTTTATTATTCTTTTCATACAATCAATTTATTGTCTTATTTGGTATTTATCATCTATATGATTACATAAGATGGTTCTGTATTATTCTTTTGTTCTGCTATTATTTTATTTTGGTTTCAGGAAAATATTAGCCTTGAGAATTCCTTGGAAATATTTCTTTTTTTTTCTTCATGCTTTGGAAAAGTTAGTGTATGACTCATCTTTAAAATCATCTGGAACTTGGGGCGCCTGGGTGGCTCAGCTGTTAAGTGTCTGCCTTCGGCTCAGGTCATGATCCCAGGGTCCTGGGATCGAGCCCCACACGAGCCCCACATCGGGCTCCCTGCTCGGCAGGAAGCCTGCTTCTCCCTCTCCCACTCCCCCTTCTTGTGTTCCTGCTCTCACTAACTCTCTCTCTGTCAAATAAATAAATAAAATCTTAAAAAAAAAATAAAATAAAATCATCTGGAACTGATATCATTTTGGTCAAGGTATATCCCAGAAATGTGAGGGAACTTACTGTTTAAACATACTACACTTTTTTTTACTTGCAATCTTCCCCCTCAATGTTTAATATTTCTCCAAGTTTTTCCAAAGACAATTATACTGAGAATGAAGTTTGCATTTAGTAAATCCTCCAGGTATCAGGACCCGCCTTCCTTAGGAGGCAGTGGGGAGTTATAAGTAACAAGATCTGTTTGTTCCCTAACCCGCTGAAATTTAAACCAAGGCCTTTATTTATGTATTGAACATGAGTGAGCATGTGTTTGAGTGCAATTTACCTTTAGCATATAAAGTCGCATCTGGAATCTGGAGTTAATAGCACCACATTAGCGGTTCATTATAGGGAGGTGTGAGCCTCCTCTTATAGATGAATGTTCTAGCCACTTCCCCAGTGAACACACTCGGTAATTTGTCTCTATTGAGAGTAGATCTTTGTCTGTATTTACTTATCTAGTTTCTTCACTCTTCTGAGAGAGAAAAGAGGTCACTTTTTCTTTCTTTTTTTTCTTTTTCAGTTTGGTGAATAATGCTATATAATTTTTGTTTTCATTTTGGACTAAACTATAACTACTTTTATTATTATTCCATTGGTATTTGGGGTGGGGGAAGACTATTTATACTAGCCAGCTACATATGTATGACCTACCATCATGGTTTCAAGCAACTCTAAGAGGAGAATCAGATGACCAAAGCAGCAAAGTTTTATTCCCGTGGACATTGGGGAGGGTATGTATTATGGTGAGCACTGTGAATTGTATAAGACTGATGAATCACAGACCTGTACCCCTGAAACAAATAATACATTATATGTTAATAAAAAAATTAAAAAAACAAAAACAAAAGAAAATGGCATTTGCTTAGGGAGCCACACCCCTCAGAATACGATTGTCCTACTCTGTTCTGCAGAGCCTGTTACCCAGCTGCCCACTGGACCTTGCTTCCCTCTGTTACTCCCCCACCCCTGTCCTGTCCTCAGCACTATATTAATCTGTATTCTTCAGAATTATTGACACTAATTGAATAACATTTGTTTGTACCTATTAATTATCTGTCTCTCCCCTAAAATGTAGGCACTATGAGACCAGCGACTTTGTCGATCTTACCTCCATTGTATTCCCAGGGCCCAGATCAATGGAGCACTCAATAAATGAATATAGGTGATGGCCAGGATCTGAAGGCTCAGCACCAGCTGTCCCCCAGAGAGCCCCTCATAGGGTAGCAGGGTCCTTTAAGTGTCCCACTGAGCAAGGCAGGTCATTGACTCCTCCAAGGCTTATGTGGTGTGAGGGCGGCTTGGGACTTCCCAGGCAGGATTCAGGGGATGTTACCTATCAATGTTCTTGAGGGCGAGTCGGAAGGTTTCCCAAAGAGTTTACCTTAAAGAGGAAGACTGACATCTGCAGTCTGCTCATGAGTCCTTGCAAAGTGGCCTGCCTGTCATGTTTACCTATCTCTTCATTCACCGTTCGAAGCTTTTCGGGTACCGAAGTGTAGCTGAGTGCAATCATAGTTGTTAGTGTCATATAATCAGATGCATGGTTTTGACAGGGAACATTCCATACCTGTCTTTGATTACTTGGGTTAGCTTAACCTCAATTAAGGCAATGGCGCATTCACCTGATGGATTCAAGGTGGGCAGATGGAGCTGACACAGCTGTCTGCGATGCCAGGTGGAGGGAGGGAATTTAGACCCAAGTGAGAGCAACATCTCAGCAAATGCACCGTCTGCTCTTCTAGGACGGTTTTTAAAAGGAGGCACTTTAACTCTTTCAGGGAACAGATTTCCAGGACAGCTGCTGGCATTCAGGTCCCCTGAAGGGATGTGAACGGTTTCAAGGGAGCAGTTTATTCCCTTCCCACTGACGTGAGCAGGATAACAACATGGAGCAGCGTGTGCATCTGGAACCCTATCAAGGCCCACTTGACGCCTGTGACGAGGTCAGTAAAAGTAAGAGTTGGCTCATTTTCAGATGGTGAGCTAAGGCAGCCAAGCCAGAGACCTGGTCTGTGTGAGGTCAAGCCGAATGCTGGGGAGGGAGGGGAAACATAACCAGGTGGTTTCAGTTAATTCTGGAGAATCTGAATAAACAAATGGTAGGACGGTTTTTATTTTGCTCTGTTGCTGTGTTCCTGCTCAGCTATTTGGAGTGGAATTTTCCACCTGAACCAATAGATTAACATATGTTTATTCAGCTAAACCTCTGTGCTTTTTTTTGTGTCACCTGCTATTCTATTTAGTAAACTGTGTATTTAACTAAAGCTTTGTGCTAGGTACTCTTAAAGACACAAGGGCAAATAAGATAAAGCTCCTCTGTGTCACATGTTTCGCCTAGTGGAGGAATCAGACATATGCATAAATAAATCTAATACACAGTGAGATTTTGGCAAATTCTGAGAGCTCCTTCTCTGTGTGCTTTGCTGTTGTCTGAATCTGGGCTAAAGAGTGAGATGTGAACGTCATCCTTTTCTGATTGAGTTTATTCCTGCCACTCCATTTTAAATTCTTTAACAGACTTCAACTTACCTAAGTCCCAAGTTCCCTGCTTTAACAGCTAGAATAGAAAAAAGGTAAATTCGGGGGGGGGGAGGGGCAAATTGGGAAGAGGGATAAGGAAAACTGCGGATATAGAAAGACTAGCTAATATAAAATAAGAAAAGGGGTCTTAAAGCCTTTCAGGCCTCAGGTTGATTCTGAGGAAACAAAGATGGTTGTGCCTTGGGGGAGACATACAGGGTGAGCCGGAAGGCATGTGGCCCAGAGAGGTGGTGCATTATAGGAATGAGGAGCGGGACTCTGATTAGTTCTCTGTCTTAGGACAGGGGCCTGGGTTCTACTAATCCCTCTTTCTATTTACTGGCTCACAGAGGAGTGTGGAACTGACCAATACGTGCACTCGTCTGATGAACACTGTTTTGAAATTTTGGAATCTCGTGGCAAGCAGGTGAAGGGGTGGGCATGGCAGGTCCTGTTCCTTGAGGACCACTGCCGGTGGGAAGCCCAGGAACACTGGGCCATAAAGAATTCTCCTGCCAGGCTTTCTTCCCTGTGAATCGTTTCTTGTTGTTCGTACAATCTTCACATTTGCATGTTGTTTGCTTTGTTTGTTTTCTGCTCCTATGGGTGGTATTTCCTGTGCCTTGGTCATGGAGGTGGTTTTTAAAAACTTGTTCCTGTGGTCAGACTGAAGTCTGAGCTGAAAATGAATCTCCCTTTAGGCAGAAATACCTTTTATGTTGCACTTTTCCATCATCCTCTTGTCAACAACCAATCCAGAGTTTGCTCTTTATCCTGTTCTCGTCCTACTTTTATCTGAGCCACATTTGAAAAGTCAAAATGTTTATATATACAAGAGAAAGCATTAATAGCAGTGGCCTACACTCATTTTCCTCAACTGTTACTCCCATGCTTTGTACACAACTTTTAGAAGAAATTTATTTATTTTACAGAGAGAGAGAGAGAGCGCGCACACGGGGTGGAGAGGGGCAGAGGGAGGGGGAGAATCCCAAGCAGACTCTTGCTGAGCTCAGAGCCCAGTGTGGGGCTGGATCCCATGACCCTGAGATCATGACCTGAGCCAAAATCAAGAGTCAGATCCTCAACTGACTGAGCCACCCGGGAGCACCTGTACACAATTCTTTGATATGAAAAGCTCTGGAGGACAATGGCAACATAGACATGACCCATGTGATTGGTTAAGCTGTGGTGTACTAGGTGCATTAGGGTCTCAGAATTGGGTCACTGGAAACAAGGGGCTAGGTCTCTGCCAGGCCTTGCCTTGCCCACCAGAATGTGGCTGATTGATTTTTGTGAGCTGGACACCTGGCCAACATTGAGGAAATAAGAATCTTTCTTTTATAAACTAAAGCTCATAATCTAAGAGAGGAGTATTAGATAACAAATGAGTAATCTTTACAGCTTCTGGGAGAGTTCTGGAACTTGTGCTACCGAGGTCCTGGAGGGGAAAGCTGAGTGAGGAAATGTCTGGTGGGGAAAGGGGAAAAGGAAGAGGGGCAATAGAAAAGGAAAAGGAAGAGGAGACCTGAGTTTCTGTTCTGTTTTCTTTCTTTTCTTCCTCTTTCCCCTTAGGCCTGTGACCCCTCTTTTGTAGTCTCCTTTCCCCTCCCACCTCTTTCTTTTTAGATAACTTCCTCATCTTTTATCTTGTGCATAAATCTGGTCTCTCTTGCCTTTTCCAGTTTGTCACTTCTGCCCATTATCACCATTATCACCAGCCAGCCCCACTGAATCAGACTGTTCTCTCAGAATGGTTTCCTGGTCTTCTGTGTCTGTTCCTTTGGTGGAGGGGCATCTTCTGCACTCTGTAGTGTTAGGGAGACTGTCAGTCATTGGAACCCACCTTTTGCAAGATGGTCGATGAGAGTAAGCCATCCCTCTGGCCAAAGAGTTTGGTTCAGGGATGGATGTGTGACCGTTTGACCCAAACAGAGTGATCAAAAGTCTTCCTTGGGAAAGAAGTTCTTTTTCCATTGAAGTTGCTAAACTGGGGCAGGGAAAAGCCTGTCATGGCCATTTTGCCTGCCACATAGGGGGCTGCTCTGGAATGTAAAGTCAAGAATTAAAAACAGAGCTATGAGATGGAAAAAGAAATAGCTTAGACACGCCCTCCTGAATTCTTGGATCTCCAGTCATGACTAAAGTCTGTTCAATACCCGAATTTCCCAGATATAGGATCAAAGAAATATCCTTCATGTTTAAGCTAGCCTCTGTTGGGTTTCTATTATGAACTGTTTAGCACCACAAAGATCAAATGACCAACCAAGTAGTAGAACTTTTTGGAAGTTTCCTCAAGTTAACTAGAATTGGTTCTCATTAATTGCTGCCAATAGAATCTCAACCAATACTTTGGGAACGTGATGTACTTGGAGACAATTGCCTAAACTACCACGGCCAGTGCTCTATGTTGGTATTGTCCAAGTCTCAAATACAATCCCATGGGTTGTTTGTAAAGATTGTTTAACTGGCCTCTTGGCCACTCTCATCTTCTTCATTTACATAACTCATTATTTATGTTAGATATTGCCTGTTAATAGCACTATTCCTGCTCTTCTTTTCCTTTTCTTTGCATTCTGGGGTTAAAAGCCTGGAAATTAGGGCGCCTAATGGTGGCTCAGATGGTTAAGCGTCTGCCTTCGGCTCAGGTCATGATCCCAGGGTCCTGGGATTGAGTCCCACATCAGGCTCCCGGCTCAGCGGGGAGCCTGCTTCTCCCTCTGACCCTCTCCCCTCTCATGCTGTTTCTCTCTCGCTCGCTCTCTAAAAAATAAATAAAATCTTTAAAAAAAAAAAAAAAGCCTGGAAATTAAATTTCTCAAACTCCTTATCAGCAGGGTTCCAGTTAGATTTGGCAAATGAGGGTCACTTTGGTGAGGTCCAGACGGCATCTGGAGGGTTCAAGTCATTCCTCTGTAACATCAGCTATGGAAAGGTGTGTGGGTGTCAGCAGGTGGCAGGTGTGAGTTTTTGTGGGTGGTTTTTGGGGCCCTCCTGAAAGTCCCTTCAGTAGGGCAGGCAACTGACATGATCGGTGTCAGCTTCCTGCTGTTTCTTAGGCATCTGCCCAAAGACTGACTCTGGAGTATAGGCAGCTGAAATAATGGGCTAACCCGCTGATTCCTGACAGCTAGCAGTCCTCCTGACCATTGTCCTTGCAGGCCTCCTAATGTTTTGGAAGCCTCCAATTCCCTGTGTTTAATCTTTTCTTAATTGAGATACCTAGAAGAGCTTCTATATTTCTCACCAAACCCTGACTGCATCATTTTATTATCTTGTATTATGATATAAAGACTTGATTACTTGTAGAAAGACCAAGAAAGAGCATGTGGTGATGGTCAAAATGATCATCCTTCAACTCTGACAATTGTGAAACCACTACGGTCTCTTTTACTGCTGGAGTGGAAGTATTTATCAAATCTAATCCACACTGAAAGGCCTTGAGAGGAAATAATCTGCTCCATTGTACACTCAGAAGGCTAAGTCTCTTTAGGAGGTAGTATTCTAAGTGTTACTAGTCTGGATGGGAAGAACTCATTGTCATGTTTTCTGAATTCTAGTTGTAAATGAAGGGAAAGAGGGCCATTGGCCAAAAGTGCAAATTAAAAAGGCAGTGATCTGGCTTTGGGAATTTGATTGGTCCAGCTGCCTAGAAAAGTGGAATCTTCTGGCTTCTCTTTGGCTTTGCTGAATCTTGCCTTTGAATGTCATGAACGTGCCATTGCCATTTTTTGGTTATTTCTAGAGTGTTTTAATCAGAGTAAGTTAGGCTATGTTGTGGTTATAAATAACCCCCAAATTTCAGGAGTTTAACTCAATATAGGTTTGTTTTTCACTCCTGCTACTGCTGGCTTATAGTTGCCGAGGTAGCTCTCCTGGGCAACATTTCTTTAAGCAGTGATGCGGAGATCTAGGCTCTTTCAGTGGTGTGATAATGCCACACTCTCAAACCTTCACTGTCCCCACAGAAGGGGCAAGAGAGGGCCAGGATCACACAGAGGGTTCATTTCCAGGCCTAGATGTGGCAAATAACACTGCAACTTATATTATGTTGGCTAGATCCCAGTTATAGATCCCAGTCCAACCACAGAGAGGCCTGGCAGTGTGGTCTTCCTGTGTTATTAATAAGCACCTAGCTAGCTGCGGCCGGATTCTGCCAGAGAGTCATCCCTTCCATGTTCCATTTTGCTCTCACCTCACAAACCTGAGCATATTTTAACATTATTTTTGCTTCTCAAAGGGTTCTTTTACTCATATTGTTTTCTTTATCTAGATCAACTGCATGCACCCTAATTTTTCTTATTTGAATGATGTCAGAATAAACACAGACCTTGTGTTTGTATGTTGAATCCTATCGATGATAACAATCAGTGATTGAGGTTCTCTGGTTATCTTAATTGTATTGCGAGAACAGGAAGTCTCACTCTGCTGCCTCCTGATGAAGCATTCCTGGTCTCTCCATCCTCAGTATTCTTTTTGACTCTCCAGAACAAGCAGCAGCTGTAAGTCCATACTGGTGGTTCCCAAACTTTATGTGCATCAGTATCAACTAAAAACCTTATTAAAACAGAAATTGCTGGGCCCTACCCTAGAGTTTCAGATTTGGTTTGCTATGAGGTGGGGTCTGAGAATTTGCATTTCTAATAAATTCCCAAGTGATGCTGATGTTTTGAGAACCACTGGTGTATACCAAATGTTTTAGCATGAAATTTTGTGCCATCTCGAATTATTTGCTGTTTTTCTCACATTCCGAGCAATACATTTGAGTACCTACTGTGTGCAAGACCTTATGCCACCTGGTGGTAGAGGTCATCAGTTATATTTCAAGGACATTGTTTTTATTTTTTGTATCCTGTATCATGTTAGTAGGTATTCAGTTCCTACTTATTAATTGTTTGGTGTGAACCAATACAGTAGACTTCTACTGTCTCATCTTTACTTAAAATGATGAATGATGATTATCAGAATGAACATAGACTGTGTGCAGACATGGCATTTGGGACTGCTTATGAAAACTTATGATGTAGTCTTTTGACCTCTGGGATTGTCTTCTGGGAATAAGGCAGCCTTACTATTATGTTAATATTCTAAAGCAATACAATAAACATGGCATTGTTCAATTTCATGTCCTTGGACATCCTCAGTCAAAGGTATTGCAGAAACCTTATAGATAATTAGACCTGGCTCTTAATTAAAAGACAATTGACTTTACATAGCTAGCTATTAATGGAAGTAAGTTACAAAACCTCCAGAATATGTTTGAATATGTTTGAATAACTAGATAAAGAGACTCTGAGATTTTAATTTTGCTCTAATACTTATTGCCCAAAGGTGAATTTTACTCAAGAGTATTGATCCTGTTTTATTTTAATGTTCAGTATGTTTGCCATGGGGTATTTTAGCTCCACAAAGGACCCATGAGTTGAAAGTCATGTAATGTTCCATAACAATATCAGCTACCTAGAAATGATGATCGTTCTGGTAATATTTAAGGTTGGATTCAATTTGCTGTAGTATTTTACAACTAATTTTCTCATATAATATAAAATTTGGGGCTAATTTCGCTTCAATAGTAAAAATCAAATCTTATTTGCACTATGGATGGAAGTTGTAAATAATATGAATTTCATGGTCTACACATTGTTTCAAGTTTCTTTGAAACATTTTTGAAGATGAGGCAGAAAACTTTTCATATTTATATAATAAAATCATTCTACTCTTATGCCAGAGTAAGTGCCACTGTCCTCTTACTCTTTTTTTTCCCCACCAATTTTTTTTTTCATGTTTAACATGTTCAAACCCATGTTCAAGTTGCAAAAGAATGTC
This sequence comes from Mirounga leonina, assembly GCF_011800145.1. Taxonomy (NCBI): domain Eukaryota; kingdom Metazoa; phylum Chordata; class Mammalia; order Carnivora; family Phocidae; genus Mirounga; species Mirounga leonina. The sequence continues at coordinate 20,577,520 of NW_023270854.1, forward strand.
CAAAGTTGTCAGAAACATGCCACGGGAAGAAACTTTCTATTTCATTTTATTCCACTTTTATTTCCAGCTCTATGGAAGAACAGCCTCTGGCTTTTTCTTTAGCACTGCAATTTTTTTCCTTCTCAAATTTGTACTGCTTTTTGATCTTCTAGAGTTCTACAAGGGAATAAATATGCATGTAGATAAAAAGGAACATATGAATAAAATATATTTAGGCTTTCTGAGACCTTTGACAATATTTGCATAAAGAACTTATTAAAAGTTGAGTCACTTGCATTGCCTATATTATTTCGTCAATGGTGGCAGCCAGCTTAAAGTACAGAAAGTAGAACAATAAAGGAAAATAATAATTTTCCCTCTCTGAGGGGAAAAAATGAATTCATAGGCATCAATTCTATAATAAATTAGGGGTAATGATCTCTGTAGTAAGTGGTTAAGCTTTGAAGATAATACCTTGCTCTTCCAGATTCCAAGTTAGTTTGGGTATTTTGAGGCTACATGAATGCTAAGAAAATTGGCAGAAGAGTATGTGTGGATACTTATAAGGGAGTATGTTTTAGGATAAATTCTCACTTCTCATTCTGAGGAAATTCTTGGTTAAATAAAATTAAACTGAAATTTATATTGTAGAGCCTTGTCAATATCTGAGTACAGATAGAGTATCTAGAGTTTCTCAAATTTACTTGATCATGGAACTCTTTTACCCCTGAGTACTCTTAATAATTCATGAGATGCTGACATCTATAGGTCACAATTCTGGAAATGCTGATCTAAGTTACTGTTATTAGGTGAACATGATTCTTAGGAGCCATTATAGTACATTAATGAAACAATCATCCTGAGCATTAAATGGTCAGCTAGTATTAAGAAATATCAAAAAAGATATTTAAAACAAAGTAGAAATTGATGTACATTATTTATAACTAAAAATCATGGTTCTTTGGCACCTACTATATCAGCCAAAAGAGTTCTAGGTAATGGCAATTGCTTGTCTAGATTTAACCCCCCCTTCCCCCAAGAACTTTGGTTTTTTAGTTTTCTCCTTTCTCTCCTTCATCATCAATCTTGTGCTCACTAGAGGATTACTCCCATGATCATATACCTAAAACATACTGAAAAAAGCCCTTTCTGGTCACCAGAGCATCCTCCAGCTGCCTCACCTTTCTATTCCTTTCATAGTCAAACTTCTCAAAACACTTGTCTATACAAGCTGTTTTCTCACCTCCTATTCATACTCCAGTCTAGTTTCCACCTCTACCGCTCTACTGAAACAGCTCTTTTCAAAGTCACCAATGACCAAGGGGGCCATGTATCGTATTGCCATTGAGCTGCTGAGAATGAAGGGAGGCACTATTAATAATCCTGTGTGGGTAAGAGGCATTCCCTGCACTACTGTCCTAATGCCCGGCAATCACCGATGAGAGCTACTCCCAGAGATCTTACTCCTTGGAGCTTCTGGTCTGCCTTGCTCAATTCAAGGAAGACTTCAGTTGCTAGCATTTGTTCTTGGAAGCCTGCATTAGGTATGCAGTAGTCCCCCGATCATCTGCCATTTCTTGATTTTCTGAGTCAGTGACCCACGGTCAACTGTGGACTGGAAGCAGATGATCTTCTTCTGACATATTGTCGGAAGGTCAGTGGTAGCCTGACGCTACGTCACAATGCCTATGTCATTCACCTCACTTCATCTCATCATGTAGACTTTTTATCATCATCATCATCATCATAAGACGGAGCAAGCACATTCACATAACTTTTATTATAGTACCTTGTTATAATTGTCCTGTTTTTATTATTAGTTCTTATTTTTAATCTCTTACTGTGCCTAATTTATTTATTTATTTATTTATTTTAATTTTATTTTTTAAAGATTTTATTTATCTACTTGACAGAGAGAGATAGCGAGAGCAGGAACACAAGCGGGGGGGGGTGGGAGAGGGAGAAGCAGGCTTCCTGTAGAGCAGGGAGCCCAATGCGGGGCTCGATCCCAGGACCCTGGGATCATGACCTGAGCCGAAGGCAGACGCTTAACGACTGAGCCACCCAGGTGCACCACTGTGCCTAATTTATAAGTTAAACTTTATCATAACTCTGTATGTATAGGAAAAACATAGTATATATAGTGTTTAGTCTTATCTGGGGCTTCAGGCAACTATTGGGAGTCTTGGAATGTATCCCTTCCCAGATGAGGCGGGGAACGACTATATACAGCATGGTGAGTGCAGAAGGCATGTGGGTGGGTATCAACAACATCTGTGACAGCCCAGCATCAGGATAAGGCTGCATAAGCTTCTGGTATGAATGACTTCACACTTCTTGCTTTCAATAAACTCTCATCTGCTCAGAAATCAAGCCATACTGATGTCTAAATATAATCTGGCCATGGAGGCTCAGTGAATGAATCTGAAGGATTTGGAAATCCTAAAATTCTTAAACTTGCTTCGGTGGCCTTGAATCAGGCATGTGACAGTAGCATGGTAAACCCTGATGGGGAGAGAAGTTTATTGTGAGGTTTGAGATAGAATCATCACAGCAGTGCTAGCATCTGAATGGCTGATGATAATGGAGAATTTAATGCACAAGTTGGCAGCCATGCCAAGGAACTGGAACACTCTACAGCTGTCGTCTGTTCCTCAGCAAACTCCTTAAGCTTCAGCTCAGGATCCCCAACACTCTCCTTTGCTACAAGTTATTTTGCAAAATGACTGCTCAAAGGGGCTCCCAACTTGGGAGATCACAGTCATCCCGCAGTGACTTCCTAGCTCAGTGTGTCCTGCCTTATTGGTTCTTCTAGCATTCCAGTCTGATCCAATCTTGTGTTCAAACTGGTAACATTGCCTTTCTGTGACAAGAAATACTTCAAATGTTTAGGCTTGCTCCTCTTTCCTGGGAGAGAGTGAGGGAGCAAGAAAGAGAGAGTGAGAGGCATCCTGGGTACACCAAATTCCACCTGGAGTTATCTTGTTGACATGTCACTTTCAGAGGCTGACTGTCTAAATACACTGTAGTCAGGAGTGAGCAGGTAGCCAAGTGCAGTGGAAAGAGCCTAGACTTTGTGGTTGGAGAAGAGTAGGTTTCAATTCTTACTCTCCACCTTATCTACTCTCCAGTCCTGGACAAGTTAGCTCTCTGTACTTCAGATTCTTTGTTTTGTTTTTTCTTTTTTTTTTTTATTATGTTATGTTAATCCCCATACAATACATCATTAGTTTTTGATGTAGTGTTCCACGATTCATTGTTTGTGTATAACACCCAGTGCTCCATGCAGAATGTGCCCTCCTCAATACCCATTACCAGGCTAACCCATCCTCCCACCCCCCTTCCCTCTAGAACCCTCAGTTTGTTTTTCAGAGTCCATCGTCTCTCATGGTTCGTCTACCCCTCCGATTTCCCCCCCTTCATTTTTCCCTTCCTGTTATCTTCTTCTTCTTCTTCTTCTTTTTTTTTTAACATATAATGTATTGTTTGTTTCAGAGGTACAGGTCTGTGATTCAACAGTCTTACACAATTCACAGCGCTCACCATAGCACATACCCTCCCCAATGTCTGTCACCCAGTCACCCCATCCCTCCCACCCCCCACCACTCCAGCAACCCTGTTTGTTTCCTGAGATGAAGAATTCCTCATAACAGTGAGATCATATGATACATGTCTTTCTTTGATTGGCTGTACCTCAGATTCTTATCTCTAGTGTGGACATGGTAAGACTTACCTAATAGGTGTGCTAATAATAACAGTAATAAAAGTAATAAGAGTGACATCTTTTGTCAAAATAAGTGCTCTGTATCTTGAGAGATAATCAAACCAGAGATAGAAGAAAGGCTCCTATTGTTGGAAATACAAACTCAAGAACAGTTTTTCTGAGCCAGGTGAGATAAGGGTGACCAATCCAGAACTATCTCCACCACATTTTTCCTGAAAGAGTTGCATTCATCTGTCTAGTTATAGCCTAATATAGTTGCAAGGCAGGATTATAGTAGGCTATATTTTTTCCCTGTTTAACTATAATTCCCTTCCAAAGGTTCCTATCAATAAAAAAAACCCCCAAGTAAATGGAGTTTCCTCCTCAGTATGGATTTCTTAACATTAGAAAATGTGTAGTCCTACAGTTATTCAATGTGATCACCGGATAGATAGGGCTTGTTTGCCAGGGAGCCCAATATTGGGGCTGGTGATTGAATTTCATGCATGGGATATCAAACAAACAAACAAAAATTTAATTAAGAAATTAAATAGCCCATCAAAAGAATTAGGGACTAAATTAAGTCAAGGTTGCTTCTGCCCTGGGAGCATCTCATAGGTGGTACTTATTGTGCTCTGTGGACTTAACTTTTAACTTGCCTCCATAGGCCTGTTTCCCAGGTGTAAAATACAAAAATTAGATAACCTTTAATTAGATAATCTTTAATATCTTTTCCTGACATTTTAAGTGTATGAAATTGGAATAAGGTGAAGCAGAGCTAACAATTATTTAGGTACTAAGTGAGATTGTGACCAGGCCAATTTCCTCAGAGACATTAATACATTTTTGTGTGCACAAAGCACTGATCTCTCAAAAACATTTTTTTGGGGGGTTCTGGTCACAAGTTATAAAGATTTAAGCAGTAGCAAAGAAACTGTTAAAAGAAGTTTAGAGAGCTGGTAAAATTGCTGGGATAGTTAAAGAACAAGACTCGGGGCTACATAGTTGAGTTGACTTCAAATTAACGTTATGCTGAGCACTGGTTCCCTCAGCTTACCTTGCTGATGGCATGCTCTTGGACACTGGATGTAGCCACTGCAGGTTCTGGTACCAGGTGTGGTTGTCAACATTGCCTCTACCTATTGTCAGAAAGGATTCTGCATGGTCATTGATTTCTTTCTTTCTTTTTTTTTTAAAGATTTTATTTATTTATTTGAGAGAGAGAGAATGAGAGAGAGCAAGCACATGAGAAGGGGGAGGGTCAGAGGGAGAAACAGACTCCCCGCCGAGCAGGGAGCCCGACGTGGGACTTGATTCCGGGACTCCAGGATCATGACCTGAGCCAAAGGCAGTCGCTTAACCAACTGAGCCACCCGGGCGCCCCTGGTCATTGATTTCTAATTAATGGTCAGAAGCAAGTGCTCTGATTGGTGGAGCTTAGGTTATAAGGTCATGCTCTAGCTGCAAAGGAGTCTGGGAAAGTGATATCTTGCTGCTTCAGCTTCTGAAGGGGAAAGAAGGCTGTGCCTTCCACCAAGACTCAATAGATGGAAAATTTTCCAAACATAAGAAGTGGTTCAGATGCTGGAAGAATGACAGACTCTTCAAGAAAATGTTCAGAAAAAATGACAAGTATCCACCTCAATCCATTTGGAGAGTGCCTCCCATTTCATATCACAACAGGAGCCTTTGACAATGAAGCAACAGATTTTTCTTCTGCCACCAAATTTTATTCTCTTTGCATGCAACCATCACAATGTCATAAACCTTAGTTTTGAGAAGGGAAAAAAACTCCATTTTTGTCTATTTCATTATGTCTATTTTTTAGTTGTTTTAAAACCATTAGGTCCATCAAAATAAGCACCAACCTTTTCTTGTAAAACTGGAATCCAATGTGAAACAAGATACACTCTCTGCACTTATGACCTCAAAGATTATATTCCTTAAGGGGACTGTATTCATTGTGAATGATTATGCAGTGAAATAACTTAAAGCCTGACAAGGAATATCATTTTTGTGCTTCTGGGATCTGGGCCCCCTAAAAAAATATTGCCAAGACCATCCTTTGACAATTGTGGAGCAGGGAAGGTTTTAGGGCCCTCATTTTCCATTTCCTTCACCTTTATGATAATTATTCTCAGGAAGTGATTTCATAAAACTTAATTTATACCAAGCAGTCATTTATGTAAATGACCATTGAAGTCTAATGGGTACTTCTTGGTCTTTTAGCTCTGATTCTGCCCTTAAAAGAGCACCCATGTTATGAGGACCCACCATCCGGTCTTACCAGCATGGCTTTGGGAAATAAATTGTGTAATTGAGGAGGAGAGGTGATGTGATCTGTAGGTGCTGAAGGAAGTGGGCTCACTATAATTAAATATCCATGATTTTTAAAAATGCTTATGTCTACTATCTTTCTTAGTAATGTATTATAATCCTCATTTCATAGATGAAGAAACCAAGTCTCAGTGAGATTAGAAAACTTATTCTAAGCAACAGAATAATGGTCTCTCCTAGACATCTCTGTGCTAATCCCTACCATCTGTGAATATGTTATATTATGTGGCAAAGGAGAATTAAGGTTGCAGGTGGAATTAAGTTGCTAATCAACTGAGTTTAAGGTTAGGAGATTATCCTGGGTGGGCACAATATAGTTGCAAGTGTCCCTTAAGGTGGAAAAGGGAGGATCGGAGCAACAGAGAGATTTGAAGATGTTACGCCGCTGGTGTTGAAGAAGAGGAGGCGCCTCAGACCAAAGAATGCAGGTGGCCTCCAGAAGCTGGAAAAAGCAAAGAAATGGATCCTCCCCTAGAGTATCCAGAAGGAATTAGCCCTGCTGACACCTTGATTTTAGCCCAGTGAGACCCATGTTGGACTTCTGACCTCCAGACCTGAAAGTTAGTGAATTTTTGTTGTTTGAAGACACTAAATGTGTTAGAGCAGCAACAAATTATTTGTATTATTTGTAATAGCAGAAATGAATTAGTATAGCCACACAACAATTAAATATTAAAGGCAGGATTCAAAGTCCAAATCCTGAATTCTTTCAGTGTAGTTCAAAGGCGAAAATCAAAAGACATGGTTAAAAAAGGGCTCATATAAGAGGCCAAGAACAAGGTGGAAGGGGTCTCAAGAGGTGGAGGCTAAAAATCATGGTATTTTGGGGGTGTTATTAGAAGATAGTGTTAAAGGGGCGCCTGGGTGGCTCAGTTGGTTAAGCGACTGCCTTCGGCTCAGGTCATGATCCTGGAGTCCCGGGATCGAGTCCCGCATCGGGCTCTCTGCTCGGCAGGGAGTCTGCTTCTCCCTCTGACCTTCCTCCCTCTCATGCTCTCTGTCTCTCATTCTCTCTCTCAAATAAATAAATAAAATCTTAAAAAAAAAAAAAAAAGAAGATAGTGTTAAAGATATCATTTGGCCCAGAAGCACTGGGCTAACCGAATCCTGCTTTTGGCCTCTCTTCCACGGAGTGAACCAAGGCAAAGCAAGCAGACATGCACTGCTACCAGCAAGAATGTAAGCTCCACAAAGGCACAACTTCTGCATTATCCACTACTGACAATGGGGCTGGGAACATAATATGTGCATAATACATATTGACTGTACTGATGAATAAGGGAATGATGCTTTGGCTTCAAGCCCTCATATCCAGTGAGTGAATCTGGATGAGCTGGATGATCCCTGCTCTCTTCCAGTGCTAGGAAAGACTTCAGCAGGCTTGAATTCAATTCAGCCAGAAGGCCTGCTCTGTTTTCATTCCAATGACCAAGCCTGAATTTCACATCTCGTAATAGTATCGATAGCTAACAGGTAAATAGCATTTGGCACAGTTTTAAGTGATTTACCTTTATTAATCCATACATTATGTATTCATGTTTGAATTCACAGCATTTTATTTAAGCACTACAAGACTCCTGTTCTCCAGATGAGGAAACTTTAAATACCCAAAGTTTAGGAGAGTCATTCATGCTTATACAGCTCATTCATGGTGGAGCTGGCTTGCATCCAGGCAGTCAGGCCCCAGATTTTGTGTTCCTTAGTACTTTGTGATGAAATAGGAGAGAGACTGCTGGCCCCTGAGCTCAGGTAGGTAGGGCTGAGCTTGCGCATGCCTCCTGCCATATTTGACCTGACCGCGTGGAGGACAGAAAGCAAATGTGGTGGGGAGGCGTAGCACTCTCCAGGACTATGTGAAGGTTGTTCTGCTTTTAGTATTTGATCACTGGTTGTGCAGAGCAGAAGGATGGTACTAGAGTAGAGGCAGGGTTCAGGTCACATCTAGCCTGGCACGTGCATGTGCGTGTGTGCGCGCACATGTGTGTGACGTGGTATATCAGTAAAAGAACATTAACGAGGAGGCTGAAGTAAAGGAGAGAGCTGTCTGTACAGTAATGGGCTGGAGAGAGAGCTTTCTATGACTGGAGAAGCAGCTGCCTGCCTTTTAAACACTCCTGTCCTCGGGGAAGCAGGAAAGAAACAAAAGACCAAAACCTTAGGATCTTAACTTTTCAATCTATAGTGAAAGCTCCAATCATCCAATAAAAATGTCTTCAAACTTGACACTCAGTGGGGAATTAGATAAAATGTGTGAGGCAGAAGACAGAGCCACAAACCCCCCTCTCCTGGTGGGCAAACCAGAGAAACAAAGTGGGCCTTCCTTTATAGCCCTCAGGAAAGATTACCAATGGAAGCCTCTTCACTTCTTGTACCGCCTTCAGCCTGATCCTGCACTGTAGGGGACTCCTGCCTTTGCACATGGACAGTGCGGCTCCCAAGTCTTTGTTCCACTCTTACCTGCTCAAAGAGTTGCCCCTTCATCATCCTAGTGGCCTTGTCAACCTCAGAAGAATGGCTGGGGAGGAGGGGCAGGCCCTGGAATTAGACCCCTTTGGGCACACATTTCCTGTGTCCCATGATTGGGAGTGGGTCCTGGGAGCTTGGCCTGGAAGGGAGACACAAGCTTTAAGGGGGGCACTCCCCCCTACTCAATGGAGTTGGCATTTTGTTGTGAGGGACTCGATCACAGTAGGGCCAGAGCGGTCGCCCCCGAAAGCAATGCTTTCCAAACATGAATGTGCATACACATAACCTGGAGCTTATTCAAACAAGATTCTTGGGCTTAACTGTAGATGTAGACCTTCTGATTCAGTGCATATTTATAACAAACATCCAGGTGATGCTGATGCTGTAGGTGGACCACACTTATGGTATGAAGAGGAGAGCCCATGAACAGGAGCCCCGGATGTTTAGGACTATACCACGCAGAAATCCTACTGAAACCTGGCCTCAGAGTGGCCCCTCATCTGGTGTCAGGATTGTAGCCATAATTTTAGTGAAGGATCTGGAGTAAGGATGGACTATTGAAAAGGAACCGTGGGGCAGACACCCAGCTATGAGTACTGGGTCAAAAGGTCACACTGGGGCTAGCAGCACTAGCGACTTGATGCTGAATTTTAAAGGCAAGTGACCAAGGTGAGCAAACAGAACCTGCCTCATGGGGGTCACTGCTGGTATTGGGAATGGAAAGGGAGCAAGGTGGAGATGAGTTGGCCCCAGTTTTGTGTAGGAGAAATGATGGAGACATCAAGAACAAGACTGGACTTATATTTAGAGCTCCATCTAGATTATAATGAAAAGTTCCATGTTGAACTAAAGCCAGTGGAGTGAAGCACTGAATGTTAACTTTGCAGATTCATCAAGATGGGAAGAAAGATAAACATTTGGGAAAAATTGAGGGGAGGAAGGTGTAGTCCTAGAAGGCTGTCTTCTGCTGCCAGATGGTTGGATCTAGTTGTTCTAAACATTTTAAGCTGCTAAAAAGATTAGTTTGTGCTTAACAGGTGACATGTAACTAAAGCTGCCACATGGAAGAGCTTACATCTGCAGTTATGTGTTTTATTCTCCTTAGAAAAAATATTGAGAACAAGCAACCCTTTTTTCCCAAGGGAATCTTCACTTGAACTCTGGGTGAAATGGGTTTCCTAGGAAACAGATCTCATGGATGATTCTAGAGCTCAGTCATTTATGTCCTGAAAATGAATCAGTGGAGCTTTTCATAATGTCAACTCTTCCATCCATTCCATTCTCAGTTGAGCATGTGCTAAGATTTAGAAAGAGACATTTACTAGTTGATCACAACTTAAAAGCTTTTACATATTAGCAATATGACCATAGTTGTGAGGTTAGCAGAAGTTTAAAATAATTTTATTTTCTATTGTTGTAACAATTTTTTGTAATCCCAAATTAATTTATTTACCCATAGAATTACCATATTCATTGCGTTCTAATCTGCCTGAATCTCAGAGGCACCATCTGTTTGTTTTTTGTTTGTTTGCTTTAGTTAAAGAAATTAAGCCATTAATAACTACCATTAAGAGTTGATTTTAGATGAGTCTGCAAGTGACAAATTTTCTTAGATTTTATTTGTCTGAACATGTCTTTATTTTGTCTCCATTTTGGATTGAAATTTTCTCTCGATAGCAAATTCTAGATTGACAATTGGTTTTCTTTTAGATATTTCTCATTGTTTTCTAGCTCCCATTGTTGCTGTTAAGAATTCAACTAGTTCTCAGATTCTTGCTCCATTGAAGGTAATCTGTCTTTTATTCTCTGGCTGCCTTAATATTTTATTTTTGTCTTTGATTTTTTTTTTTTTTTTTGTAGTTTCATATAGGCAAGAGGTTTTAGGGGCTTCTTGAATCACTGGATTTATGTATTTTATCAGTGCGGGAAATTTTCAGTCATTATTTCTTCAAATATTGCCCCCTTCTTGACTCTCTAGGACTCCAATTAAACACTGATATATCATCTCATTACATCAACTATATCTCTACCTTCTATTATGACTTTACTTTTTTATTGTTGTTATTTTTCTGGTTTTCTTTATGAATAGTCTCCTTTGACCTGTCTTAAAGTTCATTAGTTTTTCTTTTCTTGTGTCTGTTGTCTGAAGCCCATCCAATGAGTTTTTAGTTTTGGCTTTTTTCCATTTTGTAAATCAAACTGATTATTTTGTAGCTCAGTGATGCTACTTATATAGCTTCCAATTCCTTGTTGGTATTTTAGTGTTTTGCCTTTATACTTATGAGCATAACAAGCACAGTTCAATTCTGATGATTCTAATGTCTGGGTTCCAATAGACAATTTCTTTTGTCTCTTCTTCCTATTGATTATGACTCATGTTTTGTCCCAAGGGGAGCGATTCTTTGTTTCCTGGACACCTGGACATACATTTAAGAAGTCACAAATATAAGTAATTTGATACCTAGAGTGATAATGGCTTTCTCTAGAGAGGACTTTTTATTGCCTCTTACAGGGACCTGAGGGTGCTAATTTATGAAAAACCCTTGGGTTTCTGTCAGTGACCTAGATGATCCCCTGAGTCTTTCTAAACCCACAACTCCATTTCAGAGTAGAGTCTCAATCCTATGCAAGGGACTTTGTGTTAGCGTTTCTACCTTGGCAGGAGTTGAAGTTGAATTCTGACCTCTTCATTCATCCCCAGGGTCAGCCAACCTGCTTAAATTTATCATCTCAATCATTTTTGAGTGCACAGTTCGGTAGTGTAAGTAATCCACATTGTTGTGCAACCAATCTCCAGATTTTCATCTTGTGAAACTGAGACTCTCTAGCAGTTGAACTTCGAGTCCTCATTCTCCCCGCCCCCCGACCCTAAGCCCCTGGTAACCACCATTCTACTTTCTGTATCTGTCCAAGGTACCTCATATAAGTGGAATCATGCAGTATTTGTCTTTTTGTGAATGATTTCTCTCACTTAGAAATATCCTCAAGGTTCATTTAGGTTGTGGCGGGAGTCAGAATTTCCTTCCTTTTTATGGCTGAATAATATTCCATTGTATGTATATACTACACTTCGTCAGCCATTCATCTATTGATGCACATTTGGGTTGCATCCACCTTTTGGCTATTGTAAATAGTCCTGCTGTGAACATGGGTGCTAGGAACATGGATGTTGGCTTTTTGTCCCTGATCCCAAGTCCATGGTGTCTTTTCCAACACCATTCTCCAACTCTCTGATTCCCTGACACCAACTGGGTATCCAACAATTTAATTCAATTCTGACACTAACTACCCAGAGTTAGTGCAGATCCCACAAATTAAGTGGTTCAGTCCCACAAGACTGTTCCCAGTTCAGATGTCAGCCACAAGTAGGGTACGCAAGCTACCCACATTTTGCCTATCCAAAGACAAACTCAGGGGTTTCCAAAGCTCCCTCCTCAGATTCAATACTTTGCTAGAATAACTCACAGAACTCAGAAAAACGCTTTACTTACATTTACCAGTATATTATAAAGGATATAACTCAGGCACAGACAAATGAAAGAGGTGCATAGGGCAAGGTGTGAGAGGGAGTGGTGCAGAGATTCTGTGCCCTCTCTGGTCACACCACCCTCCCAGTACCTTGATGTGTTTGGAAACTCCCAAAACCTCTTTCTTTAAGGGTTTTTATGGAGGTTTCATTATATAAGCATGAATGAATAAATCACTGGCCATTTGTGATTGAACTCAATCTCTAGCCCCTTTCTCCTCCCTGGAGGTGGGGAAAGGGTAGGGCTGAAATTTTCCAACTGTCATCTAATTTAACCTCTCCATTTTAAAGACAAGAAAACAAACATCATGAGGGAAAAGAGAAAACAAACATTATAAAGGAGTTTCAGTTTTATGTAGTTACCAATTCTCTTTATTAAAAAATGGTGCAGGTGAAGTTGGTTTATAGTTTTCATTTGCTGGCTCTATTTGTTGGCCTTAGACACTAACCAAACACTGTACAAGCGGTGAGCCAGAGGGAACATAATCTACAATCAGAACATTTTGATTCCGCTAACATGATGAAAAAATATTGAAGTGTGTGGGGTAGACCAAGCCTGAGACAAAATATTTCCACATCCAATACAAGCTCTAAAATAAAGACTATCCTGTAAAAAGTTTTGATGTATTTTTGTGTCATTATGTAGGCAAAGTCTTAAAAAGAGACCAAAAGTATTTCCTTGATGGTTTCCCTTCCTGATGAATATGTTAGTCAACCTTATATGTTAAGATACAAAATCTTAAAATCAGGAAGATCTTATTCTTTTTCTATTCTAGATGGAGCCCAAGTACCATTTAATGCACACTCTTATATTACACTGAGATGTGGAAAAAGGGCATTGAGATCCTGAAAGGTCACAAAATGGGAACCAAAGCAGGTCTAGAAGCATCACGGTGGAGTTAGGTTGAGCTGGTTTTGAATTATCTACCTTATATAATACTTTCTTTTAAAAAAAATCTTCTGGATTTTATTTTGTGTTTACCAAGTAACTCTGGAAATTTTCAGTATATTCTTCCTATGGGTAAGTAACAATAGCAATAACAAAATTTAGAATGCACCTATTCCACTCCTTTGTTCCCCTTAATGGATGTCTCCTTCCCTTCACTTTTTCAAAATGACAATAACAATAATTAAACAGCATGATGGTATTGATCACATTCTCAGACTATTTACAAGTAAGAACAATTCCATTATTATCTGGTGTAATTGTTCATAAACTAGAAAAACATCTGAGTAAAAATAATTTAATAGAACCTCAAAGTCCCAATTATACTGTATATATGCACACGTGTTTGTGGTATTTACATATAATTAAAACAACCCCAAGTTGAAGAAAGCTTAGAACTGCTTTCCTTCTAAGAGACATGAGGGATAAATTACTCAAATAACTTCAACCTGGTAAAGCTCCCCTATGTATTTATAAGTCTCTGATATTAAGGGAAATTGCAAAGCAACATGAAAACAGCATGGTACATTTATGCTCTCATGTAATGTGGTGTCACACTTATTCTGAGGAAAGAGTATGGGCAATTCCCACCAGATCAGGGCACTTAGTCAGGGCTCTCGAACTTTTTTTTTTTTAAGATTTTATTTATTTATTTGACAGAGAAAGAGACAGTGAGAGCAGGAACACAAGCAGGGGGAGTGGGAAAGGGAGAAGCAGGCTTCCCGCTGAGCAGGGAACCCGACATGGGGCTCAATCCCAGGACCCTGGGATCATGACTGGAGCCGAAGCCAGATGCTTAACTACTGAGCCACCCAGGCACCTCAGAGCTCTAGAAATTCACCAAGGGCCCAAGTAGTCAACTTTCAACCCAAGAAATCCAAAGTGTGTGGTTCTTAAAGGGGTCAGTGCAGATAATCCTAACCAGCTCACAGCAGCACTTCCAGATCCATACCATCTGAGCGAGAGACAGAAGAATTTTCTGGAATAAATTCTCCAGAGTTTGGCCAAAATGACCCATGATGAATTTCAGTGTCATTCCCACACAAAAATCCAAACCCCTAAGGAAGCAACAAGTTCAGTGTAAAATTATTCAGCTTTTTAAAGCTGTGGTTGGGTAATCAGCACAGATTCTCTGGTAATAGTATGTTAGAATGGAAAAGTCAGAGGCTATTTCCCAGGATATTTTCTTTACAATAAAATGAAATAGAATAGAGAAGACATTATGGGCCTACAATAATGTACACTACCCTTGTGGGAAACAGAAAAATGTAGTGCTTCCCAACCTGTTTCACATCTTGACACACAGAGAAATTTAAAATTTGGCATATGTGGTTGCTTTTGGCCAGAGATGATTGGCCTGGGTCCCTGCTGGCCACCCTTAGGGCTAAGGGATCAACATCGTGGGCATTACCACAACTCCTTCCCAATCCACCAGATTTTCATGCTTCTGGCATGGTTTATTGAAAAGGTCTCATCAGAGTTAATGCTCTGTAATACTATGTGCCAGGTGCTGTTCTAGGAGCTTTCTATATCTTAACTCAATTAATTCTAATAAAACCTATGACATATGTAATATTATTATCATTTCTAAATAGCTGAGGTATAAAGAGACTGAAGAACTTGCCCAAATTGCTGGTAATGGCAGAGCAAGGACTGGAACTCTAGCAGTTTGGCTCCAGAGTTTGTGTTCTTTACCACCATTTTAGATCTAGTACTAGAAGAGATTAGAAAAGATGTCATTGAATCTGTAAGCGGGGGTCTCACCAGTCATAAAGGGGCCTACACTTTAAGATCCCCCAAATACTTGGATATTCTTCTGCTCTGTAGGAAACTGCACATCAGCTCTGACAGACTGTTTAGTGTTGGTGTCAGGGCTAGGAGCGAAAGGCTGCCTTAGGGAAAGGTACCCATCAAAGTGGTAGTGACAGATTTTATTTTATTTTATTTTATTTTATTTTTTAAAGATTTTCTTTATTTGTTTGACAGAGAGACACAGCGAGAGAGGGAACACAAGCAGGGGAAGTAGGAGAAAGATAAGCAGACTTCCTGCTGAACAGGGAGCCCGATGGTGGGGCTCGATCCCAGGACCCTGGGACCATGACCTGAGCCGAAGGCAGATGCTTAATGACTGAGCCACCCAGACGCCCCAGTAGTGACAGATTTTAAAAAAAGAAAAGAAGCAGCAAGGGTTGGACAGAGAGGATCCACAAACTCAGGAAAAGTTTACTGTAAAATTCGTTGCCACTGAAGTTGGTCTAGAATTTTAAGACAATTTCCAGAAATTGGTTACTTTCTGCCCGGTGTAGTGATTGTATTCGTGGTAGCTGCCCATTTGAATGTGCTCAGAGCCACACTGGCTCTTTAATTCTACCATGTCTGGCTCAGATCACTAAGAATTGAAATTAAACATAACGACAGACTTCCGGTTTCAGATCTGGCAGGTAAAGTGCTTAGAAGCTGCCATGCTGAAGTCACAATAAGGAGAAACCTGAACAAACAGGAAAATCAACAACTCTTCTTAGATCTGTCGAGGAGTGAGATCGTGGGGTAAACCAATGCTTCCCAAACTGGAGAGGCTGACAGATGAATACAGAGAATCACAATTTACCGGGTAGAATGAAACCTCCACAGGAATTGATTTTGGGATAGGAAAATCTCATATGTATTTGACAAATTGTTCGGGGCTCAGAGAGGTCAGAAAATACAGCTGACCTTAAGTATGGCTGATGACTTTTTAAGTACAACACCAAAGGTATGATTCATGAAAGGAACAGTTCTTAAGCTGAACTTCATTGAAATTAAAAACTCCTATGCTGTGAAAGACAGTGAGAAGATAAGCCACAGGTTGGGAGAAAATATTTACAAAGCACTTGTTTTTATAATGCCCTATTATCCAAAATATAGGGAAAAAAACCCCTTCAAATGCAAAAATAAGAAAACAAACAGCCTAATTAAAAAATGGGAAAATCACCTGAACAGAACCCTCACTAAAAAAGATATATGGATGGCAAATAAGTATATGAGATGCTCCATTCCACATGTCATTAAGGAAATACAAATTAAAATAGCAGTGAGGTACCCCTATGCACTACTGGAATTAGCAAAATCCACAACACTGAAAACTCTAACTGCTGGTGAGGATTTAGAGCAACAAGAACTGCCATTCATTGCTGTGGGAATGTAAAATTGTCCAGCCACTTTGGAAGATAGTTTGGCAGTTTCTTACAAACCTAAACATATTCTTATCCTGGGGTACAATAGTTGTGCTCCTTGATGTTTACTCAAATGAATTGAAAACTTATGTTCACACAAGAATCTGCACCTGAGTGCTTATAGCAGCTTTATTCACAATCATCAAAACTTGGATGCAACTAAGATGTCCTTCACTAGGCAAATGGATAAACTGCGCTACATCCAGAAAATGGAATATTATCCAGTACTAGAAATAATTGCGTTCTCTCCTTCTTGCTCATCATTTATATAAAGAATATTTAGAACATGGTAAAACAATTTACTAATTTATTTGCCCCTGAATTTTTAGTAGGTTTTCTCAAACCTAGATTCATGAATAGACTTAGACCCTCTCCTCTTTCTAAACCATTTGTGTGTGTGTGTGTGTGTGTATTCTTATATTCTCAGCTGTTGGCTTTGCCCTAAAAGCTCATTTTTGAAAAAAATAGAATAATAATTATTATTGTTTTGTGTTCAGCCACAGATGGCTTGAACAAGAGTTTGAACCTCACAGTTCCCTCAGGATGATGCAGGAGAATTCCAAGTTATGATAAACCTGCTACAGCCCTTTATTATGGAAGATACACTAGGAGAATATCAGCTCTGACTTTGCAAGGCATCTGTGAAATTTATATGCGTGGATGTGTTCTCCAAGAGTATTTGCATAGTCTTAGTAGGGCTACATATTTTCTACCTTTATACTGTCTTTACTTTTCATTAAATATTTTTGAAAAGGTGATCCTGAAATCACTCTTGGTCTAATTAATAGCTTGGCTGCTGGTGTGTGCACAGTTCTCTCAGAAGTGTTTTCTTTGGAAAGCAACATTTTTCAATGTTCTGTGGGATTAAAGAAATACTTCAAGGTATGAAACATTTTAGTTAGTTATGTTTCTTACCTTGAAGTATTTCTTTAATTTCACACTTCTATATGTTTCTATATAAATGCATGTATGGACAGTATGTGTAATTGTGTTTTATGTGTATGTATAAAATCTATTTTAGGTATCTCAAACTGTTGTTCTTATACTTCAAATAGATTTGTAGAATGTATTATGTAATTCAGAGGTGATCTGTTCCAACTCATTTCTTTCAGTTTAGATCGGGACCTGGGGTAATGCTAAATTCTGATTAATAGATTTTTGGTTAACAAGTATCAATGATAGAGTTTATTCCATTCCTTTCTATCCAAGGTTCTGTTCTGGCAGTCTATATTAAAGTCAATATCACTGTCTCTGTTGCCTTTTCTTTTCCACATCATTGACAGGTGTGAAGTCTTCTCTCTACCACCTCCCACCCCACTGGCTCTTTGTCTGGCTAATTGCTACATGTTAATTCATGTTTCAGCTTTGAGACCTCTTCTCAGCAGACTTCCCAGATGACCCACCTCAAGTTGGGATGAGTGGTCTTTCTATAGGTTCCCATGGCGTCTTCTGCTCTTCTTTATCTTGGCATTTATCATACTGCACTGGAATTCTCTATTATCTATCTGTCTATCTATCATCTATCTATCTTTCTACGTGGACATATATAACCCTCCATTAGATCATTAGCTCCTTGAGAACAAGGACAGTAAACTGTTTATTGTTTTATTTCACAAGCCTATCAGCATTTGGCATATATTCAGTGCTCGGTATATATTTGTTGAATGAACGAAGGATCTGGTTTCTATTAGGCCCAGCCTAATTTCTTTTACCCCATCATCAAATTAGCAATAC
This sequence comes from Mirounga leonina, assembly GCF_011800145.1. Lineage (NCBI taxonomy): Eukaryota > Metazoa > Chordata > Mammalia > Carnivora > Phocidae > Mirounga > Mirounga leonina. The sequence goes on from NW_023270854.1 coordinate 20,595,423, forward strand.
AGATGGCATAGCTTACTTTAGGATGGAAGCCAACTGATTTGTAATTTTGATTTTAGCCAAGGAGGTTTTGAGATGATTGAAAATGTTATCTGTTATTTTTGTCTTTTGACATTCATGTGTGTCACTTTCATGAAAACCTGAAAGAAGCTATACTAATATTTGGGATGACTACTCCTATGTGTTCTAAAAACCATATGTTTTAGTATCACAGTTACTGTCTCCCCCATCTGTTCAGCACACAAAGCTGTTTCTGATGAAGGGAGAAGTTCTGAGGGCAGAGTCTGCACAGGACCCAAAGCAGACAGACCAGAATGTCCCATTCAGGGACAAACGTCTGACAACATTGATGGTGGAATTGTAGTAGCCATGAGACTCATCCCACACATCCAACCCCATGCAGTCCCTATACCTATAATCCAGCGTGTTTCTCAAAGACTAGGTTCATGTTTATTTTTTAAAATTACTTATTTTAGAGAGAGAGAGGGCACGCGAGCACGTGTGAATTGGGGGAGGGGCAGAGAGAGAGGGAGAGAGCATCTCCACCAGACTCCCCGCAGAACTCAGAGCCTGACATGGGGCTCCATCTCACTACCCTGAGATCATGACCTGAGCTGAAACCAAGAATTGGATGGTCAACCGACTGAGCCACCCAGGGAGCCCCATCATGTTTACTTTAAAAGAAAAAGTGCTTGATACATTCAACTTCAATGAATTGTTCATTAAAAGAAAAAAATTTGATGGAACTATTGATATAATTAAACAAGGGGCCATTAAACTGGGGTGGCTCCGATGCCTTGGAAGTCTTCTAAGCAAACCAAAACCTGAGCCAGAGTCAATGCGCTCTTATCCCAGAAAATGAAACTTAATAATCACAAACAGCCTTTCCCAAATAAGGCAACTGCTTAAGTCCAAGCCCAACAAATAATTTCCTTGCTTTGCTTGTGTGTCTTCTCTATAAAACCCTCTCCCTAGCTCCTATGGTAGAGCGCTCCTAATCACTTTTGATTTGGCACTGCTCAAAGAAACTCTTTGAAGAGTTGAACATGCCACAGTTTATCTTTTCACAAAGCTAATATGGATGGTCACCATCCCATGGGTGTGGGTACCATCCCATGGATGTGGTCACTCCTGTGTACTCTAGAGACCCTCGGCCACCAGTGTGAGCAGAGGTAATGATCCGGAATGCTGAGTGACTTAAGGGGTAGCAGTGAATCTCTCTGCTCCAAAGATTCAAAAATATCAAAGGTTTGAAGAAGTTATGAAAATAAAAAAAGTATCTTGGACAAAAAGTGAGAGTCAAGCAAGATGTGATTGTCATTTACCTTCACTGAGTTTAGCTTGTTAGAACAGCTAGGCGTTCTCGCAATAGTGCCTTCCTGCAATGAAACATTGAAAGTATAGGTTTTAATTAGGTCAGGGAGGCACAAGGAGACAGGCTAATAGTTCTTGGGTTCCTGAGCCCTGGGTACTTAGAGGAGGTGGAGTCTGGGGGGATTGTCATTAGAAGGGCATATGTGGGCCCCAGGAAAGCAGATAGACTACTGATGAAGAGGGTCTCCTTTCATGCCATTATGCCTTGGGATTGGATAGGCCAAGCTGTGTTCTTAAGATGTTATTTTGCAGCCCAGTAGGTTGAAGTTCTAGTCTCTTGGCAACAAGCACAAAGACCTCCGTAAGCTTTCCTGTTATTTTACAGCATCTCTGGACATCATTATTAAAATGGAAAAAAATATAAAAGAAACACTGACCTTCTGCATTGCACCCTATATAGGCTTGAAGCAGAAATAATGTCTTGAATTTTCTCTCTCTGATTAGATTTCAGTTTTGTGAGTATGCTTTGCAGTTCTTTGTATACAGTTGCCTTTTATGAAGCATGTAGGCTGGAATTAAAGATAGTGACACCTCACAGCCTCACTTCTCTGCGGTTACAAAAGTGTGACCACATAGAGTAGATGTGCAGACATTTGAAGTACACAAATTCTATCTTGTCAACAGCCCAACCTTCCCCAAGGCTCCTGCCAAGCAAATGCATCTAAGCAGGCAGGGTGGACCCGCATGCCAGCTAAATGCTGTCACTGATCCAGTTTAATCAGACATCTCGCTACTAATTTACATTCAGAGATTTTTTTTTTTTAGCTCATTAAATAAATTGGAATAAAAACCTGGCTTGTTAATTCTTCTGTTCTGTGCTTCTATATAACCAGTTGAAGTAAAATGTAGCTTTGCAAACAAGGATTATTTAGGTTTTGATTATTCACAAGTGTGCATTATGTATTGTTAATGGATTACTTTAGTTATCATTTCTATTTTCCTGAGACTGGGATGAAGAGTGTGTTTGTGTGTGTATGTGTGTGTGTGTTCAAGTATCTCAGAAGTTAAGGTGGAGGTTGCCTGCTCCTCACCTCAAGCCCAGGAAAATGGGCTTTCCAGGAAACCACTTGGAGAACTTTATATGTGTCCCATTGGCTTTAGGCCAAAATGGTTGACTGCCGTGTTAGCAGATCAAGGAGCACTTATTCACCTTGGAGTGGACCTCCTGCTCATGGGTTTTGCTGGGCCGGGTGAGGTCTCAAGTGTAGAGAGCCAGCATAGATCCTGCCCAAGAGGGCCTGCTGTTGGGGTGAGCAGACCACAGGACAGAGGAAGGTCTTTGGGAAGAGTAAGAGACCAGCTAGAATACAGAGACAAACACTCTTAGCAAGGGAATGCTGAGTAAGAGAATCCTAGTGACTGAGGCATGAGGAATACCTCCGAGAAACCCCTATAAGTACTGTACCCACTGGAGCATCAATAGATTTAGCGAATAAAAAGACAAAAATAAAGACAGAATACCGGGTTAAATTTGAATTTCAGATAAACAATGAATGTTTTTCTGAAGCTCAAATCTAACTGGGTGTCCTGTATTTTACCTGGTAACTGTCTATCAGAAAAAGTCAGATTTCAACATGTGCAAGGCTAAGAGAGCACAATGCTACCTCTAGACAGCCTTTTCCAAGTAAAAAATTTACTGCCGTGTTTCTGTGCTTTATGATCGGGAGGGGTCAGAAGCTGGGTTAGAAAGAAAAGTGAGGTAAAAACACAGGAAAAAGAATCAGCCAAATGCCACCTCTCCTCCACCAATGCTGCGAGATCCATTAATTACAGATTTGAGGGTCTTCCATTTCTAAAGAAAAAAAGTCGTGAGATGGTTTGAATTTTTACCCGGGGCCAAGGGATGACCAGGACCCCATGGAATACTTTTAAAGGGACCACAGGAGAGAAAAAAACTTTTGTTCTAGTTAACAATACTGTATTATACATTTGAAAGTTGCTGAGAGTAGATTTTAAAAGTTATCACATCACACAAAAAATTGCAACGATGTGAGGTGATGGCTGTTAACTAAACTTATGTGGTAATCATTTTACAATATATATATAGTATATAATTGTTATGTAGTGCACCTTAAATTAATGCCATGTTATATGTTAATTCTATCTGAATAAAACCTGGGGAAGAAAATTGCTTCGTGATTATTTCTCCATAAGTCCTTTATGCCTATCATGATGGTTACATCTTTGTTGTTGTTGTAATTGTTGATGCTCATGGAACAAGATGTTTGATGAACCATTTCTACACATTTAGAGCTATGAAGACTGGGACCCCAAACTAGGCACCATAGGAAACACGTTTCCCACAGTCTGAAAAGAAGGGCTGCATGTGAGAGGTGGCCGCAAACCTTCCCTGACCCCAGGACGTAGAGGAGAATACCAAGGATTCACTGAGAGGTGGAGGAAAGATTTCTTTGAGACAAATTTTGAGAATGCTGCATTTCCCTTTCTTGTGCCTCAAACCCAAAGAGAAGCGTCAGGGCAACCACTCAGGAAGTGTGAGGAGAGGGTGTTGGCCTGTGGGCACACACACTGGGGAAGACGCTGACATCTCTACTCGCCCCGTCACCTTCTGGGCTGAATGTTGCTGAGCTGCTGATGCTCAGGGGTCTAGCACCACTATGGGCTCAGAGCAGGGTGTGCTGAGTGAGTTCTTAGGAGAATGTTAGAGCCATCTCCTGGAGTTTAGGGAGAGGGGTGGGGAAAAAGATCAATGTTTACCTTTCACTTTAAAAATCATGTAAAGGTGAAGGTCTGGCTGGATCTGCCCTGAGGACAGTATAAGGAGATGCTGAGAGAGAGTGGCCTGTGTTTCCAGAGTTTGGTAGGGCAAGAGTATGGGGCCAGAGTAGACCACGGAAGGATTTTCTCGACATTCAGAAATGACCTGCCCAAGAAGTTTGCTTGCCTATGGGACTTGGCTAGCCCAGCAGAAAGAGGCCTTGTGTGCTGTATCATTGAATACGTGGACTGAAAGGGATGTCATAGGGGGATCAGCTGGAGAGGATATCATTTGACCCAGGCTGAGGGACAAGGGGGGATTCTTAATGGGAAGGAGCTCTGAGAACCCATCAGCCAGAGAATTAGCATCAGGACATCTGTCACAAAGAAGTCACTGAGAATAGATTATAATCAAGACTATTTTGCCCCTTACTTTTCCTGCCTTGACTCTGGAGGAGTGTGGCAGAGTGTGCCGGTTTTAAAACATGGCCCAACATTCTCTGATACACCTCCTATCAGAAGCTGGGGTCTCTGTTCCCTTCCTTGAATCCGGACACTGCAACTGCTTGACATTAATATGATAAAAGTGACACTGCTCCAGTTTCTGGGCTAAGCCTTTAGAAACTGACAGCTTCTACTTCCGTTCCTGAAGATACTTGCTCTTGGAACCCGGCCACCCTGCTGTGAGAAAGCCAAGCAGACACATGGAGAGGGCTTGTGTGGGTGTCCAAGCTATAGGGCAGCTTTGGTCCCAGCCAACAGCCAGCATCAACCTCCAGATGTCTGAGTGAAGAAGCCTGCAGATCATTCCAGCCTTCAGTCTTTGAGTCATACCCCAGCCTTTGAGTTGCCCTAGGTGGTGCCACGGGGCAGAGAGGTGGCATATTTGTACGCAGAACAAACGACTGTTGTGTTAAGCCTCTAAATTTGGGATAATTGGTTACACAGCAATAGATAATTAGAAGAAGCAGCCAGAATGAACAGCTGTGAGTTTGAACAGGGAGGGAAAAAAGTTGACCCCTTCCTTCCTGCAGGTTTCTGTGGGAGACCCTTAGGATGTAAGATGAGTACTTTTGACTTAGATTTGACTGAACTTTTTAGAACCTGAAAAGGAGACTACCCCAAATCCTTATAGTGACAGAAAAAGCTAAGAAATTGCCTCGAGAGACTTTCTTCAGTGGCTGGGAAAGGAGATCTGGTCTAGCTTGTCTGAAGGGCAGTTGTGAAAGAGAAGAAAGTGTTTTTTTCTTTTTGTTCTATCATATCCATCCTGCTCAATAAATGGGTCACCGGTGCATTTCGTAAAGCCAAGCTGATTGTCTCACTACTTCATAATAAGATATTTTTAATAAGTAGCTATAACAAAATGAGAATGAATGATGTTATATTTTATTTTTAAGCATATTTAGGAGAAATAGACATAATAATAACAATAATAATGTTACATTTTAATTGAGCCTTAGTTCTGCATTGTGTTTTTGTTTTTTTATTTAAATTTTAGGTAGTTAACATACAGCATAATATTGGTTTCTGGAGTAGAATTCAGTGGTTCATCACTTACATACAACACCCAGTACTCATGATAACAAGTGCCCTCCTTAATACCCATCACCCAGCTAGCCCCTCCCCCACCCACCACCCTCCATCAACCCTCAGTTTGTTCTCTGTTATTAAGAGTCTCTTATGGCTTATTTCCCTCTCTTTTTTTTCTTTTCCCCCTTCCCATACGTTTATCTGTTTTCTTTCTTAAATTCTGCATATGAGTGAGATCATATGGTATTTGTCTTTCTCTGACTGACTTATTTCACTTAGCATAATACACTCTTGCTCCATCCATGTTGTTGCAAATGGCAAGATTTCATTCTTTTTGATGGCTGAGTAATATTCCTGTGTGTGTGTGTGATATCATTTGGGCTCTCTCCATAGTTTGAATATTGCTGATAATGCTGCTAAAAACAGATAATTTCATTCACATCAAAACTGCCTCTGCAGACATTAGAAGGATGTCCACTAGAGGCCTTATTCTTTATATTATTCTGAAAATTTTAGCAAGTGCAATAAGACTAGAATAACCAATACAGAAGAGTCTTATCAAACAAGTTTTTATTTTTATTTTTTTAATTTAATTTTATTATGTTATGTTAGTCACCATACATTACATCATTAGTTTTTGATGTAGTGTTCCATGATTCATTGTGTATAACACCCAATGCTCCATGCAATAAATGCCCTCCTTAATACCCATCACCGGGCTAAACCATCCCCCTACCCCCTCCCCTCTAAAACCCTCAGTCAAACAAGTTTTTATTTTTTTAAATTTATTTTTTTATTTAATTTTATTTTTTTAGTCAAACAAGCTTTTAAATCATATGAATTCAGCTCTATATGTTCAGCAAAGAGAGAGAGAATAACAATTGGAATATTGCTATCTATTTTATCCAGTGCCAAGAGTTTGAGTTGAGAGACATAGCCTGTTGTTTCTTTGCTGTTTCACTTACTGCGTTCTTATTAAATTATGAACATCTTCTCTGATGATTGTGATTCTAGAGTTTAAAAATAAATACTTCTGAATAGTGGAACCACAGCTTATGTGGGCTTTGATGCATGGGGAGAAAATGATATATATTTAAAATTACCCTTGACAATATCTTAAAGGGATTAAGTTTGAAACCAATATACAGGATGACTTTCGGTATGTTCAACATGATCCAATTTTTCTTAAGAATTGGAATAATTGTTACTGCCAATGACACAATTATCTGCTCATAGTGACCATGTTGAGAAATTTGTCTGGAAAAAAATGGTTGAGAATAGTTAAGAAAATATTGACAGAATAATAATGTGGGAATATTTGCACAGCTAGATGTTGAAGAGTCACATCAATGAACAGAGTAGAACAAAGATGCAAATATATACAAATATTCACATATGAAAAACTGTCATTTCAAGTCAGGAGGAAACAGATGCATTTTTCAACAAATGTAATGGTATAAACAGCTAAATGTGTGAAAATAATGAATTTTGATCGGCTAAAGAGAAGATTGATAGGCATGACCACAACAAAACTTTTACTCTCTATTGTCAAAAACACTGGAATATAAAGTAAATTAAAATGGACTAAGAAACATATTTGCAGTGTATGTGAGAACCAGACAGTATAGGATGTTTATCAGTTGATTTGTGTGGCAGCCCCTGGCTCCTTCTCTGAAAAGAAAACAAATAGGCAGAGGCCATACGAACTTCTTCCCCTGACCCCTCAAATTCCCTAAGTCATGTCTGATCTGACAGGGAATGTGCATCAAGCTCAAAGCAAGACAGTTTAGGAGTCAGGTTCTCAGCCTCACATATTTGAATGTGGAAATGCAGGTAACGTAGCTGATTATAGTACATTCTATGAGGTTATCCCTTTTCCTAGCTACAAATTCCCTACTTCCTAAAATAGATTGAAGAGATTTGTTTCAACAAACACATGATACTCATGACATAGGACTAATATATGGACTATGCCTTCATATCAATAACATCTTTATAGTAAAATGGGCAGAAGTACAAATGGGGATTTTTCTAAAGAAATATAAACAGCCAATAAACATGAAAAAATTAAACTTCACTAAGATCAAAACAGAGATATTAAAACAACATAATACTACATTTTCAGGCTTTCATCTTAACTAAGACTGTTTTAAGACTTCAGTATTGAGAAAGATTAGGGAAAATAGTTACTCACGCATTACTTCTAAGAGTATAAATTGGCTGAACTTTTCTGGAAGTAAGTTTTACATACTCTTTGATAGAGCCAATCTACTTCTAGCCATTAAGACACTCATTAAGTTACAACGATATAGTTACAATGCCATAAGACTTCTCTAGATTTTTATGATGAAAACAGGTGTATACATATACATTTCTGACTTTTTAAATGGTGATTATCTGTCAGTGACAATATTATGGGTTATTTTTCAAAGCACATGAAAGTAAAATTAGAAGATAAAAAATATCCATGATTCTATCACTCAGAGGTTTCTACTCTTGATGTACAAGGTCAGAAATAGGTCAGGTTATAGAGGTGGCCATCTAGTAGATAGATCCAAAGACCATTTCCTTGGATTTTTCTGGATTTGTCCTGGATCCAAATCCTTGGATTTGTCCTGATCTTGATTGTCCAGCTGTGTGTGACACAATGACCAACCACTTGGCTCTTGTGCCCCATCCCTTTTCTGGATTCCTTCTAAATTTCAGAGTTTTCCTTCTCATTCTCATTGACAACTAATTCTTCTGCCATTAAAAAAATATATATTTTAATCAGACTAACTTGTATTCATTCTGCTTGTCTAATTTTTTTATTATTATGTTCAATTAGTGAGCATATAGTACATCATTAGTTTTTGATGTAGTGTTCAACATTTCATTAGTTGCGTATAACACCCAGTGCTCATCACCACACATACCCTCCTTAATACCCACCACCCGGTTACCCCATTCCCCCACTCCCCTCCCTTCTGTAACCCTCAGTTTGGTTCCTGGAGTCCAGAGTCTCTCATGGTTTGTCTCCCTCTCTGATTTCTTCCCATTCAGTTTTCTCTCACTTCCCCTGTGGTCCTCTGTGCTATTCCTTATGTTCCACATGTGAGTGAAACCATATGATAATTGTCTTTCTCTGCTTGACTTATTTCACTTAGCATAATCCTCTCCAGTTCCATCCATGTCGGTGCAAATGGTGGGTATTCATCCTTTCTGATGGCTGAGTAATATTCCATTGTATATATGGACCACATCTTCTTTATCCATTCATCTGTTGAAGGGCGTCTCCATTTCTTCCACAGTTTGGCTATTGTGGCCATTGCTGCTAGGGCAACCCACCGAATGGGAGAAGATAAATAACATTATGGATAAAGGGCTGGTATCCAAGATCTATAAAGAACTTATCAAACTCAGGGGTGCCTGGGTGGCTCAGTTGTTAAGCGTCTGCCTTCGGCTCAGGTCATGATCCCAGGGTCTTGGGATCGAGCCCCGCATCAGGCTCCCTGCTCCGTGGGAAGCCTGCTTCTCCCTCTCCCACTCCCCCTGCTTGTGTTCCCTCTCTCACTGTGTCTCTCTCTGTCAAATAAATAAAATCTTAAAAAAAAAAAAAAAAGAACTTATCAAACTCAACACCCAAAGAACAAATAATCCAGTCAATAAATGGGCAGAAGACATGAGCAGACACTTCTCCAAAGAAGACATACAAATGGTTAACAGACATAGGAAAAAATGTTCAACATCACTAGCCATCAGAGAAATACAAATCAAAACCACAATGAGATACTACCTTATACCAGTTAGAATGGCCAAAATTAACAAGACAGGAAACAAGTGTTGGTGAGGATGTAGAGAAAGGGAAACACTCTTACACTGTTGGTGGGCATGCAAGCTGGTGCAGCCACTCTGGAAAACAGTATGGAGGTTCCTCAAGACGTTAAAAATAGAGCTACCCTACGACTCAGCAATTGCACTACTAGGTATTTACTCCAAAGATACAGACGTAGTGCTTGTCTAATTTTTGAAATAACTTCCTTTATAATTTTTTTCCTGATTTCCCTCCTTTCATCAGTTTTAGGCTCAATCTCCATTGAACTGAATGTTCCTTGGACATGTTGTGTTTTCTCTCACCTTGGGGATCTTGGATAGCTGGTTTCTCTTCCTGGAACTCTTTCCTACTGTCTTTCACTTCTCATTCATATCACTGTGGAAGAATCAAGCCTATGTCCATAATCTTTGCAATGTCATGCTGCTATTCCTCCAATCAAAGGGTGGTGTCTATATCTCCAATCCCTTGAATCTTGGCTGGTCAATAGCCAGCATCCTTTGTCAGATTTATCAGTGAGGCCATCTTGGATCTTTCAGTAGGGAACTTGGATTACCATTGTCATGTGAGCGATTCCAGGATAGATCAGCAGAAGGACTGCTGGGATTGCCAACCCATAGAAAATAAATCAGTTATTTTAAGCCACAGAATTTTGGAATGGTTTCTTATGCAGCAATAGTTGACTGATAGAATCACTTTCTTCAAAGGACGCATCTCTGAGCATCACTCCCTATCCACCAGCCTCTAACTTCCTGTGCCCTTTGTCTGCTATGATTTGGGCTTAGTTAGCTTTGTTTTGCTTCTCTACTGCCCCTATCAACAAGTCTTATACTATATAGTCATTGTAGGTTTGCTTCTCTGTGTCCTTGACTAAAATGGGAGGAGCAAATCTCTATGTTATTGATTGTTGTGTCCCTGACAACTGGTAGAATGCCTAACATAATAGAGTTTGAATTAATTTTGTGAAATTTATAAACAAATATTCTTGAATCGTGTTGTATTTTGTAACCTGATTTCATATTAAATAGTAGAGCACCAACATATTTCAGAGCAATCAGTAGTCTTCTGCAACATTATTTTTAATAGCACTAGGCTATACCTTTGTTAGGATGTATCATAATTCATTAAAATTTACATCCTATTTCTGACATGTAGGTTGTTATCAATTTTTCACTATTATAAAAAATACTGCCATGAGCATCTTATAAACAAATCTTTGCACATATCTTTTATTATTTCCTTATAATAAATTACTAAAAGTGAAATTGCCTTGTCAAAAGTTGTAATATATAAAATATCCTTAGCTTGTTCCTGATCATTACAAAAGAAGGAAAAAAATTAGGGTAGCAAAAAGAGAAGCAAAAGTTACCAGGATTATTAGTGATTTCATGAATTTATCCATATTTTCTTCCTTACCTAAAATGAACATGTGCTATTTAATGCATTTTTGGTAAAAAATATTAAAAAGTACAAAAAGGTATAAGGTGAAAAGTAATTCGTCTTCCCATGCCTGTCTTCCAGACTCCTGATTCTTTTCTCCAGGGCATTCACTGCTACAAATGCTACAAATGCTACAAATGCACGCCTGCATTTATATGCATATTCAGTGTGCCCCCTCCTTCTCTCTCCCTCTGACCCTCATTTCCTTCCTTCCTTCTTCACAAATAGAAGCACTTTATACACATTTTCTACACTTTTTTCCAGTTAATATATTTTGGGAGATTGTTTTGTATCAATATATAGAGAGCAGTTTCATTCTTTTTCCTTAATCAACCAAGCTTGATTTTAGTGTATCACCCCACATAATCTTGTATATATTCCTCATTTTGCTTCTTTTTAATGTTTTTAAAGAAGATAATATATACCCATGGTTTAACAATTTAAAGACCACAAAAAGTTGTTTAGTGAATAATCTGGCTCCTACTGTTTCCCAATCACCTCCTAAAGGTCAGCACTTACATTGGTTTCTTGTGTCTCCCTCCAAAATTTCTTTATGCAAGTGCAAGCAAACACTAATCAACTTATTTCTCCTTCATTCTTATGTAAAAGATAGTATGCTACATAAATCAGAGTCCCTGCAGGAAACAGAATTCCACTATGATAATTCACCTGAACAGATTTAATGAGACAAATTTTTACAGAGTTGAATGGTAGTGTTAAGGGAGCAGAAACTGGCACTAAACTGGAAGGGGCAAAGGGAACAGAGAGGTTTACCATAGCCAAGTAAGAGCTAGAGCCACGGAGGAGACTTCCCTTGCAGGCTGGAGTCACAGACAAGGCTAGATGCAGCTACCGCCAGAAGTTGGGTAGCAAGGTAGACAGGAAGTGGGAAACACCCTGGTTTCTCTCCCCTCACCCACCTATCTGTGACTCCCACCGCCCAAACCCACCCGAAATGAGACAGCAAGGGGGCCCTTTTGATGCAGTTCCCAGGAATCAAGCTTCGAGGGCACAGAACAAGGCAGAGAAGCACGGACTATGAGTTACAGATCTGGTTAAGGATAAAAGAATAACCAGATGCACACCTGATCCATTGGTTTGAAACTTGCCTCTTTCCATTTCTTATATCCTAAAGGTCTTTCCATATCAGGACGTGGGGCCCTTTCTCATTTCTTTCTTTCTTTTTTTAAAGATTTCATTTATTTATTTGACAGAAAGAGCGAGAGAGCACAAGCAGGGTGAGCAGCAGAGGGAGAGGGAGAAGCAGGCTCCCTGCGGAGCAGGAAGCCTGACGTGGGGCTCCATCCCAGGACCCTGGGATCATGACCTGAGCCGAAGGCAGACGCTCATTTCTTTTAACAGATGTAGTCTTCAGTTTTTAATCAATTTATCATAATTTAGTTAGGCTGTCCTCATAACAAACTTCAGTCTTTGTCAGCCTCTGGAATGGTGTATACCATTGTATACACACCATTTTGTATATGCCCAGCAATCTCCGAAGGATAGATTTTCAGACTAAGATTGTGGTATAATTTGGGGAGATGTTGCCAGACTTCCTTCTGTAGTAATCGTACCACTTTGCACTGCAAGTAACAAAGGAGAAGCATGCTGTTCCTCCCCCGCCCCCAGCCTCACAGATAGCTGAATTTTGGAATATTTGTCAAAATGATAGAGGAATAATATAATCTCCAGATAATATATATATTTGCATTTCTCTTATTCTGAAGGAAATTCAGCTTTTTGTATGTTTAAGTGATGTTGAATTTCTCTCCCTCTGAACTATTTGCTCATATGATTTGTCCATTTTTCTAATGGATCAAAATTTTCTTTTTGATTTGAAAAGCTCTTCATCCATTAGGGACATTAGCCTGGGTGGTATTAGCTGAGGATGTTACCCCAGATGGTTGTTTTTTTCCTTTCACTTGCTTCTTTTTTAAAAAAATGTAGATTTGTTTTAGGTCTTTATTTTTAGCATCACATTTGTCAATATTTTAGGGCTTTTAGATTTGTAAATCATGGTTAAAGACCTCCTCTACTCCAAGGTTGTAAGTAAAATTGCCCCCAACTTTTTGCCAAGTGTGTTTTTAATGATTTAATTGATTACATTTCAATCTTTGATCCACCACAGCTTATCCTTTTATCCTCCTCTTCTGGCCTGATTCTATTCCCAAGGCAACTTAGTTGTCCCAGCACCCTATATTAAAAATCTATGTTAACTCCACTGATTTGAGATGCCACCTTAATGTTTACTAATTCCTTTATGTTTTGTATCTGTTTCTGGACCTTCTTATCTATATCACTGGTTTGTCCAGTCATATACCAGAGCCACACTGTTTTAATTATGGAGGCTTTACCACATGCTTTAGCATCACATGTTTGAGTATGTGGTAGTGATGTGGTTTTGGAATATTGGTGAGGTTCAGTGGGGTGGAGTCTGGAGCCGACAACCAAGAAAGAATTCTTGAGATGTTTTTGGTGCAAAATGGTGGTTTATTAAAGCACGGGGGACAGGACCCGTGCACTGGGGTTGTGAGGGGTGGTAATTATATACTATGGGGTTGGGGAGGTAAGGAAAAGGGAGGTTTCTAGAGAACTTTCATATGCTAAGGAGGACCTACAAGATACAGAGACCTTGCCATTGTCAAGTTAAGGTTGCTTTTCCCCTCTAGCAAGGCATTAACATTAAGATGGTTGGGAGATTCCTGGAAGAATGTCACACATGTCCCACCCAGGAGTGGGGGGTGGGGGGAGGTTGCAGGGTGTCAGCTTATGCTTTGTCTTCAGCCAGCCTTCTGCTCCCTCATCCGTAGGGCAGGTCTTACATTATTGTTTTTCTTTTTCCAGAATTTCTTTGGCTATCCTTGTTTGTTTATTTTTCCATGAGAATTTGATAATCAATCAACTTATAAAATGTCTACCTTTGGGCTTTTTCATCTGAATCTCATTTTGCTTGAAATTAATACCCTAAGTCCTGCTTCTTTCCTTTTACGTTTTCTTAAAATACCTTTTTCCATCCTTCCTTTTTTTTATTTTTGACTCACATTATTTTGGGTGTGTCTGTTGTGTATAGCAAAGAGTTGGGTTTTCTAATGTGATCTAATCTGAAAGTCTATTTTGTTTAAAAGATGAGGTATGCTCATTTCATTTATTGATATGGCACATATATTCAGTATATTCTATGCGCTTATTTTTATATAATACAAAGGTCTTACACTGTAGTTTGTTTTAGTTGCTTTTGAGACTTATAATTTATCTGATATTTAGGATTGCTTTGTTCTAAGTATAAACAAATATTTGTTTATAAATATACCTTAATATAATGGCCTTAGTGTCTTCTGTTTTTTGTGGGATTTTTTCCTTTTGGTATTTTTTTGTTTTGAGAGCTAGAAAGAGAGAGCGAGAGCACAAGCACGCAAGTGCATGTGGCATGGAGAGATGCAGAGGGAGAGAGAATTTTAAGCAGGTTCCACGTCTAACACAGAGCCCAGTGCAGGGCTGAATCTCATGACCCTGAGATCATGACCTGAGCCAAAATTAAGAGTCAGATGCTCAACTGACTGAGCCACCCAGGTGCATTTCCTTCTCTGTTCTTCTTCCTTTTTTTTTTTTTTTTTTAATGGATTCATTTAGTTCCGTACTATGAGCAATAATTTAACTGGTTTACAAAGTTTTTCTTTGGCCACACTCCCTCTCCTGTATCACCCAATTTTAGTCAAGTTGAGTATTTAGCTTCATATTTTGAAATATGCATTTTCTTCCATTATTGATGTCTTACCTTTGAATGACACACTTTGACTCTCATTACGTGGAGATGAGACAAGCAGTAAGCTTATTTTACCTCTCCTCTATCCCCTTTCTTTTATTTTTTTTTTATAAGTTATATCATTCCTACATTGTCAGGTCACTTTATGACCTCTTTTCCCACCTTTGTTTTTGTCTTAGTTTTATATTTTAATATATTCAGTTTCACTACAAGCCTCTTGCCAAAGATTTGCCCACCATTTTGGTTGGCTGGGGTTTTCTCTCTAGTGGTAATTTCCTCAAGAAGGGCTCGTGTAAACAGTAGTCCCTGATTTATTACATGTTCAAAACTGTCGGAAGCCTTTATGCTTCATGAACTAGAAGCTGAAGATAAAATCTGTGTCTCCTACTTTCAAGGATATAAAATCCTTGGCTGTATATAAAATCCTTGGCTGTATATCAATTCCTTCACTCATGCTTTCTTTCCTCAAGTATTTTGTAGGTTTTCTTCCCTTGACTTGTGGTGTTGAATTTGCTGGGTAGAAGCTTGATGCCAGCTTAATTTTCCTTTTCTTATATATGTAGCTTGAAAGTTTTGCCTGGCTCCCCAAAGAGTTCTTTTTTGTAGTTAAGTCCTTTATTATGATAGTATCTTTACCGGCATATTTTTTCATATTGACTGACCTGAATAAATTTTCACTGATGCATAGTACATACTTTGAATTTATAGATTAAGTCTTCTTTTATTCCAGGAAATTTTTTTTGTACCTTAAAACTTGTGTTCTGTTGCATAGTTATTTTTTGTCTTTCAGGTACTCCAAATATGCCTATGTTAGAATACTATTTCTTGCCTACTATGTGTTATTTTCTATTTAATCATTTTCCTTTAAAATTTTTGTTTCATTTTGTTTATTTTTCAATTTCCATCTTGTACGAATCTTAATGAGCTCCCCACAGCATTCCTTTTCCCTGTTCACATTCCAGTTTTGTCTTTACATCTGGAATGATTTCCCTTTTTTTTCCTTATGTATTTTATTTTTTTTTCCCTGATGTCTGTTTATTCCTATTTTGTTTCCTCCTGATATCTGGCTGTCACCTCTTCTTGTTGATCTTTCTTCGTAGCTGTAATTGCTTTATGATGTGTTTTAAAAATTTATGGTATAATATTTTGTCACCATTTTGTTCTATTTCATGACAACATTTCCTCCCCTTGGTGAGCTCCCATCACCAAGAGGACAATTTTGATGCTCATTTACACTTACTTTTCTTTCTGCATGGGTTCTATGTGAATGTGGGTTTTTTTTACCCATAGCTAAATGAGTTGAAATTTCTTGGACAAATATGGTGGTAGTAGAGGGAGGATCCAGGGAGGGTTGACTTTCTGGTTTTTAAATGATAAGATCTCTCTTCTGTCGTTCTCATGAGAGATGATTTCTTTTATATACGATACCTCTATTAGGCATGTCTTCTTGGTCACTCCAAACCTAACTTTGTTCAGGAGGATTTTTACTACCAGTCCATTCCATTGCAATCTTTTACTGGCCCCTGCTGCCAAGGGACACAGATTTGGCATTCCAAGGTGATTCCTTCACTTTTGAAGGTATGATCGCGTGGGTGTTGTCTGGGAAGCTCCCATTCTTTTCTTCTGCTGCCTGTGTGTTTGTTAGTGATTTCTGCAGCTGATCATGCTAGATCCCCTGCTCTCCGTTTGCTGTGCCTTTTCTGTTGTTTCCTCTGAGGCTCTCTGCAGGGCAAAATCTCAGCTGCTTTTGGCAGCACTTACTTTAATTTAGAGTCTGGGATTTTCTCTGCTTACTTGTTCCACCGAAAATGATGATTATTTCCATTTTCCCTCTTCCTCTGAATGGTTTTTGGGAGTCAAATGGGAAAATTTAGAACCAAGTAGTCCCTACTGGTGGATTGAACTCTTTAAAAAAACATCTCAGCAAATTTGGCATTTGCAAAGGTGGTATCATAATGCAGAAACGCAAGCAGACGAATAGAAAGACCATTATAATGTAACACTGTTAACATATATAGTCATGGTGGCAATTCCAGAAACATAATTAAGCAAGCAGTTATATATGTAAAATCATATAATTCTGCTTTGAATGGATAGGAGGAATGAATAGAAGCTGGTTTTCCTTGATTCCAAAGACTTCTTGCTGATTTCATGAGGAAAGTTAATTTGTGTATATCCAGAAGAGTAGAGATTCTATAAGAGAAAGCTGTGGTTTATTGTTTAATTTCTTTTTTTTAAAGACTTATTTATTTATTGGGGGGGCCTCATGAGTTGGGGTACGGGCAGAGGGAGAGGATCTCAAGCAGGGATCGATTTCATGACCCATGAGATCATGACCTGAGCCGAAATCAAAAGTGGATGCTTAACCAACTAAGCCACCCAGTGCCCCTATTGTTTAATTTCAGTGTCAAAGGGAAGTAGTCCAAGAGGTATGTCATGCTGAAGTCAGGTTTCTGTTGAAAGGAGCAGGGTCTCTATTCAACCATTCCAGATTTCTGCCTACCTTCTCACAGAAATTCAACTAGACAAGTTAGAGAGGTCCATGAGTTGCTCTTTTACCCTTTCCTTTTAAAATTTATAAATACAGCACCAAAATGAATGATCATAAATGTTAGAAAAGTATCCCTCTCCAATCATTTAACCCATACAATCTGCTATCAGTTTAGGAATCTAGAAACTCAAATGTTTGGCATCACTGTTATAGAAACTTGCTTATCTCTGTAGCAGAGGTGGTTTTACATGAAGCCAATGAAGCTTAATCTTTAGAGACCCTCACTGTTGTGGACTATTTCAAGGCCCAAGGAAGAGACCTAGCAATGTGTATACATGGTTGTATGGCTTTGCAAAGTTTGCAAAAGTAAGATATTTTAGCTTCAATGTGTTAAGACCAATTTTCTTTCCAGTCCAGCTTCCCTTTTATTATACTTACCCTCATTATCAAGTGGCTCTGGTTGGTCACAGGCATTTTGAGATTAGGTTACAAGGAAGTTGTCCTGGTAATACACTCAGTTTGGACTTACTGGGATATATGTATGTAGTTTGCCAAGAATTCCATGTATCCAGTTAAATTACTGCTGTCCTAGTGAAAGAATGTCTTCTAGTAATATTCTTACCAACCCTCTCCCACTATGCCAATTCAACCAGTGTTACAGCAAAAAAGTGAAAGACCAGAGGTCATATCATGATATGAATGGAAATGCATAGATAGTAGATGACAAAGAAAGCTTGAAATATGTGAAGCCAGAAGTCATATGATGTGTGAAATTATTATAAATGGAGGATTCTCATCAACACCGAGGTTCTCATCAACACCTTGTCCATTCAGAAGTTCTTTCTGCCAGAAATATTTGATAATACAGTGTATACAATTACACACCCCCAGTTTCCAGGGTGGTTACTCATATCAGAGAAACTTTCTTAAAATTTGTGAAGTCTTTTTCTAGTGCATGGGATGGGCTTCATCCAGCACTGCAATTTAGGCAGGGAGATCCAATCCCAGACCTGGTTGTGTGTGGGTCCTGGTCACTAGAAACATCTACTTGAACATTTTGTGAATCTCCCTTTTGTGTCTAGGACTGACCAGGGCTGGCAGTACCATCAAAGTTGGTGCTGGACCTGTACCTAAACCTATGTGGCCCTTGGTCTTCATCTTTCCTTTCTAGGATGTGCCCTCCTCCTCTAGACTATGGCCCAATGGGATTGTCTCAGGGCTGTGTGATGAGTTCCAGTTCTAGGAGGGCAGTTTGGCAGCAAGATGATTGTTACTGGACAGTGCAGAATTTCTTTCACGGAATCTTGTGAGACTGGACTACCAGGATAGTGATGATATGCTGATTTTGGATGATTCTCACTCACACTGGGTACAGATGAGTTCAGAGTTCTGGTGTACCAATGGTCCACCAATAATCCCTGGGTTTAAGCCATGTGTGCATATATGTGCATGCGCACACGTGCCCATGTATGGGCAGCAACCATCCTTTATCCCGTGAGGTCCCTAGCACTGGCACTCAGGACAGTTACTCACCCTCTCTGCCAATTACTTGCCAATGTCAAGTAGTCCTCTGGGCCTGGCTGCCCCTATCTTCTTCGTGGGGTTTCCATACCATTGTTCTTCACTACCAACAGGCCCTTCAGACAAATGTCTTCTCAGAGTGGCCTAGATCAATGTGGTGACATTGAGCTTTCCTGGCTTGATCTTATGCTGTGCTGCACAAGGAATAGACATGCCTATGTGAATAGGACCATTCTTCTCCTTCCATTCATGGGTCCAGTGGTGATATCTGGAAGGCAGAGATGCAATTAACTCAAAAGAGATGACATTGTAGGAATGAAGTGATTATGACTGGTTGATATGATATGGTTGGAAGTTGTGTTGTTCTATATTCACACTATAAAATTTTGAACTGTAAGTTCACTGTAACTAGACAATGAATTATTCACATCTCCTACATATTTTGGATAAACTTGAATTTATGTCCGTCATCAACTAGCACAGTAATAACCTGAGAGAGAATTATGCAAAGCCAGTATTCAATAGATAACGCAGCACCACGAGAAATGATGTAAGCAGCATTAAATAAAAGTTATTATGGGACTGCTTGGGCAAGATCAATGTTGTTTCCATACAAATAGTTTCCAAAGAGCCATGGAATTTTGAGTAATAACATTTTTTACCTCTTTAATTGAGGTGAGAGAGAGAAATTAGCCAAGAATGGCATGCCGGACCAAAACCACAAAGGAATAGTTCCTGGACTGAAGAAGGGAAGGTGCCTAGACATTATAAAGGATCTTTGCATTAACCAATTGGGCCCTAAACAAATATGCATGTAACTCTTCTCTACCCATGATTCTAAATCTCCATCAAGATATCACTGTATATCAAGAAAGCTCACAACTTTTCAATATACTTTTAAATCAAATTGTTTATTTACATAGGGATATCACAAAAATATATATATAGTTGCCTGTGGGATCAAATACCCTAAGCGTGGCTCCGGTGGGCCAGTACACAAGACTTAGAAGACCTGGTTTCTGTTTATAGGTAGCTCTGTATCAGGCTACACATACATAATCCAAACATCTCCCTCAGGGAAGCCTTCCCTTTTTTGATGAAACATTAGCTTACTTGATAATTAGCTTCTTAATTTCATTCTAGGATACAATCAGAAACTTATAAAATGGTATGAATTATAATCCTGTCCTCTAATTGCCTCTAACTGCTGTTTTTGTATTTATGAGTTCATACTGTTTCACATACTGTTGCACTTGCTTATTTATAAATGATTTCATACATATTTACTTGCTCTCCCTAAGTGATACAAAGTGATAGTCTTAAATCCTTAAGATTATGTTTTAAGTCTTTGTTTCTCAGTATGAACACAAGCAGATGCTTAGCAAATACTCTGAGAAGTTTATAATGGTCAGATTAAGAACATAAGTAATAAATTGATGTAAAGAATGATAATGCATGTGGATATGTTTTCAGCTGTTAGAATAATTCTTTTTTTTTTTTTTAAAGATTTTATTTATTTATTTGACAGAGAGATAGACAGAAGAGCACAAGCAGAGGGAGTGGCAGAGGGAGAGGGAGAAGCAGGCTCTGCACTGAGCAGGGAACCCGATGCGCGACTCGATCCCAGGACCCCGGGGACCTGACCCGAGCCGAAGGGAGACGTTTAACCCTTCGGGCCCCCCGGGGCCCCCCCCCCCCCCTTTTTTTTTTTTTTTAAGTAATCTGCCAGGTGTGAGGCTCGAACTCACGACCACTGAGATCAGGCATTGCATTCTCTACTGACTGAGCCAGCCGGGCGCCGCAGCTGTTCAAATAATTCTAATTGAACACAAAGTGTAAGTTCAGTTCCAGTTGGTTCAGTTAGAATGTGCTATTGGAAAATGTTGGTATAAAGTGGGTCCTTATATATTGATAACTAGTGGAAAAGAAGGTAAGTCTCCTTCCATTAAAAGATATTAATTTTATCCTCTGCTGCTACTGACTTTGAAAGTCTTGATAGGAGGTAGAAAGATCTTCACCCCCTCGAGTTCAGAGAAACCATCATCGCTTATCATGCAGCTGATTTCTATTCTGATGCAATCAATCTAGTAGTGTCAGGTGTCACTGACAAGAGCATTCGTGACTCAGTCACCTGGAGGCATTCAAATGGTTGGTGCAATGACTTGGATTGGAAAATAAAAGAAAGAAAAGTCCTCTCGTCCTAACTTTCTTACAACTTGAGTGGCCTCTCGGGGCTGTGACTCAGAGACCCAGACAGGGAGGTTCTTTTATCTGAAGATGGTGTCACAGACCCACTGATCAGGAGTGGGCAGGAGTGACCCTTGTCTGTTTTATTAGCACCAGCATGGTAGACTTGGCCCTATGGGGCTAGTTGTTTGTTCATTGTCTACCTCCCCTTTCCCCACTCCCCTTGTCCCTGACTCACTGGACTGAATTTCACAAGAGGATGGCATGGCATCTGTCTCCTTCAGTGACCTTTCCACTGCACCTAGGACATGGATGAGTCACTGGAAGTAAAGAAGATCCGTTTCTAACGGTTTCCTAGCTTCACATGGTAACAGAAGATTGTGCGAAAGAACACGTGGGATGAAAGTACATAATGTCCCTTTTCCTTTATTGTCTATTCTTGTTTTACAATTCCTTGAGTATTGCCCCTCAATATTTTATCTGCTGCATCTTATCTCTGTGCTGGCTCTGAAGTTCTTTTAGCATGGTCCTGCTGCCTTCCAAATCACGCCTTGTCTAGATTTGTTATCATTCTTTAGGCACACAAACCATCATCCAGAGCGAGAGGGGAAAATCAGAGTGACAAACATAGGTAGCTCAGGATTTAGTTTGGCATTCTCGCTGTCCCCATTACTTAGGTTCCCTATCTCTGTACATTTGTGCCTATGACAGAGGTATTAAAACCTTACCTTGGCATCCGTAACCTCATTCGAAATCCCAAAAACGCTCCCTCATAGAATGAAGGGATACATGCATTGAGCAGAGTATATTATTTCTTTTGATACCCCTTTGGCTTCACATTTCCTTGGTATTCTATCAAGAATCATTGTTGTGTGAAATGGCATTTGCAGAGACTTCTGTACTTGAAAGACTGTGTATCTGACACATTTTGAACAATTACTGATGTTTCTCTTCACTGGGCTGTGCTGAAGAAGCTTCTGGACAGAGCACATCCTGTAATTAGGTAAATTTGAGTGGATTTGTCTGAAAGTGGCCTAATAAATGACAGTCTACTTGTCATGGTGAAATCTCCTTTAAGCAAGGGGAGGTAGAGGCTTGTATTTACTTGTCCCATTAATCATAAATGGTATGGATATGCTTAATTTGACCTTTAAACAGACATAGCTCAGGCTCAGCTGTCTTTCTCTATATAACTATTTGGCAAACTTTCCCCCTCTCTTAGCCAGTGCTAAGGAATCCTGATTTCCTAACAGCCTCAATCTTTAAACAATGGTGAAATTTTAGGGTGTCAAAGATATGTAACATTTAACGAGCACCAGTCATGCGGAAGAAACAAGGTCAGTCAGAGCTGTAATTTTCCTAGAACCTTGTTCCTAACTCCAGGCTGGTCATTTCCCAGGCAGATTTGGCCACTGTGTGCATGCTGTGATTTCAGTCTTCTCAGGAGGGCCCGACTTAGCTCTCCTGCAGCAAGACCCTCCTTCTTGCTGGCTGCCAAATGAAATTTCATTTCAGCTGTTGACACAAGTATCCCTGGGGAGAATCATGCAAAGATATTCTCAAATTTTGCTCTCTGAGCAAAGGGTCAGAGAGCAGATTTCAGGAGGTGTAGGAGAAGAAGAGTATGGGGGGGTCATGTGAGAAACAAAATTTGGGCTTCCAAAGTAGTTAAAATGAGGCAGAAATGTCACATGTGGAATTTAAGAAACAAAACTGATGAACATAGGGGAAAGGAAGGATAAATAAAATAAAACGAAATCAGAGAGGGAGACAAACCATGAGAGACTCTTCATTCTAGGAAACAAACTGAGGGTTGCTGTCGGGGGGTGGGTGGGGAGATGGGGTAACTGGTGATGGGCATTCAGGAGGGCACTTGATGGAATGAACACTAGGTGTTATATGCAACTGATGAATCACTAAGCTCTACCCCTGAAACTAATAATACACTATATGTTAATTAGTTGATTTAAAAAAAATAAAATAAAAATAAATTAAAAAAATAAAATGTGGCAGAAATGGAATTATGGGGACAATTTCTGCTTGAGCCAGCCCTAGCAAACACAAAGTGGAATCTAGAATTTCTGTGTGCCTCCATGGGACAGTGATGACTAAGCTGTTAGTCACAGAATGTGACACCAGGTCAAGAGTATCTTCTGGACCCTCACCATTGTTTCACATGGTATAGGTAGAATGAATAGGCATGAGACCAAGTCAGAGGCGATCTTGGTGAACATGATGTTCTGAGTGCACTGATAGCATGCTTTTGTCTCTTTTGGTTTACCGAATATTGAATGCACTGTAACATTTAGGTCAAGCAATTCTGTCTAGACATCTACTCATAATGATATCTGGAGGGTTGACTTATGCTACTGTGTGGGGTGCATTCTTCTCCTTTATGTATAACATCCTTTGCAATGTTCGTATTGGAGCAATGTTTTATCCTTTTCACTATTTGGAGACGAGAGTGCCTTTTTAATTGGCATCCTAGGAAAAATTACTACTACACTGAGCAGAATGAACGAGGCAGCAACACTTCTTGTGATATTAAACATCTCCCTGTAAGAGTAGTTCAGAGTGTTACCCATTAATCATTTGCTATCCAGGATCAGGCAGAGCTTTTTAAGCACAGACTATCTCTGTGATTTGGGCAATAAAGAAGAATAAGAAAGTTATCATATGAATTTCTAGCTAATGTTGATGGACTATCTACAGATGTCAGAAGTAGGGCTCTCATGATCCCAAAAGGATCATGACAATTTGCAACATCTGCTTTATGATACCTGGAACAATGGGTTAAAATCTGCTTGCATACAATATATTTTTTTGAATCTTAAATAAATAACCAGATTATCCCCACCATTTTCAGTCCTTTTATTAATCACAAATAAAAAGTGCTTAAAAGGCGCAATCAGCTGTATTTGTTGGAACCTAGCAATATCTTATGATGTATGTCTTGGATCGTGGAGGGACTTTTCCCTAATTCTTTATTGGATTAGTCCTTCAAGAAGTAGCTGTAATTGATCAATTTTTCTAAGATCATCATTTAACTGCCTCACTGACATAAAGGGGGCTGGAATAACTCCTAGCATAATGTGAAGGAGGTGGAAGGAGAATGTAGAATATTCCTTTTTCTGAGCTACTGTAGGGAAGAACCACGCTGTTTCTTTATTAAGACAGTTTTGCAGAGATAATCGAGGTTGGTCAGCATACCAGAGCAAAAAGAGATTCCCACAATCTTAAGAATGGGCTTTCAAAGTCACTACTATGAATTCTTGAGGGAAGTTGATAATGAAGGACTGACAGCTTTATGAAGAATTATCTGAGTCCCTTGCCACTGGACGAGTCTAGATATTATTTTATCCTATTGATGTCATTATTGCTTTCCTAATTTAATATTTGTGTCCTGGGGAGACAAAGCAGTATGCAAATCAGTGCTACTTTAACTGGCCTTTGAATTTCTTGAAGACAAGTTATTTTTTTTTTTCTTGTTCACTTTTGTAACTTTACCATATAGCTCAGTGTCTGGAGCACTGTTATGCTTAGTAAACGGTTGTCAAAGGAATTAATGTTAGAAAGACGTTATGGTTTAGTTATGGAGCCAGTCAATGTACATAAGCCCGTAAATTAACAATACAAAGATCATGGGCAAATGCCCAGTGAGATTCATAGAATGAGAAGTTTCAGAGGAGAGAAAGGTTTGGGAGGCTTAAAAAGGAATTCATGGAGGAAGCATAACTTGAGCTGAGCCTTGAATGTAGTTAGAATTTAAAGTAGCACTGGGTGGAACAGACTTGCTGTGACCCTGTTCCTACTTCTGCAGTACTCTTTTCTTGGGGGCAGTATTGATCAGAATGAAGATCCAAGAGGGAAATTTACAGTTTTGGAAGAGGCAATGGTAGCAAGGAATAGCAATAGTGAGGTCAGTAAATCCAGGGAAACATATACAAGTCACTAATACATTTTTGGAGAGACAGACAAGAGAGAGAAATTAGCATTCTTTTGACTTTTAAGTGATGGCAGCCAAAAACATAGTTGAATTTGAGCTAAGTTAGGATTTTAATAAAGGTTGAATTGTGTATATTCCCACCCAGGTTGCCGTGGCAGGAGGGTTCCTAAGCTTATGATAATGACAGTTTAATGGGGGAAAAATTGTACATGCTAATTAAATATATTGTCATTAGAGACAGAGCAATATGTGGTCTAATTAGTGCCATCTTTGGAAATAGTCTAGGGAGGAGTTTGGAGGTAGTTCATGAGCTAAATAATTTGTATATGTTCAAAAGGGTTAAATCAAGCTTGCTCACCTGAGATCACCTTTGAGTTACTGCAAACCTGATTTCTCTCGCCGGTTTAATCACAAACAATTAAATCATAAATCATATTGTTGTACGCCCACCAGTACTGACATCTGGGAGGAACTTTAGATAGGTGAAAGATACCTTTCTGATGACCAGAATAAATTGGTTTGGAATCAGTGCACAGGGATAAGAATAAAGGGGTCTGCAGATTTTGGCTATAAGGAAATACACAGAATGCTAGTAAACCCCAATAAATCACCACTGAATGTTCTCTCACACCTATTATTTACTTATTTTAAATTTAATTTAATTTTATTATGTTGTGTTAGTCACCATACATCATTAGTTTTTGATGTAATGATCCATGATTCATTGTTTTCATATAACACCCAGTATCCATGCAGTACGTGCCCTCCTTAATACCCACCACCGGGCCAACCCATCCTCCCCAACACCTGCCTCCAAAACCCTCAGTCTGTTTCTCGGAGTCCATAGTCTCTCATGGTTCGTCTCCCCCTCAGATTCCCTCCCCCCTTCATTTTTCCCTTCCTTCTCCCAATGACCTCCATGCTATTCCTTATGTTCCACAAATAAGTGAAACCATATGATAATTGACTTTCTCTGCTTGACTTATTTCACTTAGCATAATCTCTTCCAGTCCCATCCATGTTGATGTAAAAGTTGGGTAGTCATCCTTTCTGATGGCTGAGTAATATTCCATTGTATATATGGACCCCATCTTCTTTATCCATTCATCTGTTGAAGGGCATCTTGGCTCTTTCCACAGGACATTGCTGCTATGAACATTGGGGTGCATATGGCCCTTCTTTTCACTACATCTGTGTCTTTGGGGTAAATACCCAGTAGTGCAATTGTTGGGTCAAAGGGTAGCTCTATTTTTAAATTTTTGAGGAACTTCCACACTGTTTTCCAAAGTGGCTGTACCAACTTGCATTTCCACCAACAGTGTAAGAGGGTTCTTTCTCCACAACCTCTCCAAAATTTGTTGTTTCTTGCCTTGTCAATTTTTGCCATTCTAACTGGCCTCACACCTATTCTGATGGGAGGAGCAAAACAGTGGCAGGTATCTCCTTAGAAATGGGAGCTGATATTTCCGTAAGGAAGGTAGAAAAAGAAAAGGACTTCTGTCTCTTCTTTTCCCCAAAGGAAAAAGGATTGTAGGGCATGGAGACTAAAAACTGGGAACTTGATCTTCCTGTCAATAAGTCTTTGCCACCCTGTACCTGCTTAGTCATGTACTTGAATATGATGGGTGCTGCGGAAAAGGTGATAACCACCTATCCTGGAAGGTATTTTCCAACCTGAAGATCAGAATCTCTCAAAACTGACTTTGGTCAGTGAGGTTTCTGTACCACCAGCCATCCTTGATTAGAATGGTGAGGGAAGTAGTAGAAATTAAATAGGATAGAGGGATAGGAAAATGGTTTGGCATTTTTGCAAGGTCCTCTGCCTTCAGAAAAATATGGGAAGGATCTCTGAAATGTCAAAGATACGGAGGTAATAATAATAATAATAATAATTAATAATAATAATAATAATAATACAGTGCATAGTTGTCAAGGATTTTAGACAAATAGGCATAATAATTGGGGTGGCTTTGAAGTCAGCTATCATATCCTATAGGAAAATGCTTTAAAGGTGATACACCCAGCTGGTTGCAAGTCAAGGATTTTGACAATGAATATATTGGTTTCAAAATAAATATATCAATCTCTTCTCTTGTAGGGCAGGAAACCAATGTCAAGTTTCTAAAGCAAACCACTGCTGTGAATCAGTTTGGACCCCTATCTTATGGTTGCTAAGCCAAGCATCTTACCTGCACTGAGCTTGCTGTTCAGGTTGTCCCCCCTTCCCTTGCCAGGTGCCTGGAGGGTTAGACATGCCAAAATAGAAGCAGTGAGAATAGAACAGGGAAACAACTGTCTTCCCTCATCTACACAGATACCTTCCCAGGAAAGGACCTGACGTCACACTTTAGACCTTTATGTGATTTGAAGTCATTGGGTTACAATGGGCTCCATTAATTTCCAAACACTCTACTAAAAAATTACCTCACTTAATCTTTTTCAAAGCCCTTGAAAGAATATTCTATACTTAGGCTTTTCACTTACTTCCCACCCATTTCCTACAGCCTAGTGCTGGCCTCCACCAGTGCACTGAAATTGTTCGCTTTCTATCACCATGGCCTTCTTTTTCCAAATTTTGTGGATACATTTTATTTTTTCTCTCCCTTGACAACCATTGCTTCCTTCTCAATCTTTATTCTCCCTTGATTTTGTACGAAGTGGTTCGTCTTGTTCACTCTTTACTATTTATTTTTCTCTCTGCGAACAGTGGTTTTTATTCCACTACTCATTTTTGAAATGTTGGTATTCTTCCAGGTCCTATCATCAGCTTACCAATATATTCTCATCTACTTATTCTCCTTAAGTAATTTAAACATTCTTGTGGTTTTACTTTATACTTACACTGTGAAATCATTATCTCCAGCACAGATATTTCCTATCAACTTGAGAATTGTACACCCTGTAGCGCACTGCCTTGATGATATATGAGCACCCCAGCTGAGTATGACCCCAGATGAACTAACCGTCTTTCCTCTAAAACCTCATTTAAAAATTTTTTTTTGTTGGTAGCGCCACCATCCATTTAGTTATCGTAGCTATAAACCTGTGAGTCATTTAGAACAATGTCTTCCACGTGTCTCTTGCTATTGAGCAGAAGGATGTCAGATGTACAGTAATGCTCCAAATACAGATCATCCCCCACTTGCTTTAAGCAAGAGCCTCATTTATCCTAGTTGTCTGCCTTTGCAATTATTCTCTCGAGGAGACTGTGGGTGGGCATTGCGATCAGTCCTTACTCTACAGCTCTGCAGACCCCACGGTCTGTTGTCTATCACGTTAGCCCTGTTTCGTTCTGTGGGTTGCTCTTACTCTGCTGTTCTTCCCTATAACCTTCTCTATTTCTCTGCTGTCCATACTGGTATCCTTCAGACCCCTAGTCTCCATGGGCCATCCCCTGAATTGCCACGATCCCTCCATCCCACGCTGACAACTCATGTCCTGTGTTCCTCTCCCTCTGGCTGGGATAACCACCTCACTGAGAGAGTTTTTGTGTTTTTTTGTTTGTTTGTTTGTTTTAAATTGTTGCTGGAGTTGTCTAGGGGTGGGAAGAGACAGTGTCTAGCTCAGGAGACAGCCAGGCAGAATCTCACTCTTTACCTGGAGCTGCTGTCTGAGTCAAGGTTCCTAGTATACATTGTGCTCCTCGGTCTGGCTATTTGGACAGATTTCTTACCATCTCATAGTGATGTTCTCTCAGGGACTTCATTCTGTCTTGCTCTAAAATGGACCCATAGGGGTGCCTGGGTGGCTCAGTTGTTCAGCATCTGCCTTCGGCTCAGGTCATGATCCCAGGGTCCTGGGATCGAGCCCCGCATCGGGCTCCCTGCTCTGCAGGAAGCCTGCTTCTCCCTCTCCCACTCCTCCTGCTTGTATTCCTGCTCTCACTCTCTCTCTCTATCAAATAAATAAATAAAATCTTTAAAAAAAATTCTCAATTATTTTGTTTCATATGTGTCTTTACCTTGGAGTCTGTACCTTGGACTATCTCCTGACATCAAAGATTGGAGTGCTCTTGTGGTTTTCAAGCCGTGTTTTGGAGTATGATGTTGCCAGACTGGTGTAGTGAGAAGTGTCTAACTTTCTGCTGCACTGAGGCAGGATTTACAGTTGGCAGGTTGAATTGAACATGTTTCTTGTTTTGGAGGGAAGTGGAGAAATCTTCAATTTTTCTAAGCAGGACTTTTTTGGTTTTCATACTTTGGCAGAGTGAACAGGTGTTTGCTAATGAACTGCCAAGCTGGATTACACTCAACTCCCAAGTCCTTTCTTCTCATTATTATCAAAGAGCATTTACTGTGTCTTTCTTCCCATGTCCAGGCCACGCTATATCACATATCTGATTCAACCTGATTCAGGGTAGCAAGAGGCCAGGTGGGCATCCACTATAGTGGAGACTGCTACCAGCTCCTTATCTAAATGTGGATTTCCCCAAATTATGTCATTTAGAAGCTGGCTAAATATCAATTTTTCCAATTTCTATATTTTATAGAAAATGAAACATGTATATAGAGTTAAGGGGCTAGCCCATTATTTTGTTTTATATTTAAACTGGTTTTGCATTTAAAGAAATTTAGATACAGCTACACTTTAGCTAGGTATAAGAAAATGGAATACTGTTATTCTCCATGAAACACTGGCTTTCAGGAAGAATGTAGGAAACCCACGAATCTCTGCTTCTGTAAACATAACATCACCAAAAGTACACATCTCAGTGTTTCTCAAACTGTGAAGCTTGTATTTTCAATATCATGGGTTAATAATTTTGTAATATTATTTGCAAATAGAAATTAATAAAAATGAAGTAAGAGATTGCAAAGACACAAAACACAAGCCCATTTAAAAAATGATATTAAATTCAACAAAAGTGAAATTGATCTGTCAAACTGTATATAAGTTTCTAAAGGTGTGTCTTCTGTTTCTATACCTGCCATGGACCAGTGACAGTTGGCAGGTTGATGTCATCCTGTGGGTCACACTGGGGAGAGCACTATGTAGCCAATTCTATCCCTCAGGTTTTATCTGTTTGTGCAGACCAGATCAACAATTTCATCTCTGTGATTCTGTTCCTGCTTGCTTTACACTAACCTCATAGCTCTACCCACCCCAAGAATCCTATAGAGCAGTGCTGCCCGATAGAAATATGTAATGCTGGCCACATATATAATTTTACATTTACTGGTAGCCACATTACAAACAGAAACAGATTACTAAAATTAATTTTAATAATATGTTTTATTTGACCTGATATGTCCAAAATATTAACATTTCATCATGTAATCAACATAAAATATTATTGAGATGTTTTGCATTCTTTCTCTCATAGTAAGTCTTTGAAATTTCATGTGCAGTTTTTGCTTACAGCACATTTCAGTTTGGACTAGCCACATTTTAAGAGCTCAATAGGCCCCTGTGACTGGTGGCTGCCATATTGAACAAGGAAGCCATAGAACTTCCTCTGAGCTGTCCTAGAGCAAGCAAGATATATATATATATATATAATACTGAGGGAGGGGCAGAGGGAGAGAATCTGACATGGGGCTCCATCTCACAACCCTGAGATCATGACCTGAGCCTAAATCAAGAGTCAGACACTTATCTGACTGAGCCACCCAGGTGCCCCAGGTATCACTATATTTTTAGAGTATTCTTGTGGGCTGGTCTTACCTTTGGTCTTCTCCCTCCTTCAGCTCTGCTCTACAGGGATGATGTCCTTAAAATCTGCCACTTCCAATTGTTGTTGTTTTGGGAAAATAATGGTCAAGCTGTCTGATCTGGCCGTGAATTACGTGGGAGAAAATCTCTGCCTGCCCAGCAGAACTGCATTCATGTGCACTTCATCTCCTTAATGACATTTACAGTGACAGTTTCAGTTCGGTCCCCTCATCATCAATCCTCTTGACTCTGTTTCAAGTTAAATCCATGGGAGTAGGGTGGTAGGGAAATACCTCTAATCACTCATTTGTAACATTTTGAGCAGCCAAATATTTATAGTTAACCTGTTAGCTTTTTCTTTACAGTAAGACATAAACAACCACTAAGGGAGCTCTAGGTTATAACTATTTAGTTGCATTCTGGAGGAAAAAAGACAGATCCAAAGTATACTTAGTCAGAGAGAGGGATGATAGGTTAAATGATCCACCTTTATTTCATGAGCTCTGAGCAGAGAGCAAGGGCTGAGCACTATAGTTGTATTTTTTATATCCTCTCTCTCTAACCTGAGTCTGTCTTGAATATTTCTCTGGATTATATTGTCGTAAGGGGGTCTTCAGAAGAAGATAAATTTTGCCAATGCTAAATCTAGGGTATGTAATATTGGGATTTAAGTTTTATAAGAATGAAGTCAAAGTGAGAACTTCAGCCCAAGACAGTTGAGAACACGAAGAACTCAGGGCAAAATAAAGTCTCAGTCTGTTAAGGAAGGCAAAGTTTGAACATGGGACACCAAGTACATCGACTAAGTATAAAGACTAGAGGATGATGGGAGTCTCAGGTGGGGATAAGGAAGGTAAAGGGTGGTCTTAGGTGATTGCCACAATACTAGAGAGTGTCATGGTTCACCTTGACGAAGGATGGTGTCTAGTGCCAGGACAGGGTTACTGACTTGAGGAGCCAAAAACCCGAGGCAGGGCTGGTGTTACTCCTCCAGGGACCTTCAGTCTAGGCAAAGTGGAGTCAAAGTCCCTTGGGACTCTGCTGGTGGGTTCTGGCAACTCTGCGGAGTGTTACCAAGGTTAGAAGATCCTGGGATTAATCCTCCGTCTAGCACTATCCAGTGCATCAGGGATTGATATTGACATGGTGTGCTTTGAAACATGATAGTCACAACTCCCTATTTCAGGGGAAATATGTAGCAGGGGGAGATGCAGAAGGAAGTATGAGAAGGTTCTGTATATCTACATGATCTAGGATACTTAGAGAAGGAATTTTGTGGTGTTCTTTCAAGGGTTTCATTTTATTAGAAAAAAAAGGAATTATTACTGTAAGCAATCTATAAGTTGTTGTTCTTGGTATTGTTGCTGGGCATATTGCTAGGGCTGTGAGAAGAAATAAAATGTAAGTAACATAGACACAGCTTTAAGAAACTTACAAATAAGAAGGGGGGCAAGTACATATAAACATCTGCATATCTATCTGGAGTCAGTACTATTTTAAAAATACCCACAAGACAGTGAGGACGTAAAGGATGATGGTCATTCTTTCAGTTGTGGTAGGAAGTGACACAGGAGAAGCATGGTCATGGTGGCGTGTGTGAACCAGCATGCTCTGTTGGGAAATACTGAGTAGCGTGTTGTGGCTAGAGTGTAGAAAGCAAGGTATGGAGAATGGTGAGATGCTACCTCCAATTTATCTCATATCTACCTTCTGTTTATCGCCAGTGCCACCATTGTAAAGGAATATATTCTTTCCTGTCACATGTGCTGTTCTAATAGCTTCCTACCTGGTGTTCAGGTATCTGGCAGACAGGCATCCCTTGAGATATTGCATGTTTGGTTCCAGACCATTGCAATAGAAGCAAATGTCACAATATAGTGAGTTAAATGAGTGTTTTGGTTTCCCAGTGCATATAAAAGTTATGTTTACACTACACTGTAGTTCTATTAAATGCACAATAGCATTATGCCTAAAAAAGGTACATACCTTCATTACAAAATAGTCCTAAAAAGTGCTAACCATCATCTGAGCTTTCAGTGAGTCATAATCACTGATTGCCGGTCACCATAACAAATTTAATAATAATAATGAAAAAAATTCCTGAAATACCATGAGAATTACCAAATTCTCTTTGACACAGAGACATGAAGAGAACAATGGTGTTGGAAAAATGAGGCTGGTAGTTTTGCTTTGACATGGGGTTGCCACAAACCTTTAATTTGTAAAGCAAAACAAAACAAAACAAAAAAAACCCAACCCATAGTACCTGCTAATGTTTTATCATACTTCACTCTAGTGCGCTTTGCTAGTCTCTGGATGACTTGCACCTGTAGCTTTTTAAATGGTCCCTCCCATATTAGCTTGGAATCTTCAGTAGGGTTTGCAAGGGTGGTCCTAAGGTTGGCCTGCTCCTCACTTGCACCTGACCTGTTTTTACACTTCCATTTATCCTTGTCTGAAGTGACCAGAAGAGAAATGAGGAATACAGAGGAATGAAGAAAGGACAATCAAAAAGAAAGTCAGTACATATTCTATTTTTGGCACTTTGAGAAGGTTAATAACCCAAGGGATATGTTTACAATCTCAAAAAAAAAAAAAATATTGAGCAGACTTCCATATTCCATCCTCAATACCCCTAAAATCTGCATGTCAGTTTTTCTCTCTGAGTGCATGTTTATCTGAGAAAGGACCAGGAAAGTGTAGAAAGTGTGACAAACCATCATTTCCCCAGGTCCCTCCTGGCCCGAATAATAGATGTTTCTGAGGTTTGAAAAATGCCACACATCTGCCATTTAAAAGTCACATCTAAATATACTTGCTACCTTCTAAGTAATCTTTTATTTTTAATTGTAATATTATTTATGAGTTTTCACTCACTAGGAATTCTGTGTCGCTTTAAAAGCGATGGTATGAAACACAATACATCAGGAGAAAGACATGTTCTGATGAAATATGATGCTGAATGTCATCATTTCGGTGATGTATATTAGAATAGGGATGGAAGAGCGAAGTTGAGGGATGAGTCTGTGTGCTGTGCATTTTTGAATAATCCCCATGAAAACTGTAATAGAATTATTATCCATGTTTAGCATCATATAATCAGCAAGTATTTGCCTGCAGAGGGAACCAGTTGGCAAGGTAACTAGTTATATATGCCGCCAACACACTGGGCCACACCCATTTTAAAGGACAAAAATTAAACAAAGCATGAGAAAAAAAATCAAATAGATTGCATTTGAAAAAAGTAATCCAAATCCTATCTTTATAACTCAAGTAATTTCTAACTACCTAGATTTGATGGGCTGGTAGGGATAGGCTGTATGCAGAACCCATCGTTTAGAGAATTCTGTAGGTGAAGTTGAATTCTTAGCTCTGAGAATACTGGTGGTACGTTTCTAATTATGCCATGGATTTCTCACACATCTTCATATTCATAATTACCTGGTATTTAACTTTTAATAATGACATTATTAAATCTGAGGTGACAGCCCTTCACTTGTGACATTTAATTTACTTTTCAATTTTCCTTCTCTTCTTGGTCCTTTAAATGTTCTTAAAGGCAAACATCTGAGGAGGCACGGTCAATACCACAGAACATCAGCCACGATGATTTTTCTTGATACATATCTTCAAAGGAAATGTCCAAATCTGAGTTTCAGTGAATGCCTTCTTAGGCAGTATACAGTTATTTTGAAGTCGTATCCTCTACATGCAAAATAGCCGTGATCTTTCTTTGAGTTGTGGGAGAGAGGGCTTTAGGATACGCTGCAGCTGGTCATGCCAAAGGCCATTATTTACACAGCAAATGTCCTTGCTGTTTGCTCTTTCCTGATGGAAAAGCCACCAAAGTTTACCTTTTTGACATGAAGGTGAGCTGAAAAATAAATCTCATTTACTTATTTACATTACCACGGAGAAATCTTTTCTTCTGGGTCTTTTGCACACATTTAAGAATTAAAAAGAATGCCCACGGGCGCCTGGGTGGCTCAGATGGTTAAGCGTCTGCCTTCGGCTCAGGTCATGGTCCCAGGGTCCTGGGATCGAGTCCCGCATCGGGCTCCCTGCTCCTTGGGAGCCTGCTTCTCCCTCTGCCTCTCTCTCTCTGTCTCTCACGAATAAATAAATAAAATCTTTAAAAAAAAAAAAAAAAAAAAGAATGCCCACAATTGTTTTTCAAATAATGGAACTATTTTTCAAAGAACCATATAAAATGAGTATGGGAACATAATTTATGGGATTCGGGGGACTTCCAGAGTGGAGAATTTTATTTGGGAAGTCATTAAATTCCAGTAAAGTAGAAGCTGGATATAGAAACCAGTAAGTATATTCTCATGATTTTATGAAATCTATAATATACTCACTCATCTCCCAGCTAATATCTTTTGCACAAACAATAGCCCTCTGTGATGCCCTCTAAAAGTTTTCTTTTTGCCACGAAAGTTATAAATGTTCATGCAGTTGGCACCACTCCTTTGATTAGCATATTGTTCAATGTGTCTTTATAAGCCACTTATCTCCTATTGTACAGAACTCATTCTGAAAGTGGAAGAAGGAGAATGTTACTCTGGGGACTCAATGCCAACGACTTTTTATTTTTCTACTGGTTAATATAATAGAATATTGTTGTTGCAAGGACAATTAGAGGGCACGCTCCTACTATCAAACATAAGGCGGGATCCATTTTGCATTATTAACTCATAGCTCCCTCGGCTTCTAGGAAACCATCCTCTCTTCATTTTCTCACCTCTTTCTTTCTGACCATTCCATCCTATGAGGGAGGCTGCTGCCCTGCCCCTACCTCCTGCTCATACCCAGTCAGTTCAGTGTGTTCCAGCCAACTTTCAGTTGTCAGCATTTGAGCTTTCTCTGGCCCCTGGAACCCGCTCAAACCACAAGCTCTCGTGAGAGGTTCCAAATATCAAAGAATTAACGCTTCCTGGGAGTAGCTCCCAACTTAAGATAGATGGCAGCTGGTATCTGCATATCCTAGTTTCCTTTCTTTTTGGAGGGATAACTTCGAGGCATGCATTCTCCATGGGTTTACAGAGTTCTCCAAGAGAATTAAGTTCCCATTGTGCACAATGACAAACTTGCTTGATAATGCACCCTTTATCGGCTGCCTCCCCCTCTGTTTGGTGTTCTGTCTGAGTCCACTATCAGTGTTTCCTGGGGTCACTTTCCAAATAAACTATTACATTCAAATACCTGCTTCCAGGTCTACTTCTGGGGAAACTCAAACTAAGATACTTCTTTATCACTTTTCCTTGATCCTTATCTTCCGGACATAAACGTTAAAATAGCCAAGGGCTTAGGCCTTGGGCCACTTCTCTTAACTAAATTTATCTCCTAGGTAAATTCATCCTAACCTAAGATTTCAAATATCATCCAGAATGACGCCTCAAGCTTTGCCTTCTTTTCGGAATCTCCACTATTTAATTGGTAGCTCCATTTGGATGTCTACTGAGCATCCCAAATTTACATTTCCCAAACCAAACTCTTGAATTTCTCCTTCAGGTGATTGGGAACTGAATATCCTACGTGACATTTAGGTTTTTATGTTGAGTACATTGGTCTAGATTTGTCAAGAAGCATGGAAAACGTGCCTCCTTCATACTCACAGGAGAGATCTCTAAATATTTCAAGAAAATAGATACCACCCTTTTCCTCTCATATTCTCTAGGCTTCAGGTTCAATAAACCTACTTCACTCAAATGTCCTCACATAATAACTATCTTAGGTTTGCCACATTCTTATCTGTAAAAATTCCAGTTTTTATTGTTCCCCTCAAAATATGACAATGAGAATTAAGTGTGACATTTCTGATATGGTCTAGATGATGTGGGATATTTCTCTCTTTTGTCTCTCTCTCCTCCCCTCTCTCTTACACATACAACACACACACTATCAGGATATATGCATTGCTTGCAAGTTCTTGTATTGAACTTCTTTGTACATGTCAGCAGTGTTACTGTTTTGTTATTTTTAATAAAACTGGACAATCATAACTAGAAAAAAAAACACATCTTGACAGATTTTCACAGAACAGTCTTGTTTTTAAAATGTTATTTTAAGATACTTTCTAAATTCAGGAAAGGGCCTTGTGAGAGAATCACAAAGAGCGATATCAATCTGGATGAAGACAAAGAATGCTGTGGTGTGTGTTTTGAGCAGCTTTTTCTTTCTTATTTTTTTTTTAAAGATTTATTTATTTATTTGAGAGAGAGAGTGTTGAGGGGGAAGGGCAGAGGAATAGGGAAAGGGAGAATCTCAAGCAGACTCTCCACTAAGCATGGAGCTGGAGGTGGGACTTGATCTCCTAACCCTGAGATCAGGATCCTGCGATCAAGAACCTGAGATCACAACCCAAGTGAAATATAAGTCGGATCCTTGGCTGACTGTACCACCCAGGCACCCCTTGAGTACTTTTTCCTTTGTGACATTTGTCTCCATGGCCCACTGGCCTGTTTATCCTTTCTTTGGGGGAATCTGCAAGTCTGAGTGAGGTGTGAAATTTGAAAGAAAACTAATTTTTTGTTGTTAGAATGGAAAAGCTCTTTATTCCCCTGTCAACTAGACCTAGGTAAGCAACAATTGTTCTTTTTATTCATGAAGATGGATTTATTTAGGCTTGGGAATTGTCAGGCCTTAACAGAGGAAAGTTAATTGAGTCCCACGGAGAGAACAAGAGGTATAAGGAGGAGATGCTGTAAGTATAGCTAATCACGTCGTAAGATCAGCCCCTTTCCTGGGTGCTGATGAAAACAGTAATAATATTGAGTTCTTATATGTGTGTGGCATTTACAGTTTTCAAAGCACTTTGGCATATTATCTTTTCCCTCCTTTCCTTCCTTCCTTCCTCTTTTCCCTCCTTTCATTTCTTTCTTCCTTCTTATCAAGTGCTTACCATGTGTCAGGAGCTGTGCTGAATGCCAAATAAAATAAAACATTTTCCTGTCAGGGGAAGAAAATAAAAATGACAAAGAATGCCTTTATTACAGCCCCGATGACGTGGTAGTGTGAGCATTAGTTCACTTGTAAGGTGTTGGCTGTCAACTCCATGAGAACTCACCCATGTGCACAACAAAGCAGATTTTCTTGATACCTCCTTGCGAGTCAATAGGTATATAGACAATCCAGGGTATATTTGAGATATAAA
Source organism: Mirounga leonina (assembly GCF_011800145.1). Lineage (NCBI taxonomy): Eukaryota > Metazoa > Chordata > Mammalia > Carnivora > Phocidae > Mirounga > Mirounga leonina. The sequence goes on from NW_023270854.1 coordinate 20,633,012, forward strand.
CCAATTATTCCTTGACTGTCTAACAGAAGATGACTTAAAGCGGTGATCCTCATCAAAATTAAAATTAGAAAGTCGATATAAAACCTAAACTAAACTCAAAACACACAATACAGAAGCTCACCTCAGTGTTCCCAGAGATCAAAACTGATGTTTTAAGCAAAACTCAATTTCTCACTGAGAATTCAGCTAGAAGGGATTCTTTATCTCAGTGTTTTCCCTGAAAATATTGCCCAATGTGGAATATGACTAGCAATGCAAAATTGGTTTGTAAAATTAGTTTTGTAAGGCAAGGAGTTTTAATATGATGGCATTGACAGAATATGAATATTGGTTATAAGTTCAAAGGGTGCTCAAATTACTAATGATGTCTGAACTTCTTAAAATCTGTGCAATTCCCTGACTCCAATTCTGTGATGTGGCCAATTGAAAATTGGGCTTTCACCATTATTAATTTTTAAAAACTGCCGAAGAATAAGATAATAACATTTTCATGTATATTTGAGGACTTTAACATTGAGATGGCAAGAGCTGATATAACTTAATTTCAAAATTAATGAATGAGGTTACATTTAAATGAGGCTTTTTAGATTGAATTGTGAACCCAGCTGTTTGAGGGGACTGTTGACAAGAAAAGGTAAAGAGATAATAACCCAAGGCAAGGGTAGAATTCCTCTCCACCAGTATATCCTGGGATTTTACATTTATTTTGGGGGCTTTATGGGTCACTTAATGAGAAAAGAGGCCATTAGTTTCAAATTCTAAGACCAATGGAATTTTTGAGTTTCTAAGGCTCATTTTGTGGTGTGAACATTTATAACCTTTAACTGCAGAAATATGGGACTTAGCAGGATCAGCATCATTTTAAGGAACTCATAGCCAAGCATTAGTAGCCAGATTTATTTTCTCCATCTGATGATGTGAGAATCTAAATGGGTTTTAATATCCTCTTTTCAGTACTAACATGCTGCATTACCTGTTTCCGTGGGAGGTGTAGGAGAGCATGTCATGTCTGTGTGATATATGATCACTGTCTCTGGGAGCTTGGCTTATTAATTACTAGACAGTGAAGGTGTAGAGATAATTGAAATGTGATGGGCTGCGATGTTCTTTTAGGGGGTGATCCCTACTGAATCAGGCTTCCGAACGTCTTAAACCTTGAAATAAATGGGAAGGGTTTTGGTCAATCATTATGCTTTTTTGTTGTTTTGAAAGGTTATTTTTCACAACTATCAAATGATTTGGATTTGTGGAGAGAAACATGGTTGAAACCATTCAGTGTAACTCAACAAATATTTTCTATGCCTTCTTCTGTGCTATTTCTAGCATTAACTAACTAGGATTGTGAAAGCCAAGATCTGGAGTCCCTGCTTTCCACATTCCACTGACTTGAATTGGCAATGTGTAAGTAGTTAAAAAAAAATGTTTTTAAGCTTACTACCAAAGTCAGGATGTAGGGAATGCTTTATTTATTTATTTTTAAAGATTTATTTATCTATTTGAGAGAGCGCAAGTGCATGTGTTGGGGAGGGGCAGAAGGAGAGCCAGAGGAAAAGCAGACTCCCCACTGAGTGCGCAACCCTATGTGGGGCTCAATCCCAGGACCCTGAGATCATGGCCTGAGCTGAAACAGAGAGTGAGATCATGACCTGAGTTGAGGCCGACTGAGCCACCCAGGCACCCCATGTAGGAAATGCTTTTTTGAAGCAGATACGTGTAATCAGAGAAGAATTTGTTTGTATAATATGACCATTGTCTAGGTATGGGCAGTCTCACCTGGTTTTTAGAACCCAGACACTGGATTCTGACTGCCCAGGCTTAAATCCCTGATCTGCATTCACCAGCTCTGTGGTCTTTGCCAAGTACCTAGTGGTTGGATTGCAGCACTAGATAGTTATGTGGACTAACAGGTGAATTCTTTTGAAGCATGTAGAGCAGTGTTCAGTCAGTGTAGTGATTACCTTTATTATATCCCATTTTGTGATGTTGCCATTACACTTGGCTGGTTCTTTATTTACTCTACTTTTACAAAATACGTCAAAGTGCCATGTCTGGCAGACAATATAGGAAATCAAGTTTTGCTTTTTTGAGGCTTGTGGGGTGGGGACCATAGCATGTCGGAACTTAAAGTTTTCAAAGATAATATTTATATTTATCTTTATAAATTTTTCAGAATGTAAAAGTAATATTTGTTATTGAAAAAATATTCAAACCATATAGAAATGTCCTAAGGCAGATCTTTCTTTGTGGAAATGTAAATATTACCAGACCGATCCGTATATTGCTCTTTTTAAAAAGCAGTTTTACTGAGGTATAATTTATAGACCATAAAATTCACAAAGTGCAGTCAGTGACTTTTAGTAAGTTGACAGAGTTAACTGTACTACCATCATCACAGTTGAGTTGTAAGATTCTTCCATCATCTTAGAGAGATTCCTCTTGCCCATTCGCAGACAACCTCTTTTCCCACCCCAGCCCCAGGCACCATTGATCTGTGTCTGTCTCTATAGATTGGCTTCTTCTGAACATTTCATACAAATGGAATCATCCAATATATTTTTTTTTTACAGCTGTCTTTTTAAACTTAGTATAATGTTTTTGAAGTTCAAACATGTATGTATTAAAATTTTACTTCATTCATTTAATATGTCATTAACATTTTCTATGTTGATATATATGATTTATCTCATTCTTTTTAGTAGCTACAGTTGATTTTACCACTAGATAGTTTTAAGTCACTCTCTTAAAATATTTTTAAATTGTTTAAACTATTTCCAGTTTTTTATTGTAAATAAGTCTACACAAACATTTGTGGATAAATATCTTGGTGAACTTGTATTAGTTAAGATGAATTCCTTAAAGTAGAATTTCTGAGTCAAAGGATACAATAAATTTTAGATTTTGATACACATTTCTAAATTACTGTCCAAAAGGTTGAATCAATTTCCATGCCGACCGATAATATGTACCTGTTTCCCAATGTTTTCACATATATGTGTTATTATTTTAAGATCTTTGTTGATAAAATATGTAAAAAGTGACATCTTTGTTTTAATTGAATTTAATTAAGTTAATATTCATTTGAATTTTAGTAAAGCTAAGGTCTTTTCATATTTTGAATGGGCCAGATGCTCTTATGATTCAGTGAATTACCTGCTCATGGTTTTTTGTTTATTACCATTTTCTCTTTCTTTTTCAGTTTTTTTTTTGTTGAAATATATTTTGTTGATGTAAATGTTCTATATTGAAAGCCGTTTTTTTCCTATCACTATGTTGTTCTACCTAGTCTATTGTGTTTGTCAAGTTATAGAAGTTTTGTTTTGTTTTCTAGTGCTGTTGACCTGTTAATCATTTCTTTAGTTTCTGGTGTTGGTGACTTTGGGCTGTTCCCCAGCCTAATATTTATAATACATTATCTATATTTTCTTTTAGTAATGTTTTGCATTAAGTCTGTATAATCCATGTGAATTTAATTTGGCAATTTAAAAATATATTTTAAAATTTCTCTTCATTTTTGCATTCTCTAGGTGGAATAATCTGGTTTTCTTTTTTCTTTTATCTCTCTAGGTATTTGGAAGTTTTACCTCTTTTCCTATCCTTCTACATTTATTTAAAAAAAAACCCCACATTTTAATACTTGGAGATAATTTTATAGCTTTTACACAACTCTCCCCAAATAGGATAACTTTTAGCTTTATTTTACTTCTCCCTGCTTTATTTACCCAACCTAACCCTATTAAAGCTTAAGTTTTGTCCAAATAATTTGGAATTTTAATGTTTACTGGTTCACTTATCACTATTATCTGATTGTTATCTCTTCTTCTTGAGGTTTATTGTTGTTGGTCTGGTTTCCTTTTATTTTTGCTAGAGGTCTTCCATGAGTAATGTTTCCATGGGAAATTGATTTTTTTTTTTTTAAGATTTTATTTATTTATTTGACAGAGAGAGAGAGCGAGAGAGCACAAGCAGGCAGAGAGGCAGGCAGAGGGAGAGGGAGAAGCAGACTCTCCACTGAGCAGGGAGCCCGATGCAGGGCTCGATCCCAGGACCCAGGGATCATGACCTGAGCCGAAGGCAGCCGCTTAACCGACTGAGCCCCCCAGGCGCCCCAGGAAATCGATTCTTTATCATATTGTTTCTGAGTGGTGCATGCTTCCAAATGTCACACTTACATTCTCTCACACAGTGAATAGCAAGTCCAAAGTCCCGAAGTAAAAGCTTGTTGCTCTGGAAGATTAGAATGGTTCACAGGAACAGTGTGCAGTGACTGAATTGGGGAGAGAGGCAGGTGTGGACAATCATGCCAATGTGCTGGCCCTTATGAGGGAGTTAGGGTTGTATTCTCTTTGCCATTGGGGAGCCATTTTCAGGAGATGGTACCAGGCTTCCCTTATTCCCTTGGCTCCCTTGACCATTTTGGGCTCTTTCAGTCCCAGCAGCCAGCTCCTGTGTCTATTGTCAAGGGTTGTCCTACCTTCCAGAGTCTGCCTTGACTGCTTGTTCTTAGAACAGAAAGGGCCTGGGTATTTTTGTCCTCCTGGAGCAGCTGTTAACCAGTGACTGACCAGCACAGGGGTATAAGTACCCCAGCTCTCGCTGTTTTAATGGGGATGACTCTGAGGGGCAACCAACACTTTCTCCAGTTCCCCTGTGGGGTTGCAATAAAGTTACCCTCTGTTGGATGTGATATTGTACTCTTGTTTGGCTTTCTTTTCTTCTTAGTCCCATTTTCTTACTATTTTCATGTTTTCCTGGGAATACTTCCAAATAAATCTGTTTTACATGAATTCTCATCTCAGAGTCTGAGGAACATAACCCCAAACCCACTGAAGGATGTAAGTGAGGACTGACATATTTGTTGGTATTAGTTGAACTGAATCCCATTCATTTATATATAAATATATATACTTATATATATTTCAATGCTTCCAACGGGATTTTTCTGTTTTGTTTACTTTTTTTTTTTTAAGCTGGAATTTGAAACTAAGCCAGACAGTTGGGCTCTAAGACATGTGTGCTCATGCACCAGATTATAAACTGAGATATATAATCTGGGATACTGGTTTTGGGAAGAGATAATTTTGATGTTGATTAGTGGAGTTGGTGGGAAGTGGTCAGGTTCAGAATAAATTTTGGATTTGCTGCTGGAGCTGCTCTTTTGTGAAAGGGAACAAAATGAATTACAAATAACTTCTAGATTTTTTTGTTGTGTAGTCAAGTGGCTAGTGTTGCTGACTTTTGACAGAATGGATACAGAGCAGGTATTAAGAGTGAAAAGAGATATCAAGAATTTTAGTTAGGCTTTATTAAATTTGAGGTGTCTATTAGACATCCAAGCAATTAGGTCAAATAGGCAACTGGATCCATAGGTCTATAGGATCTATAGGTCAGGAGGGAAATCAGGCTGGAGATATAAATTTAGGAGTCATCAGGATATGGGTAAGTTTTAGGCCATAGGAGATGAGGAATTTAGTGAGGGAGAGATTGCATATAGAAAAGAACGAGGGACAGAACTGAATCTTTAATTTAGAAGAGAGACAGAGACTAGGATCCAGCAAATTTGTGTAGCAGAAGAAATCAGAAGAACATTTCCCAGAATTGAAAAAGAACACACGTGTTCAGATTGAAAAGTCTCAGGTAGTGCCAAGCACAATGAATGTGTAGAGAGACACCTACAGAGATAATTGTGACATTTAGAACACCAAAGATAAGGAGGTCATCCCAAAAAGTGGGCCATGGAGAACTTAAAACAGAAGTTACCTGCAGAGGAGGCAGATTCGATTTCTTATCAATGATCAAAGTTAATAGCCAGTAAGTCAAAGGTGATAGTAGAGTAAAAAAAATTTTAGACCCACCTAGGTGCTCAGGTTCCCTTTCATAGGAAGTTTCTTGAGGATATGCTCCAGAAATATAAGACAACAACAACAACAAAAACAAATAATAATAATAATAATAATGATAATAAAAAGATACAGAATGCAGGAAACAGAGGATCCAAAGCAGAGTGAAGCGAAGGGAAGCCTGTTTGCCAGACCTAGAAAGCAGCTAATCCATATTATAGAAAGAGAAGGAAGACCCCACAAGAGAGGCCTTAGAAAGGAAAAAAAAAAAAAGGAAAAAGGAAAGGATAAATTATATTATAAATCTAAAAATGTTTGAGAATATGCTAAAGGAGGTTGGTAGACTGTAAAAAGTCGAATCCAATTGAACCGAGTCTAAGTGTATTCTACTTTAACTGGATAACCTGACACTGGAAAAGGAAATGGAACCATAGCTGGTCACATAGCTCACTGTTGACATGGCCACAGGAAATGAAGCATCACTGGTTTTCATCTTTTAGAATCGGTGTATAGACAAAAAATGGAAAACCATACTAAGATTATAGAACAGATTGCAAACAGTATCAACCCTGCTGTTCTTAAAAGTATAGATCAAGTTGACAGAGATGGAAGGTGGAACGAGGGAGGAGAGGAGGGGAGAAGGGTGAGAACTTTAGTGTCTTGTCATCTTACCAAGTGGGGAACCAAGGTGCGTTGTTTATAATTTATAGGCCAAGAAATGGAGTTTTAACTAATTATGTTGTTGTTATTTCCAAGACATGCAGAGGAGAAACTACGGTAATAAAACTGTATAATTTTATATATAGTTGAGGAGGTGGGGAGTTGTGTTAATGAGGAATATCCTCATCTATCACAACAGGAGGCCTATAGCCAAGAAGCAGTGGTATAAATGTGCTAATTAAGTATTTGGAGGTGAGCCCCAGAAAAACAAAAAGTAAGCAGTTAAAAGTGTTAGCCTGTAGGGATCCAGACTCTGTGGGTGGGGAAACGTGGAGAAGAGAATTCTTAGTTTTCTTTATAAATCCTTTTTGCTTCTTAAACCATTTGCATTTATGACTTTGAATAAAAAGTGGAGAAAGTTAAATGAAAATTTAAATTATAAATAGGGCATTGTTATAAAATAAAGACATTAATTAGGAAGATATGGAAAAGAATATTTAACATGAAAAATGTACAGGGAGCCCAGTCTGGGTTTAAAACTATGAGAAGCTTAGATTTAGACAAGTTCTTTAATCCTGCAGGACTCATTTGCAAAAAGACAACTGCAAGGAAAAAAAAAATGGTTTTGGAAAATGAAAGGAGGAGGATGGAAATATGGCAACGTTGCAGACCAGAAGTTAGCGTACTGGCAGACTCCTCCTCACCCCATGTCCAAGGTTGAAGCTTTAGAAAGCCAGTGACTCCAGAGTCAATACAGGCATCCCCTGCTTTTCGAATTTGCATTAGGCCACTTCGCTTTACTCAAGACCTACAATTGTACCTTTTTGCTAACTGAAAGAAATCTGAGGAGGGTTTTTGCTTTTGCTAAAAAAAAAAAAAAGGTGAAAAGGGAAAATACATTCAGCATTTAATTGCAGCAAGCTGTTAAAGAGCCAGTGCACTCAGAAGCGATTGGTGCCACCTGCCTGGCTCCTTCCCCGGAAACCACACTGGGCATCTCAGCCGCAAACCACCAGAACTTTGAAATGTGTCTCTGAGCATCTGTGCTGTATCTTGGTTTATACTGTACATCTGTTAGCAAGCTATGTCCTAAGCCTAAGAGAGGTTATTTTTTGGGTCTAGCAATGCTCAAAAAACTTTCCATATATATTAATAGCAATTACTTCTTAGCTTTATGCCATTTTGGCTTTTATAGGAAAGCTCTACCTTGGGATAGCAGGGGAAAATCTGTATTAAAAAATAATTAAAACATGAAAGGCAAAAAAGCACCAAAGAATTAGTGGAACTAGCTGTAGGTCATGGATAAAAAGGAGATAATACACTAGATAAAGTGTTTCTTGGGTCTTTATTGAAGAGGTGATTAAAGAGATTCCCACTCTTTGTCTTTTGAAGCAGTTAGATGAAAAGGAATGGATCAAATACAGCAAATAAGAAGGGGGAAATCAGATCAAGGATGGAAATACTTGGCACAAGTTCTACATAATCTCTCCTCCTGTGCCCATATGGCTGTAGCCTCAGAAACTTCTCTACAGATATTCCTCCAGAATATCCACGACAATTCCTATGTGAGATGAAAACTATGATCTGAGTAAACCTAGCTGGAAACAGGGTATAACTAAATCACCTAGCAGCTGCTGAATTTATCTAAAAATCAGACCAAAACTTAACAGATTTAAGAGAAAGAACATTGCCTGGTTTTTGAGCAGCTCAAACAAGGGAGATCTTCTAAAAGAGGCAAGAAGTGCTTGAGGCGTTAGTGGAACTCCTGACACTTGAGCCAGGAGCTTATCCAGTGACCTCTCGTCACCTCAGGTTACTAGACCATGGTCAGTGGCTGAGTTCAGTAAAACTTGAAATAGACAGAAAAAGCATTAATAATTCATTATACAGAATAAATAAATTAACGTTCGAAGATGTTAAGTGATATATCCAAGATTAGAAATCAACTTAATAGAAAATCTAACCTTAGATCTCAGGTGCCTGGGGTCCTAGTCTAGAGCCCTCACCCTACATTACACAGCATGCACATTACAACACATGAAACCCGGTTGACATCTAACACTAGAGGCATTTGTTTTAAGGAGCCAATTGTGATAACTGGGAAATATCTACATTGGACTCTGTTATCTTTATAGGCATCTTGATCCCTAAAGAACTGATGGCCTATATATTATTCTATCAGATTGCACCTACTACAAAATTAGAATATGTAGCAGAGATTTTTAAGTATCTGCTAATGTTAAGATGAACATATGTCCTGATTTCCCTGGAAAAGTCCTCGTTAATGCTTGCCCCAATATGATTCATAATAGTATCCTGTGCCTTTCTTAATAGTGTCCTATGTTGTGGGACAATTTTCAATGTGTCTCTTGTATTTCTGTACATTTGATGAGTGAGGCAGTAGCTTCTTTGTTCTGGACTATCTTTTTAAGGATGTTTATATAATGAATAGCCTTGGAAGACAGAAAATGTGCCTCTCTCCAGAGCAAAAGGTAGACATGTTACTGCTCTTATATAAGATTCGTGTTCAAACTTCCTCCTCTATAATGCAATTGACTCTGTGTGTAGGCATCCATCTGGGCCCATCAGCATTACCCATGTGGGACCTGGGAGGGCAAGGTAAACTGATGCAAATATGGTGATACACACATTATTTGCAAAGTCCTATGTAATAAACCTTGTCCCTGACCCCAGAGTCCTGTGTCTTTTGCCAGTATCGATGAGACTCTGTGAGGTAAACTTGTTATCTTGCAAGTGGCATAAAATCTCAGACTCTTCAGAGTTCTTAACATTATAGTTAGTAGTATAAATTATGTGGTCTGCTGAATTAAACATGCTTTCTTTCTTTAATGAAAGTGCACCAGAGTTTTGCCTGGGCACCCTCGTACAAGACTACATTTTCCATCTTCCTTTTCGTGCCATGTGATCAAGTTCTGGCCAATGGGATGTGAGCCAAAGAGCTACTTCCAGATCATGATCATAAAAGGAATGGATATAGACTGCCTTTGACCTTTCCTCTTTCCATCTGGCTGGGATACAGACCTAATGGTGGTAGCTTAGACTCAGGATAGAAGCCATCTGTTAGGTATGGCAGGACCATCCTCCTGGCCTTAGACTGGCTACCTCTGGACTATAAGGGAGATATAAACTTTTGTTTAATCAACATATTTTTGGCTCTGTTTAATGGAAGCTTGAATTAAGAAGTGAACTTAGAGATCCCTTTGTTATTATTATTTTTAATAAATGGAGAAATTGAGACCTAAAATCAATAAATGACTTGGCCATAATTACAGAGTTAATAAAACTAAGCTAAAATATCCAGCTGATTTCTCTTCTCCCCTGTTCCTTCCTTACCACTGCTCACATCTAGTATTACCAGATAGTATTGAATATATAAGAACAAGGTATCCAGAGAAGTAGGGGCATGGAGGAATCTTTACAGCGAGTGAATGTATGATAACTGATATCAATTATCCAGCTCCAGATGAAGAAATGCATATAAAGATGTAATTTGAGCTTCATGAGCTGACAATCAAGATAAGACTGACAAATTGCAAGGGTAAAAAGTACCCGGTGGAGGGTAAATGATTTATACTAAAGTGATGTGGTCGGCAGCTTCTTTCAATTTTCATTGTTATGTCCCTGAAGTCCAATTCACTGCCTTTTTGGAATGGCTTCATTAAGCAAGTGAAATTTGGAGAGGAATCTGAGAAAGTTGTAATAGTTCTCATGGCAAATGGGTGAGGGAAAATGCTAGTAATTGACTTCATAAATCAAGTAGTGTCTATATGTAGGACTCTTCATGAAATGCTTGAGGGTCTGGTGGAGATACATTGATTTTTAAGGCAATTTCTGTAACCTAAAGGAATATACCATTTTGTAGGACTTACAATACCAGCATTAAATATAGCAACGCAATTTGTAGGGAAGAAGGAAATAGGCAGTTTCATAGAGAATATGGGCTTGAGGTGTGCCACGAAAAATAGAATGTTTGGAAGTTGAAGTTTTGTTAATAGTTGAGTAATTGCCAAGTAGTTCTGCATTTAATTGGAATGTCTTAATAACAAGTGTTTTGTTACTATTGTTTTTAAAATTTTTTTGGGGGGGTGAGATTAGTAAAACCCCTTCCTTAATCTTGTCTCCTTGGAATCTCATTTTTATAGATTGGTGCTGAGGTGTTCTTAGGGCATGAAGATGAAATGGAAAAACTTTGATATAGAAAGTTGGATTTGGGATGGACATCATTCAAAATTCTTAGGTGCCATATGTCATACTGAAATGGGAAAGATTATTGTGGGCTGAGATTCATTAGACATGTCTGCCCTCTTGGAGCAAATGAGGAGTTAGGTAAGTCTTTAAAGGAACTGAGAATCAGTGTGGTACAAAAAAGCCCTTGGGCTAGGCTCTTAAAGTTTTCTACATCTCTGCTATACTATACATTTTTGAAACAAAATTTAATTGTGATAAAATACCCATAAGATTTCCATCTTAACCATTTTTAAGTGTACAGTTCAGTAGTGTTAAGTAAATTCACAGTTGTATAATCTCCATAATTTTTTTTTATCTGGCAAAACTGAAATTCTATGTACATTAAATAACAACTCCTCATTTCTCCCCTTTCCCCTTTCCTGGCAGCCACCATTCCATTTTGTTTCTATAAATTGGACTACTCTAGATACCTCATGTACATGGAATCCTATGGTATTTGTCATTTTGTGACTGATTTATTTCACTTAGCATAATGTCCTCAAAGCTCATCCATGTTGTAGCATATATTAGAATTTCCTTCCTTTTTAAAGAGAGAATAATATTCCACTATATGTATATAACACATTTATTTATCCCTTTATCCATTGATGGACACTTGGTGTGTTTACCTGTTGGGTGTTATAAATAATGCTGCTCTGAACACTGGTGTACAAATATCTCTTTGGGAACCTGCTTTCCATTCTTTTGGATATATATGCAGAAGTGGATTTCTGTAGCTTCGTAATAAGTGTTGAAGTCAGGAAGTATGAGTCATCCAACTTCATACTCCTTTGGCTTTTTGGGGTCTCTTAAAATTCCATATTAATTTTAGGATGGATTTTTCTATTTCTGCAAAAAAATGCCATTGGGATTTTAGTAGGGATTTATTGCCTTAAATATGTAGATAATTTAGATTAGTATTGACATCTTAATATTAAATCTTCCATTCTATGAAGACAGGCTGTCTTTTCACTTATTCATGTCTTTAATTTCTTTCAGCAGTGTTTTGAAGTTTTCAGTTTGCAATTCTTCCACCTTTAAGTTTATTCATAAGTAATCTTTTTAAAAAAGATTTTATTTATTTATTAGAGAGAAAGAGTGCATACATAAGTGAGAGAGAGAGAGTGAGAGAGCAGGAGTAGGGGTAGAGGGAGAAGCAGACACCCCACTGAGCAGGGAGTCCAATGTGGGGCTCAATCCCAGGACCCTGGGATCATGATTTGAGCTGAAGGTAGATGCTTAACCGACTGAGCTACCCAGGTGCCCTGTGAATGGAATTTTTTGTTTCTTTTTCAGATTGTTTATTGTTAGTGTATATAAATGCAACTAATTTTTTCATTTTGATTTTGTGTTCTGCACCTTTGCCAAATTTGTTTATTTCTAACAGTTTTCTAAATGCAATCTTTAGGGCTTTCTAGGGATAAGATCATGTTGTCAGCCCTGATACTTATGTTAAAAGAGAGTTACACTGATAAAAAATAGTCTTTATCTCTTCATGCAGTTAAGAGTAATGTTGTGATTTGCCAAGTAAAATTTTATATTTTATTTTCTTCAATTTAATCTACTCATTTAACAGTTAAGAAAAGTCCCAGAAGGTAGGCATGCTACGTCATACACTAAGAAGTGGCCAGAGTCTCTTAAGTCTTGGGATAGTACTATTTCAGTGACTCTTCTGCAATTCAGCAGTTCTAAGAATTTGTTGTAATTGTCAATTGGATTTTGACACTAGATGGATTAGACTCAACTCTCTCCCTCATCTCCTGCAATGAATTCTTTTTTTCTCTCTCATTCCAATACATTGATGCCTACTTTGTGTTACTATCTCTTCTTTAAAGAATTTCTTGACTCAAGACAAGGATGACCACTCTTACCACTTTTATTCAACATAGTACTGGAAGTCTAAGCCACGGCAATCAGACAAGAAAAATATATATATTTTAAAGATTTTATTTATTTCACAGAGAGAGACACAGCGGGAGAGGGAACACAAGCAGGGAGAGTGGGAGGGGGAGAAGCAGGCTTCCCCCAGAGCAGGGAGCCCAATGCGGGGCTCGATCCCAGGACCTTGGGATCATGACCTGAGCCGAAGGCAAACGCTTAACGACTGGGCCACCCAGGCGCCCCAGACAAGAAAAATAAATAAAAGGCATCCAAATTGGTGAAGAAAAAAGTAAAACTTTCACTATTTGCAGATGACATGATAATATATATATAAAACCCCCAAAGACTCCACCAAAAAATGACTAGAACTGATAAATGAATTCAGTAAAGTCTCAGGATACAAAATTAATATATAGAAATCTGTGGCATTTCTATACACTAATAATGAAGTAGCAGAAAGAGAACTTAAGAAGACAATTTTATTTACAATTGTACCAAAAATAATTGAATACTTAGGAATAAACTTAACCAAGGAGGTAAAAGACCTGTATTCTGAAAACTATATAAGCCTGATGAAAGAAATTGAAGATAACACAGACAAATGGAAAGATATTCCATGCTCACGGTTTGGAAGAACTAATATTGTTAAAATGTCCATTCTAGCCAAAACAATCTACAGATTTAATGTAATTCTTACCAATGGCAACAACATTTTTCACAGAACTAAACAAATAATCCTAAATTTTGTATGGAACCATGAAAGACTCCAAATAGCTAAAGCAGTCTTGAGAAAGAAGAACAAAGCTGGAGGTATCACAATCCCAGACTTCAAGATATACAACAAAGCTGCAGTAATCAAAACAGTATGGTACTGGCACAGAAATGGACACACAGATCAATGGATCAGAATTCCAATGGGCATATTTTCTAGAGCTGAATTTTTGCTGCATCACAAAGATTCTAAACTGTTCAAACAAATACATCTCTTACATGACTGTGCCCCTACATATCTTAATTGGAACTTTACATTGGTGGATTAAAAATCTGAAGTAAACATACAAAAAAGAGAGCAAAATATCAAATTAAACGAAACTGGTATTTCCACATTCCATTTTTTTGGTTTTATTTTTTAATTTAAATTCTAGTTTGTTAACATGGTATAATATTAGTTTTAGGAGTAGAATTTAGTGAGTCATCACTTACATATAACATCCAGTGCTCATCACAATGAGTACCCTCCTTAATACCCGTCACCCATCTAGCCCATCCCCTGTCTACCTCCCCTATTACCAACCCTCAGTTTGCTCTCTGTAGTGAAGAGTCTCTTATGGTTTGCCTCCCTCTCTCTTTTTTTTCCTTCCCCTATATTCATGTTTTGTTTCTTAAATTCTACATATGAGTGAAATCATATGGTATTTGTCTTTTTCTCTGACAGACTTATTTTGCTTAGCATAATACCCTCTAGCTTTATCCATGTTGTTGCAAGTGGCAAAATTTCATTCTTTTTGATGGCAGAGTAATATTCCTGTGTGTGTGTGTGTGTGTGTGTGTATCACACCTTTATCTATCGATCAGTTGAGTTTGGCTATTGTTGATAATACTGATACAAACATCAGGGTGCATGTGCCCCTTCACGTCAGTATTTTTATATCCTTTGGGTAAATACCGAGTAGTGCAACTGCTTCATCATAGGATAGTTCTATTTTTAACTTTTTGAGGAACCTCCATACTGTTTTCCAGAGTGGCTGCACCAATTTGTATTCTCACCAACAATGTAAGAGGGTTCCTCTTTCTCCACATCTTCACCAACATCTGTCCCATGTTGTTAATTTTAACTATTTTGACAGGTGTGAGGTGGTGTCTAATTATGGTTTTGATTTGTATTTCCCTGATGATGAGTGATGTTGAGCATCTTTTCATGTGTCTTTTAGCCATATCTATGTTTTCTTTGAGAAAAAATGTCTATTCATGTCTTCTGCCCATTTCTTAACTGAATTATTTGTTTTTGGGTGTTGAGTTTGATAAGTTCTTTATAGATTTTAGATACTAACCCTTTATCAGATATGTCATTTGGAAATATCTTCTCCCATTTCAAAGCTTGCCTTTTACTTTTGTTGATTGTTTCCTTTGCTGGGCAAAAGCTTTTTATCTTGATGAAGTCCCAATAGTTCATTTATGCTTTTGTTTTCCTTGCCTCAGAAGACATGTCTACTAAGAAGTTGCTACAGCTGAGGTCGAAGAGGTTGCTGCTTGTGTTCTCCTCAAGGATTTTGATGGACTCCTGTCTCACATTTAGGTCTTTCATCCATTTTGAATTTATTTTTGTGTATGATGTAAGAAAGTGATCCATTTTCATTCTTCTGCATATGGCTGTCTAGTTTTCCCTACACCATTTGTTGAAGACACTGTCTTTTTTTTCCATTGGCGATTCTTTCCTCCTTTGTCAAAGATTA
Organism: Mirounga leonina; assembly: GCF_011800145.1. Lineage (NCBI taxonomy): Eukaryota > Metazoa > Chordata > Mammalia > Carnivora > Phocidae > Mirounga > Mirounga leonina. The sequence continues at coordinate 20,648,091 of NW_023270854.1, forward strand.
GTTGACCATATAGTTGTGGGTCCATTTCTGGGTTTTCTGTTCTGTTCCATTGATCTACGTCTGTTTTTGTGCCAGTACCATACTGTCTAGATGACTACAGCTTAGTAATAACTTGAAGTCTGGGATTGTGGTACCTCCAGCTTTGGTTTTCTTTTTCAAGATTCAGGGTCTTTTGTGGTTCCATATAAATTTTAGGATTGTTTGTTCTAGCTCTGTGAGAAATGCTGGTGGTATTTTGATAGGGATAACATTAAATGTGTAGATTGCTTTGGGTAGTATAGACATTTTAATAACATTTGTTCTTCCAATCCATAAATATGGACATCCCTGTCTTGTTCCTGACCTTGGAGGAAAAGCTCTCAGTTTTTCCCCATTGAGGGTGATATTAGCTGTGAGTCTTTCATATATGGCCTTTAGGATGTTGAGGTATGTTCCCTCTATCCCTACTTTGTTGAGGGTTTCTATCAAGAATGGATGCTGTATTATGTCAAATGCTTTCTTTGCATCTACTGAGAGGATCATATAGTTCTTATCCTTTCTTTTATTAATGTGGTGTATCATGTTTTTTAAAAAATTTTTATTGTTATGTTAATCACCATACATTACATCATTAGTTTTTGATGTAGTGTTCCATGATTCATTGTTTGTGCATAACACCCAGTGCTCCATGCAGAACGTGCCCTCTTTAATACCCATCACCAGGCTAACCCATCTTCCCATCCCCCTCCCCTCTAGAACCCTCAGTTTGTTTTTCAGAGTCCATCGTCTCTCATGGTTCGTCTCCCCCTCTGATTTCTCCCCCTACATTCTTCCCCTCCTGCTATCTTCTTCTTCTTTTTTTTTTTTTTTAACATATATTGTATTGTTTGTTTCAGATCTGTGATTCAACAGTCTTGCACAATTCAACAGTCTTGCACAATTCACTGCACTCAGCATAGCACATACCCTCCCCAATGTCTATCACCCAGCCACCCCATCCCTCCCACCCCCCACCACTCCAGCAACCCTCAGTTTGTTTCCTGAGATTAAGAATTCCTCATATTAGTGAGGTCATATGATACATGTCTTTCCCTGATTGACTTATTTCGCTCAGCATAACACCCTCCAGTTCCATCCACGTCATTGCAAATGGCAAGAGTTCATTCCTTTTGATAGCTGCATAATATTCCATTGTATATATATACCACACCTTCTTTATCCATTCATCTGTCGATGGACATCTTGGCTCTTTCCACAGTTTGGCTATTGTGGACATTACTGCTATAAACATCGGTGTGCACGTACCCCTTTGGATCCCTACCTTTGTATCTTTGGGGTAAATACCCAGTAGTGCAATTGCTGGATCGTATGGTAGCTCTATTTTCAACTTTTTGAGGAACCTCCATACTGTTTTCCAGAGTGGCTGCACCAGCTTGCATTCCCACCAACAGTGTAGGAGTGTTCCCCTTTCTCCGCATCTCTGCCAACATCTGTCCTTTCCTGACTTGTTAATTTTAGCCATTCTGACTGGTGTGAGGTGGTATCTCATTGAGGTTTTGATTTGGATTTCCCTGATGCCGAGTGATGTTGAGCACTTTTTCATGTGTCTGTTGGCCATTTGGATGTCTTCTTTGGAAAAATGTCTGTTCATGTTTTCTGCCCATTTCTTGATTGGATTCTTTGTTCTTTTGGGTGTTGAGTTTGATGAGTTCTTTATAGATTTTGGATACTAGCCCTTTATCTGATATGTCATTTGCAAATATCTTCTCCCATTCTGTCAGTTGTCTTTTGGTTTTGTTGACTGTTTCCTTTGCTGTGCAAAAGCTTTTTATCTTGATGAAGTCCCAATAGTTCATTTTTGCCCTTGCTTCCCTTGCCTTTGGCGATGTTTCTAGGAAGAAGTTGCTGCGGCTGAGGTCGAAGAGGTTGCTGCCTGTGTTCTCCTTTAGGATTTTGATGGACTCCTGTCTCACATTGAGGTTTTTCAACCATTTTGAGTCTATTTTTGTGTGTGGTGTAAGGAAATGGTCCAGTTTCATTCTTCTGCATGTGGCTGTCCAATTCTCCCAACACCATTTGTTGAAGAGACTGTCTTTTTTCCATTGGACATTCTTTCCTGCTTTGTCAAAGATTAGCTGACCATAGAGTTGAGGGTCCATTTCTGGGCTCTCTATTCTGTTCCATTGATCTGTGTGTCTGTTTTTGTGCCAGTACCATAGTGTCTTGATTATGACAGCTTTGTAATAGAGCTTGAAGTCCGGAATTGTGATGCCGCCAGCTTTGCTTTTCTTTTTCAGCATTCCTCTGGCTATTAAGGGTCTTTTCTGGTTCCATACAAATTTTAGGATTATTTGTTCTATTTCTTTGAAAAAAGTGGATGGTATTTTGATGGGGATTGCATTGAATGTGTAGATTTCTCTAGGTAGCATTGACATCTTCACAATATTTGTTCTTCCAATCCATGAGCATGGAACGTTTTTCCATTTCTTTGTGTCTTCCTCAATTACTTTCATGAGTATTTTATAGTTTTCTGAGTACAGATCCTTTGCCTCTTTGGTTAGATTTATTCCTAGGTATCTTATGGTTGTGGGTGCAATTGTAAATGGGATCGACTCCTTAATTTCTCTTTCTTCTGTCTTGTTGTTGGTGTATAGGAATGCCACTGATTTCTGTGCATTGATTTTATATCCTGCCACTTTACTGAATTCCTGTATGAGTTCTAGCAGTTTTGGGGTGGAGTCTTTTGGGTTTTCCACATAAAGTATCAGATCATCTACAAAGAGTGAGAGTTTGACTTCTTCTTTGCTGATTCGGATGCCTTTTATTTCTTTTTGTTGTCTGATTGCTGTGGCTAGGACTTCTAGTGCTATGTTGAATAGCAGTGGTGATAGTGGACATTCCTGCTGTGTTCCTGACCTTAGGGGGAAAGCTCTCAGTTTTTCCCTTGAAAATGATATTCGCTGTGGGTTTTTCATAGACGGCTTTTCTGATATTGAGGTACGTACCCTCTATCCCTATACTCTGAAGAGTTTTGATCAAGAAAGGATGCTGTACTTTGTCAAATGCTTTTTCTGCATCTATTGAGAGGATCATATGATTCTTGTTCTTTCTTTTCTTAATGTATTGTATGTATCATGTTAATTGATTTGCGGATGTTGAACCAACCTTGCAGCCCAGGGATAAATCCTACTTGGTCGTGGTGAATAATCCTTTTAATGTACTGTTGTATCCTACTGGCTAGTATTTTAGTGAGAATTTTTGCATCCATGTTCATCAAGGATATTGGTCAGTAGTTCTCCTTTTTAATGGGGTCTTTTTCTGGTTTTGGGATCAAGGTAATGGTGGCCTCATAAAACGAGTTTGGAAGTTTTCCTTCCGTTTCTATTTTTTGGAAAAGTTTCAGAAGAATAGGTATTAATTCTTTTTGAAATGTTTGGTAGAATTCCCCTGGGAAGCCATCTGGCCCTGGGCTTTTGTTTGTTGGGAGACTTTTGATGACTGCTTCAATTTCCTTAGTGGTTATAGGTCTGTTCAGGTTTTCTATTTCTTCCTGGTTCAGTTTTGATAGTTGATACATCTCTAGGAATGCATCCATTTCTTCCAGGTTATCTAATTTGCTGGCATATAGTTGCTGATAATATGTTCTTATAATTGTTTGTATTTCTTTGGTGTTGGTTGTGATCTCTCCTCTTTCATTCATGATTTTGTTGATTTGGGTCATTTCTCTTCTCTTTTTGATAAGTCTGGCCAGGGGTTTATCAATCTTGTTAATTCTTTCAAAGAACCAGCTCCTATTTTGTTGATCTGTTCTACTGTTCTTCTGGTTTCTATTTCATTGATTTCTGCTCTGATCTTTATTATTTCTCTTCTCCTTCTGGGTTAGGCTTTATTTGCTGTTCTTTCTCCAGCTCCTTTAGGTATAGGGTTAGGTTGTGTATTTGAGACCTTTCTTGTTTCTTAAGAAAGGCTTGTGTTGCTATATACTTTCCTCTTAGGACTGCCTTTGCTGTATCCCAAAGATTTTGAACAGTTATATTTTCATTTTCATTTGTTTCCATGAATTTTTAAAATTCTTCTTTAATTTCCTGGTTGACCCATTCTTTCTTTTTTTTTTTTTTTAAGATTTTATTTATTTATTTGACAGAGAGAGACATAGTGAGAGCAGGAACACAAGCACGGGGAGTGGGAGAGGGAGAAGCAGGCTTCCCGCAGAGTGGGGAGCCCGATGTGGGACTTGATCCCAGGACCCTGGGATCATGACCTGAGCTGAAGGCAGACGCTTAACGACGGAGCCACCCAGGCACCCCCCATTCATTCTTTAGTAGGATGCTCTTTAGCCTCCATGTATTTGAGTTCTTTCTGACTTTCCTCTTGTGATCGAGTTCTAGTTTCAAAGCATTGTGGTCTGAAAATATGCAGGGAATGATCCCAGTGTTTTGGTGCCGGTTGAGACCTGATTTATGACCTAGGATGTGATCTATTCTGGAGAATGTTCCATGGGCACTAGAGAAGAATGTGCATTCTGTTGCTTTGGGATGGAATGTTCTGAATATATCTGTGAAGTCCATTTGTTCCAGTGTGTCATTTAAAGTCTTTATTTCCTTGTTGATCTTTTGCTTAGATGATCTGTCCATTTCACTGAGGGGGGTGTTAAAGTCCCCCACTATTATTGTATTGTTGTCGATGTGTTTCTTTGCTTTTTTTATTAATTGGCTTATATAAGTGGCTGCTCCCATGTTAGGGGCATAGATATTTACAAGTGTTAGATCTTCTTGTTGGATAGACCCTTTAAGTAGGATATAGTGTCCTTCCTTATCTCGTATTATAGTCTTTGGTTTAAAATCTAATTTGTCTGATAGAAGGATTGCCACCCCAGCTTTCTTTTGGTGTCCATTAGCATGGTAACGGTTTTCCTCCCCTCACTTTGAATCTGGAGGTGTCTTTGGGTCTAAAATGAGTCTTTTGCAGACAGCATATTGATTGGTCTTGTTTTTTAATCTAATCTGATAGCCTGTGTCTTTTGATTGGGTCATTTAGCCCATTTACATTCAGGGTAACTATTGAAAGATATGGATTTAGTGCCATTGTATTGCTTGTAAGGTGACTGTTACTGTATATTGTCTGTGTTCCTTTCTGGTCTGTGTTACTCTTAGGCTCTCTCTTTGTTTAGAGGACCCCTTTCAATATTTCTTGTAGGGCTGGTTTTGTGTTTGCAAATTCCTTTAGTTTTTGTTTGTCCTGGAAACTTTTTATCTCTCCTTCTATTATCAGTGACAGCCTAGATGGATATAGTATTCTTGGCTGCATATTTTTCTCATTTAGTGCTCTGAATATATCATGCTAATCCTTTCTGGCCTGCCTGGTCTCTGTGGATAGGTCTGTTGCCAATCTAATGTTTCTACTGTTGTAGGTTATAGACCTTTTGTCCTGAGCTGCTTTCAGGATTTTCTCTTTGTCTCTGAGACTCTTAAGTTTTACTATTAGATGTCAGGGTGTTGACCTATTTTTACTGATTTTGAGGGGGGTTCTCTGTGCCTCCTGGATTTTGATGCCTGTTTCCTTCCCCAAATTAGGGAAGTTCTCTCCTATAATTTGCTCCAATATACCTTCTGCCCCTCTCTCTCTTCTTCTTCTGGGATCCCCAATTATTCTAATATTGTTTCATCTTATGATATCACTTATCTCTCGAATTCTGCCCTCATGATCCAGTAGGTGTTTATCTCTCTTTTTCTCAGCTTCTTTATTTTCCATCATTATGTCTTCTATATCACTGATTCTCTCTTCTGCCTCATTTATCCTAGCAGTTAGCACCCCCATTTTTGATTGCACCTCATTAATAGCCTTTTTGATTTCAACTTGGTTGGATTTTAGCTCTTTTACTTCTCCAGAAAGGGTTTCTCTAATAACTCCCATGCTTTTTTCAAGCCCAGCTAGTATCTTTAAAATCATCATTCTGAACTCTAGTTCCAACATCTTACTAATGTCCATATTGTTTAGTTCCCTGGCAGTGGGTACTGCCTCTTTTTCTTTTTGTTGAGGTGATTTTTTCCGTCTTGTCATTTTGTCCAGAGGAGAATAGATGAATGAGAGAACAAAATGCTAACAGGGTAACAACGTCCCCAGATAATATACTCTAAACACATCAGAAAAGACCTGAAACCATGGGAAAAGAAAGGGAAAGAAAGAAAAAAGTAAAAGGAAAAAGAAGAAAAAGAAAAAGATAAAAACACACAAAAACAGAACAAAACAAAACAATAAAAACAGAATACGATCAAATATGATCAGTCTGGTGCATAGATCAGTGCCACACACTAGATTTTGGGTATATTTTGGTCTGTAAGAAGAAAGTGCCTCCCAAAATTTTAAAGAAAGAGAAAGTTATATATGTACAAAAGTAAGGGTAATATGATGAAGGGATGGAATATGAATGTAAAGATGAAAATTATAAAAAATTTTTATAATAGAATTGATAAGATAAGAAGTTGTTTGAAAAAAGAAAGAAGAGAATTAAAAAAAAAAGAAAAAAAAGGGAGAGAATGTGATCAGGCAGGAGACTAGAACAAAGCCATACACTAGAGATTTAGGGTACATTTTGATCTGTTAGAAGGAATTGTATCTCAAAATTTTAAAGAGAGAACAACTTATATATATATATGCCAAAAATAATGGTAACTACTATGAAGGGATAGAATATGACTCTAAAAATGAAAATTAAAAATGGTTTTTAAAAAATGGATTGATAAGATGTTGGTTGAAAAAGGGAAAAAGAAAAATTAAAAAAAAAAGTTAAAAAAAATTAACTTTTAAAGAATAAAGAATCATGGTAAAAAAGCCATGAATTCTATGTGCAGTATTCCTCTAGCGCTGGAGTTCGGCCGTTCTCATTGATTGGTAAACTTGGTCTTGGCTGGCTGTTCTCACTGATCTTCTGGGGGAGGGGCCTGTTGCCGTGGTTCCCAAATGTCTTAGCCAGAGGCAGAATTGCCCCACCCTTGCCAGGTCCAGGCTAAGTAATCTGCTCGGGTTTGCTCTTGGGAGCTTTTGTGCCCTGCAAACTTTCCGTACTGGTTTGGAGGACGAGAATGAAAATGGCGGCCTCCCAATCTCCACCCCGGAGGAGCCGAGAACTCCGGGCCCTGCTCCTCAGTGCACCCCCAGCGAAAAGCAGTCAATCACTCCCGTCTCCCTGGTGTCTGGCCGCACTCGTGCTCACCCGGCCTGTGACCGAGCATTTCTATCTCTGGCACCCGACCCCGTGTGGAGTCTCCAAACCCAGCAGATCTCTGTGGTGCACTCCTGCGCTGCTCCTCTCAGGGGAGGAAGGGGAGTCTCCCCGGATCTGCCGCTTGTTGGGTCCCTGCTGGAGGAGCAGTGGCCCGACTGTGCCCTGGATCACGGTTTATGGGAACCCCGAGCTGAGAGCCCGCTCCTCGGCTCCATCTCTGCAGCCGGCTTCCCTGCTCCGATACCTGGGAGCTCTGTCACTCTCAGGCACCCCCAGTCTTTCTGTGACACCGAGGTCCTGAGACCACACTGTCCCGCGAGGGTTCCACCCCCCGCTTAGCCACTGGAGTGACGTTCCTCAGCAGAGCCGACTTCTAAAAGTTCCGATTTTGTGCTGCACGGCCCCTCCGCTGCTGTCTATCCTCCTGAATTTTGCCTCGGATTCACTTCTCTGCACGTCCTACCTTCCAGAAAGTGGTCGCTTTTCTGTTCAGAGAGTTGTTGCTATTCTTTTCTTCAGTCTCCTGTTGAGTTTGTAGGTGTTCAGAATGGTTTGATCCCTATCCAGCTGAGTTCCTGCAGATGAAATCCATGTCTCCTACTCCTCTGCCATCTTGCTCAGCCCCTCCGTGGTGTATCATGTTTATTGATTTACAAATAGTGAGCTACCCCTACAGCCCAGGAATAAATCCCAGTTGATTGTGGTGAATTATTTTTTTAATGTACTGTTGGATTCAGTTTAATAGTATTTTGTTGAGAGTTTTTGCATCCATATTCATCAGGGATATTGACTAGTAATTATTCTTTTTAACAGGATCCTTGTCTGGTTTTGGAATCAAGGAAATGCTAGCCTTGTAGAATGATGAGTTTGGAAGTTTTCCTACCATTTCTATTTTTGGAATAGTTTGAGAAGAATAGGTATTAATCCTTCTTTAAATGTTTGGTAGAATTCCCCTGAGAAGTCATCTGGCCCTGGACTTTTTATTTGTTGGGAAATTTTTGATTACTGGTTCAATTTCTTTGCTGGTTATCAATCTGTTCAAATTTTCTATTTCTTCCTGTTTCAGTTTTGGTAGTTTATATATTTCTAGGAATTTATCCATTTCTTCAAATTGCCCAATTTGTTGGCATATCATTTTTCATAATATTCTCTTATAATTGTTTGTACTTTTGTAGTGCTGATTATCTCTCCTTTCTGTTCATAATTTTGTTTATTTGGGTCCTTTCTCTTTTCTTTTTGGTAAGTCTGGGTAGGAGTTTATCAATTTTATTAATTCTTTCAAAGAATGTTCTTCTAGTTTCATTGATCTATTTTTTGTTTGTTTGTTTCTATATTATTTCTGCTCTAATCTTTATTATTTCCCTCCTTCTGGTTTTGGCTTCATTTGCTGTTCTTATTCTAGCTCCTTTAGGTGTAAGGTTAGGTTGTGTATTTGAGATTTTTCTTGCTTCTTGAGGCAGGCCAGCATTGCTGTATACTTCCCTCTTATGCCTGCCTTTGCTGCATCCCAAAGGTTTTCATTTTCATTTGTTTCCATGTATTTTTAAAAATTCTTCTTTAATTTCTTGGTTAACCCATTCATTTTTTTAGTCAGACATTCTTTAACCTACAAGTATTTGTGGTCTTTCCAAATTTTTTCTCCTGGCTAACCTCAAGTTTCCTAGTGTTGTAGTTTGAAGTTTCCTAGTGTTGTAGTCTGAAAATATGCATGCTATGATCTCAGTGTTTTTGTGTTTGTTGAGGACTGATTGATTTGTGACCCAGTATGTGATCTATTCTGGAGAATATCCCATTTGCAGTTGAAAAGAATGTGTATTCTGCTGCACTAGGATGAAATGTTCTGAATATATTGCTGCTGCTGGAGGGCTGTAACACTGTAATCCTCCCCCAACCCCCCTGAGGAGCCACCTTCCCTGCAGGCCTCCCCATTTTATTCTTTAGTAATGGTTTTGACAACATGTTAGCAAGAGCATTTTCTTAATTGTATATATGATTTTTAAATTTCTTAATCATATATATTCATTTATAAATATATAAAAGGTTTTGTTAAATATTTGGCTATAGTAAAAGTTATCAGCTATCTCAGTGAACATGCTGCCAAAGTGAACACTGGTTTTTTGCTCAAACTTTAGTATACACCAATTTTAAGTTCTACAAGATAAAAAGAGCTATGGAGATGGATGGTGGTGATTGTTGTATAATGATGTGAATTATGTAATACCACTGACCTGTACACTTAAAATTGGTTAAGATGGTACATTTTATCTGTATTTTACCACAACCAAAAGAAGAGTGGAAAGACAACTGCATGCTAATTCTGACCCTCAGCCTAACTTTCTTTCTTTTGGTCAGCAGTGGTAGTAAAGGCCTAGGGTGCTGGGCAGTCCACTTGGTTTTCACAAGAAGAGGAAGAGGATGAAGAAGAAGAAGAAGAAAGGGGAGGGGGAGGGGAGGAGAGGAAAAAAGAAGGAGAAAAAGAGGAAGAAGAAGAAGGAGAAGGAGAAGAGAAAAAGGAGAAAGGAGAAAGAAAGGAGAAAGGAGAAAGGAAAGGGGAAAGGAGAAAGGAGAAGGAGAAGGAGAAGTCATCATCAGGGGGAGAGGAAGAGAAGAGGAAGAGAAAGAAGAAGAAGGAGAAGGAAGGGGAGGAGGAGGAGGAGAAGAAGGGGAAGAAATAATATCATTTTGTCTTTTTAGGGCAGAATGTTTACATACATACGCACACACACACATGCAGTTTGCCTTACTTTGAGCAAGTCAGGATGTTACAAGAAGTACATGAGCAAAATACTCTTCGGTAAGGAGAATTTGAAAGAAAAATATGCCATTTTCATGCCCTAGGCTTCTTTTGATAGGGAAACAAATAACAACTATAAACAAATTGCTTTTATTTATCACCCCATGCTTGTCACCACCAGGGATCTCTACTGCAGGCTGGTTTGTGTTACAGAAGGATTGTTCCACTGAACATGGTCTTATGGAAATGTCAGAAGAATATCCTAAACAGCTACTTCTATAACCGGGATCATCTCTAGGGCCCTCTCTGAGAATTTTCTTCTGCTGAGAGGGGAAAAGTGGTAGTGGGGAGATTTCTCTTTGATGGATTTCAAATTTATTATGAGTTGAGGACCTTAAAACAAGGAGCTCGTTCATGGTCCTTATTGGAGGAACAAAGCTGGAAAGTGGAGAGTTATTAGCTAACAGTTATACTGAGAGGTGCTAGAAAGGTTTTGGATTTCGAACAGAAATCCAATTTCTTTGCCCCAAACACACCCTCCGTGCTTTATATTCAGTAGTAAAATATGTGAGCAGTGTGCTGTGAAGACACACAATTTCCTGTCCATCTGTGCTGTGCTACCAGTCATCGCCCACAAGCTCAGAGTGTGTCACCGTCAAAGATAAATAGTGATTCATCTGAGAAAGGCTGCCACAAGCCCTGTAGCATGTGGAGTAGTATTTGAGTAAGAACAGAGTGGTAAAATTTTAATTTAGAAAAGGGGCTAGGGAATCAGTTTTATAGGCGCCATAGGTAGAAAACAGAAGAGAACTCCCTGGGATTCCCGAATAATTTTTAACTAGCAGCCCCATTTAATGTGTTGAGCCCTCAGAATTGCTCTTGAATCACCCAGCCCTCTTTATTTCCTGCCATTAGTGAGACTATGTGTATTCTGATACTATGTGTCGTGAGTTTCTGCAGTTTCCAAAAGGGAACAAGGTGGTTATCCCTTTCCAATATGTTGGAGAGGGATGGCCCCAAGGAACTGTAAGTGTACTGATATAATTGAGGTTTATGAATTTATAGTAAAATCAAGCATCAATGGAGATGTCATATTCAGATTATAATGGCATGGGTGTGAATAAAGGCAATTTTTAGGGTTTGGGGGCTATAGAAGTTGCCTTTGCTAATCTACAGAGTGTTCTTGCACTTTCTCACACTCATCCCTGCCCTTTCACACCCCCCAGGTCATGGGTCTCTCTTGGATGCAGTTAGGATTAAGACACTCTCACAAGGGATGTATAAAAATGTTATAAACTAGGGGTGCCTTGGTGGCTCAATCGCTTAAGCGTTTGCCTTCAGGTCAGGTCATGATCTTGGGGTCCTGGTATCAAGCCCCACATCTGGTTCCCTGTTGAGTGGGGAATCTGCTTCTCCCTCTGCCTCTGCTCCTCCCCCTAGCTAGGTGCTCTCTCTTTCTCTCTATCTCATGCTCTCTCTCAAATAAATAAATAAATAAATAAATAAATAAATAAATAAATCTTTAAAAAATGTTATAACATAACTTGTTATAGTGCAATGATCTATAACTCAACACATTTGGTGGTTGAAATATCAGCTAATCTAGATTTTTACTCTTTGATAAAAGTGAAGCCTCTTCAAGACTGGACTTTCCTAAGAGGGTCCTTTGTGGATATGTCCTTTACTGGTTCATGAATTCTTCCCCAGAATCTTTAGTGACTTCTTCAAGTCACTCCCTGGTAAAGTCCAGCTGGACACAGATGGAAGTTTCGAGGCTCTTCTCTGAATCTTCATGGTAAGTGCAGCCCTGGACTGTGGTCAGATAAGCCCTAAGGTCCACTCTAAACACTTCCAGAGGGTCTGGATGAAGAATGGGGTCCAGTCAAGGAATGATGGTATAGGTCGGCCCTCAAGTTCTTTTCACATCTTCCTACCAGTTGTTGGGGTGACACTGCTATTTATCTTTCTAGGGAAGCTGACAAATAACCATGCCACTAGAAACTTTAATTTTTCTCATAAGCTACACAGCCTAATTTTATATGATTGGAAGAACATTTCTCCTATTAGCAGGACTATGACACTGTCTTAGAGGACAGTGTATTTTCCTTGTTATAGTAAGGACATTTGGTTTGTGTCTGCTCAAGCTGAAGTCTGGTGGCAGCAGGAAAAAAAAAATCACTGTCTCTTACTAGATTTTCTTTTTGCTTCTTAAGGCTTGACTCCAAGTCCTAATAGCCTATTTGGATCTAGAGTCTCCCTTCTGGAGGGGGTTTCCTCAGTAGCATCTGTGACATGAGATCTTCCTTCCTAAGACTTCACAACCAACTGTCTGCCAAGTACTCATTGTGTTATTTCTTGGTTGGAGGCAATCTTTTAAAGATCTCTTTTAAAGATTTAATGCTATTGTGAAGTTTTAGGGAATCTTGGAGGCGGTATCTTGTCCCTCCAGAGAGAGGGGATTTTGGTTTTCTTAACTTTAAGTGGAAAAACCTAGAAGCAATGCTTAAGTGGCCTCTCCTCAAATGGGGTGAGAGCCTACCTATCAGGGGCCAAACTGACAACCGTGACATAGTGATGTTTTCACCACTTATACTTTAGTAGTTTAAAGATAAGTTATGATTCCCTCAATGACTTTCTGTTGGCAGCCATGCTAAGGTATGGATGACAAGGGACTCGTTCCTCCAAGCAGCCTGGTCCTAGCACAGGGGTCAGATAGATCGCTCTGCCCTTGCCTATTTTGAACACCTCAGTGTCTCTGTGGACAGCAGGACAGCATTAAGAAGTCCACTGGGGGCCTTAAACACACCTACCTGTCTCCAACAACTTTAAATCTACCTCTAGTCTTAGGGAAGATGTAGATGTGGGAACATTTCCTCTCAGTTTTGGCCGAGTTCTGGGCCTGATTGCTCAACACATTCCAAGATGAGACTCCAAAGTATCCTTATATGGGACTTGACCCTTGTCCCCTCATCCACTTATGACTCTAAATTGATTAACATTGTAAAGGCTGGGAGTGCTGAAGATTAGAAAATTTTAGGTATTTGTGCTTTTCCCTGACCTCAAGGCTAATTAGAGGGGCTTCAGGAACACCATTTGAAGGGCTACAAGGAGACTCTTGGGGAGCTTTTTTGTGTCCTCTGCACTGGAGGGATGGTAGGTTACCATCTGACTCTTGCCTCAGGAATCTAAAGAACAATGTGGGCTGCAGCCATGTTGCAGAACCTGAGGAACAGGATCACATTGCATTCCCACCAATCATGGGCTCCAGATGTGTGTTTCCCAGGGACCAGTTTTGGTCATGGAGAAAGAGCCAACGTGCCAGGGGTCTAGGGTCATCTTGCAGGGACTCTATGAAGAGGACTTCCTGGCGGGGAATGGATCCCCGGAAGAAAGTCTATGGACTACAGAGAACCGGGGGCCTAGGAGAGGGAAGTGGGGCCAGCAGGAATTCTATCACTGTGGCAGGAAATGGTGGGTGAGAGACCACAGCGATGAGGGCTCTGCAAAACACCCAAAGGTGCCTAAGAGAGAGAGAGTCTTAAAGCCAAGCTGGGCAGGTGTAAGTCCAGAGAATTAGGAAAGACATTTTCTATACTCTTATCTCTTTACCCTCTTCTCCCCATATCTGCTGTAGAGAAATTTTCAGATACTTCCACTGGAAAGAGTTCCAAACTAACTATTGCTTCCATCTGCCAGCAGGCTTAAGCTAAACCTGGAATCAAGTTTGGAGTTTTGACAGGGCATTGCACAAAAACTCTTCTTAGTCAACAGTGACTCTTCAGGGACCAAAGTAAAGGACAACAGTTAGTTATCAGAATGGATGTGCCAGGGCGCCTGGGTGGCTCAGTCGGTTAAGCGGCTGCCTTCGGCTCAGGTCATGATCCCAGGGTCCTGGGATCGAGCCCTGCATTGGGCTTCCTGCTCAGTGGGGAGCCTGCTTCTCCCTCTCCCTCTGCCTTCCTCTCTGCCTACTTGTTCTCTCTATCTCTCTGTCAAATAAATAAATAAAATCTTTAAAAAAAAAAAGAATGGATGTGCCTAGGTTATGGAGCTCACCTGGGTTTTCAAGCAGGGGTAGGGGAAGAAGAAGCCCTGCAGATCGAGTTCGAGAGGGTCAGAAGAAAAGAGAATACAGGAGTCTCTGTTGTATGACAAGCCTCACTTGTTCAATGTGTTGATTACCTAAGGGTGGGAGCTGAGTAAGGATTGTGAGCTCGTTATTTAGTCACAGCCTCTGTCCTCCCCACACAAGCAGATGCTGCTTTAGCCTCAGCTCCTCCTAAATGCAAAGCCCAGATTGCTACAGGTGCCCTCCCATGTTCTTCCTCATTGCAGGCTACACACCTAAAAGGAAGAACTCTTTGAGGTCAAACCTATGAAGGGACAGGAAATAATGTTACTGCTATTTTGGAGGTGGCCAAAATGTTCCTGTTCATAAGCTTTGGCTCCTTCTTCTGTCTCCACCTTCTTATTCTGGTCGCTGCCTGTTCTTTCAAGACCTGACCTTGCCAGTTCCAGTGAACTGATCCCCATTGCATGCCCAGGCCTCAGACTCTATTGCCAGTGGGTAGCAGACCTCCCGAGAGCTAACCCAGACTCCTAGAAATCACCTTCATAAAGGAACTGCAAAGAACCTTCTTCCTTTTCAAGTCCAGTCACTGTGACTCTTTGTTCTTCCTCAGACCATTGCTTGCTAGCACTTTCCTGACAATGACTGGCTTTGCTCTCCTGCTTGGAAGCGATGCATCAGGGGCCTGCTTGAAACTATTGTCAATAAATCTACCAGCCCTACAACATGTCTTACCACAAGGGCAGTTGCTAGTTTTCTCTTGGGGAAAGATAAATTTATGTAGAAATTAAGTTCAGAGAATATCCTGGGATTAGTATAAATTCAGCCCAACATTCCATACCATCATCATTTCTCAATGATGATGCACCACAAAATAGACCCCAAAGATGATCTTGAGGTTGAAAGTGAGATTTAACTGTTTGATGGATTTCATTTGCTAATAATTAAACAGCTCTACTCCTTTTTGAATAGCTAATATGCTCCAGATACCTTGTTACTACTTTGCATGTAGTACCTTTCAGATACCTGCAAGAGCAGGGTTTGGTGTTGGCTTTTTTACAAATGAGGAAATTGTAAACCCTCAGCAGGCTGATTCCAAACCCATGCATTCACCTTACCTGTCACGCCATGATATCACACTTGCTTCTTGGGAGTTATGCAGTACTGGAGACTTGTTTTTTACCATTGAAAAATGAGCTGGTTTTATTTAAAGCAGTGGTTTTTGACCAGGGGTGATTTTTGTCTGCCCAGGGAGTTTGGCAATGTGTAGAAACAGTTTTGGTTGTCCTGACTTTGGGGAGGGTGCTGGTGGCATCTAGTGAGTAGAGACCAGTGATACTGTGAACAGCCTACGATGCACACGAGAGCCCCTATGGCAAAGAATGATCCAGTCCCAAGTAGTGCTGAGGTGGCAAAACTCTGTGGTTTAGAGCAACTTTAAAAAGCAGTTTATATGGGATGCCTGGGTGGCTCAGTCGGTTAAGTGTCTGCCTTTGGCTCAGGTCATGATTCCATGGTCCTAGGATCGAGTCCCATATGGGGCCTCCCTGCTCGGCGGAGAGCCTGCTTCTCCCTCTCCCTGCTGCTCCCCCTGCCTGTGCTCTCTCTCTCAATCTCTCTGACAAATAAATAAATTAAATCTTTAAAAAAAACCAGTTTATATGACTGAATAGAGCAGTTGAATGTGTAGTTATAACTAAATATGTTGCTAGATCAATGAGTGCCTGGCATAGGATATTTTAAGAGAAAGTAGAAAGTTAATATTATTTTGTGAGACTCCAAGTTCCCAGATGTGTTCCAGATTTTCAAATGTTAGTAAATATGGGCCTGCTTGTGCAAGAAAGATTCTCCACAAGGCCCTCCTATCTGAAAATGATTTCGGTAAGAATGGTCACATTAGGTGGGCTCTGATTCTTTCTGGCTCATGCCGAATGTTGGTGTGTCAAAGAATCTACCACAAGGAGCCCAGCAGATCACAAAGTAGAATAACCAAACCCTTTACCACCTGAGATGTCATCAGGGACTCCTGCATTATTTTCCGGAGTTTTTACCTCCTTACCTTTCTTAATATCTTTTAAAATCTCAAACAAACCTCATAGTAAAGCCCTGAAAAGCCAGGTGAGTATCTTCTTCCATTTATTTTTATAATAGAAGAGTCATCCAAGTTTGCTCACTGGAACAAATTACCCACTTATTGAATCAGGAAAGTACAATATTACTTAAAAACTGTTCTCTGCTGGTCCTCACAGCAGAGGATAGATTGTTCTAGCATAATGTAACGGCATCCAAGATATTATAGCATTAATTCAAGTAACCAGACAGTAAGGAGAAAAATAGCAGGCCCCGAACAGCAGTAATGTTCTGCTCCTGGAGCTGATTAGCTATTTAAAATACAAAACAGCAGAGAAACCTAGAGACCAGAATGTAAAAGCAAATACAATAACGATTTAGAAAAAGAGCTTGGAAAGGAAGAGATGGTCACCTCTTGGCCAACTTAGATCTTGACTTTTAAAACAAATTGGAAGTGGGAAGAAACACATTTCCTTTTAAAGTAACAAAGTGAGTCCAAGTGTAATTCTTAATGATATCGTCCAAACTGCAATCATATCGTTGCTGCTTCCCTGAGAAGCATAAATGAATGCAAACATCTGTGCATACCCCATGCATTTGTGTGCAACATGCTCATGCTGTAAAAATCCCCATAAAACAAAGCAGCCTGAATATTACTCAGCCTTATTTTATAATGCTGCTTGGATTTGAAAGTGGATAGAGAGGGTTATTATGTACTCGTAAATTCAGGCCAATTAGGCAGAGAAACATTCCAAGCATAATGCCACATGTTCCTGCATTCTCTCACCTCCTGTAGGTGCTATTCTGTGGGAAGAGGGAGCCTCAGAAGAACTTTACACATAACTTGTTTTCCTGGCAAGTAGAGAACACACGTTTGTAGGATTTTGACTGGGATAAAGGCACTCTTTCACAGGGGATGATGTCCATTTGCTCCTAGGGTAGCTCTGTTTCCAACGGATGGAAAATAATACAGTCATAGCTTGGGGACATAGTTACAGAGACTGAATTAAAGGATGAGTAATTGGTGAGGGACAGATTATTCAAATGTAGAAAATAATACATGTTAGAGGTAGCGTAAATGTGAGTATCCCATCATTCTGGAATTTTAAGCTCTATCTTTAAAGCTTCAGAAAGTTTAAAACTCATTTTAGGAAGTATAAACTCACAAAGAGTTAGTAAACCTTAGTTCATCAACTAGCTATTAAGAGTGGAACTCAACTTACTGAGCAGCCATTATGTGCCAAGTATTATGCAAGGTGCTCAGGACATAAACTTAAGAGACACACACCTAGATTTCATGGGTACTTCAATTTAACAAGGATAAACACACACACACACACACACACACACGGAACTTAAAAACAAATACCTTGATGCAAGATGATAAATGCAACTAATTAAATCTATGAAAGAGGTGAAGATTAAAGATTTGTTTAGATAGTGGTTGAGTCCATTATTGACTGAATCAGAGTGGGTGTCAAAGGAAGAGGCACCCCTCAAGCATGCGTACTTGCCCCCCAGTGCATAGAATTAATTGGATAAAGGTACCATGAACCAAGATGGGTGTTAGTGGTGCAGGGAAAGAAACCAGTTTTGAAGTGATGTTGTTGAAGAATTAAGTTTTTGAGAGATTGAATTTAAGGTTTCTGAATATTCAGGAAATGTGTGTTTGGCTATTAAGAGAGAGTTCTAAGTTGGATTCAACTCAACCCAAACATAGAATCATAATGTCACTACATTTTGCTGCCTTTTTATGGGTACCAAGATGGCTTCTGGTTTCATATCATTTTGCTATAGGACTACAAGCATCTTGAAAAGCACCATGCTGAAGGTGTGGAATATATTTTCATTGCTAACTTAAAAAAATACCTATGGTTGAAAATCAGTTGAAGAATGAGTTAATTGTATAAGAATATATTTCAATAAAGCTGTTATAAAAATGATAAGAAAAAAATCAATTGATGTACTTTTTCTCCAAAGTATTTCCCATAGGAAGGAAGAAAGGAAAGAAGGGAGGAATGGAGGAAGGGAGGAAGGAAGGAAGGAAAGAAGGGCAGGCAAGAGGCAGGAGGGAGGGAGAGAGGGGGGAAGTCAGTCAGACAAACTCACAAATTGAATTCATGGAATGAATAAGCTGAAAGCATCTAAAAGGTCATTTAATTCAATCTCCTATTTTTGCTGATGAAGGAACATAGACCAAAAGAGTGAAAATGAGTTAATTTAGAGTTATGAGCTCAGCTACCTCTAACACTCATGCTTTCTTCAGTTCTCTTGTTTTTTGTTTGTTTTTCTGTTGTTTTAAAAATATATTGTCAGTAAAAGCAAACAGAATAAAGGAGTGATCCTTCCCTTCAGGAAGAACAGACTCAGAATGAGACATAAGGAATGTGGAGGCTTGGCCTAGCCCATGGGGACTGTAGATCCAGGGAGGCTGATTTTCTCTGTTTCTATTTTTTTTTTTTTAAAGATTTTATTTATTTATTTGAGAGAGAGAGAATGAGAGAGAGCACATGAGAGGGGGGAGGGTCAGAGGGAGAAGCAGACTCCCTGCCGAGCAGGGAGCCCGACGCGGGACTCGATCCTGGGACTCCAGGATCATGACCTGAGCCGAAGGCAGTCGCTCAACCAACTGAGCCACCCAGGTGCCCTCTCTGTTTCTATTTTTAATAAAACTCTTGAGTTCTGGAAGCAAGCGTTCAACAAGTCCACTTAGTATTTGTCAAAAACTTAAGGTACTTAACTAATTAAACATTCCTATCTTTTTGCATTTGACATTTTCATCAACTAGAAACTTTCCAGGCTAAATTACTGAGTTTGAACTAAAATTTTATGTGATTAAACATTTAAAAATGAATACTAATGCATTTCAAGTAGAGAGCCAGCCTTAAGGAACAGAGCATAACTTCATTTTAAAGTGGACCAATTAACAATTGAGAGCTTCAAGAGCAACTTGTTTATGATGCCAAAAATGAAATCAAAACTTCTAAGTGGCTGCGTTGTCAAACGGAGGAGACTGTGAAATTTACATATGCCACAAGGATTTCCATTTTTCCTTACCATGTCTTCAAACGCAATTTTCCTATGTTGGCATCTTAGTATCGTCATATTGCTTATAACTGTGAGAGTTTGTCCTTGGTCACATGGAAAACGTCAGCTCTAAAAAGTAAAGTTGTAGACCAGTGGTGGCTTTAAGAACAGGATGGCCTCCTCTCTTTCACCGTTTCCCTTTTTTTCACTGACGTGCACTTTTTGTAATTGATTCCCTCTATATGTCATTTACTCTTTTTTTTTCAAGATTTATTTATCTATTTCAGAGAGAGAGAGAGTGAGAGAGAGAGTGAGAGAGCGAGCATGCGCAAGTGGGGGGTGAGGGGCAGAGGGAGAAAATCCCAAAGAAGACACCTTGCCAACGCAGAGCCCCACAACTCTGAGACCAGGACCCAAGAGTCAGAGGCTCAACTGACTGAGCCACCCAGGTGCCCCTGATTTACTCTTTTTAAGTGATCATTTCTTTTTCTTAGTGTATGTTCAGGGAGATAAGTGATTTCAGGGGAATAATTCCGAGTCCGCTCCTTTCTTAGCTTAGGATATAATGTTCAGTAGAGGCATTTTTAGCCACATCTCCACACATAATAGTTGCTCAGTGAATATCCGATAAATAAAGGAATGAATGAAGGAGATTCCTGGATGCTGCTTTTTATAAATAAACATGTGTAGGCAAATGGACTTTTTCTTTTTCAGTTAAAATGTCTAGACCCGTTGACATTCTCTTTTAGAATTTGTATAGTGCCTGAAAAAGACATTATGGGTCATTTGTTAGCCCATATGGCAATTTGATGGGTAAATCAGTCCGTTGCTAAGGAGACAGCTGTGATCCGCTGCATATTTGACTCCAAAGTGCTCCATGCATTCTACAAATCTGTGCCTTTGAAAGACAGGGCAAAACAGTTTTATTGTGTTACACCGGATATGAAATGGTTAGAGCATTAAAATCCTGATTTTTATAACCAGAAAATAATGTTTAATAATGTTAACATATGAAGTAAAAATTTTGATGTTTCTGTTTACCAGAGGACTGCTTTTTAGTTTGGATTTTAATCTGGAAGTTACTCTTTTAGCCAAAATGAGAGAAGGTTGGAAAGTGGATCAATGTAAATCAAGTAATGAATGCAGAGATGTGTAGAGCAGGTGATGTCTGCCTGCAGAAGAGAATACCGGAATATAATGGAAACATCTTCAGGAAGCCAAGATGGTATCAGTACCAAGGCTCACGAAAACCCTAATTGCTGCAGTTCAGGCAGAATAAAGAGGCAGGCTGATTAGCAGACAGAGTGTGACAATCAGAAAACTGAATCTGCAGCAGCATGAAAAGTCCAACAGAAGCCCTTCCCCACCAAGAGACTTTGCGGTGGATGTTGAAGGCAAATTCTGTTTTCTTAACAATAAAATTAATAAAGACTATCTAAAGACAGTTTTGTAACACTACATCAAAAACTAATGATGTACCGTATGGTGACTAACATAACATTAAAAAAAAAAAGACAGTTTTGTGCCCTTGGGCATCCATTTCACTCACCCCTTTTGGTGAAGAATTGCACGTTACTATATATTATTTTCAGTTTGGTTTATATAAAGGTGCTTAATAACTGCATCATAATTTCTAGTTCTCCTTATGTGGGTTTAGTCATTCCCCACCTGTTGGAGACATGTTGTCTCCATAAATTCCCAAGTTAAAGAACCATTGCCAGTATTTCAATAGACAATGGATTTGAAGTGGGCCAAGAGTCACTGATTTGCAAGATACCAGTGAAGAAGTGGGCATCCCTGGGTAAGAGTGTTACCATAAGGAGACTTGCTTTTCCCTGGGTGCACTACAAAGACATCTCTTTACTTAAAAATAACCCAAAGCATGTGTTATATCAATGATGTTCCAGCAATATTATCTTTATGCAAAAAGCTTACATGTGGTTGACCCGAAAGCTACTCTCAGGCCTTGAGAATATGGTGATTTCATCCAGTTTGTACCATGACACTCTGACTAGACCAAGAGTACAATTCAGAGCTTTGAAAAATCTTCTGTGAGGCTTAGTATCCTTTATCAATGCTTTTATCATGGTATTTCCTCACTTAATAACCTACAGCTATTTCCCACTTGTTGGGCCAGGCCTAAACCAATTGTGAGGTTTTTGCGACCCTCCATAATCTGCTACCATCTTCGCCTTCTGAAGACATTTCTGTTCTATTCAGATGGTCTCTCCTCCAGGAGACCTTACCTTCTGTGCACCTCTCTGCATGCATTATGTGATGTACTCTCTGATCTTTTTACCAGGGAGTCCCTCCCCACCTCTGCCCTACAAATGATGGTCTCCCACATCTTAAGGTACTACCGTACCCACAGATCTCCCCCCGTTCTAAGCATCCACAGTATGAATTTTGAATACCACATAGTTTATCATATAACCATGTACTACCTTTCCTGGTTTTCTACTTTAATTTTGTTATTATCATATTTCCAGTTGGAATTGTATTTCTTGAAGGCAGAGGCTTTTCTGGGAGCTCCATGGCACCCAGTTCAGTGATGGACAGATGATAAGCCTTAAACTATTATTTATTTATTTAGGTTTCAAGTTTTTATTTAAATCCTAGTTAGTTAACATATGGTGTAATAGTGGTTTCTGGAGTAGAATTTAGTGATTCATCACTTCCATACAACACCTGGTGTCCTCACGAAGAAGCGCCCTCCTTAATCTGCATCACCCATTTAGCCCATCTCCTGCTCACCTCCCCTCCATCAACCCTCAACAAACTATTTTAAACCTATCTTTTTTTAGTTCTGTTTAAAAGAATCTCCTTGATTGAAGTGCTCTTCCACAGACCTGTGATGCACTGTTGCTCAGTGATCCTGATGCCCTTTCCTTTGTTCACGTTATCGCCACCCCAATTCATCCTTTATAGTACAATGGCAGGCCAGAACGTAGCATATGGATTCGTTTTGAAAATTAAGATTAAATTTGCTTTGAGAACTTGCAGAACCTTTTAGAATATAATTAGCATTTTTTTCATGTCATTGCACAGCTTGATTTGAGAAACATCTTGAAATTACCAGCAGAGCTTGTGGGATACGTTGGCATCAACCAATGCTGATGAAACTCATTGGTAGCTATTGTCACAAAGTGTCATCAGTAAGGAGCATAGGTCAGAGTTTAGGAGAACAAGGAGTCTGTGGGCAATTAATGGTTTGAGGTACCTGGGTAAAGCCAAAAGGAAAGGGATTTGATAATGGTGAGGCATCACACAAATGTAAGGTAGCGCTTTATTTAATGTTATTTTAGTAGTCTGATCATGATGGTATTGGGCACTCAGTAATATTCAAAAAACACCATTTGTTAACTTCTGCAAGTAATATCTTCTATGTTCTATTGCTTTTCATGGGTATGATTTGAGACTGGGAAAAAATTTTGCTACATTTAATTAGTTAATTGATGTTTAAAAATTACCTGTTTTATTTCCCCACACTGCCATAATGAGTGTAATTTTTTTAATTGTAAGAACACTTAACATGAGATTTACCCTCTTGACAAACTTTTAAGTGCACAATACAGTATTGTTAAGTATAGGCATGATGTTATCCAGCAGATCTCTAGAATTTATTCATCTTGCACAAAGGAAACTTTATATCCTTTCAACAGCAACTCCCATATCCCCCTTCCCCCCAAAGTATAATTGTTATTAATGCTCCAAAAGGGTTATATTATACTAGAATATCAATTTTATTTATCATCTTTTTCTACTCATTCAAGAAGTCTTGTGTTGCTAAATTATTCACTGGCTTAACATTTCATTAATCTAAAATTTAAGTCTATAATCTCGTCACATTTAAGAAAATCCCTCTCCAAATTCTGACTCATTCATATTCTCTTGCCTTCTTTTTTTAATGATGGCAATCTGTGCTTTCGAAAAGAGTTATATTGGTCCCCACTCATTGTTCCCACAGGCAGAAACTCAAAACCCTTATTAAACTTTCTTGCTTCAGAGGTTTTCAGTTCAAATACTTAAAAAATTCTTTTTGCTCTCTCTATCCTGAATGCTTTCACTCTTAGAGTCCTTTTAATTTCTCTTTTGGATGTTGTTTTGGAAACAGTCCATCCATGGCAGTAGGTGGGGCACTGCAGCTACTCTGTTGAACCGAGGTCACTGTTAGGTTGTGGTACACCTTCCAGCAGCTTCAGGATTCACCTGCAATTCATTTTGTAGCGCAACTACACAATCACAAGCTATTTCCTCCTATCCTTCTGTAATTATCTTGAAGACCTTATTAACCCGAAGCATGGTTCAGGGCACAGTCATGGTTCATGGAAATGCTTGTCACACATCTGGCTTGCTCTTCTCTCCCCTAAACCCCACATACTCTTAGGAGTTGTTTACTGCATAAGAAACCTACAGATTAAAGTAACTCTACATCACTTCAACAAGCTTAATTTTTCAAAAGCTCTGTTTTCACCATAAACATTTTTTTTAATGCCACACAAACCTACCTTACTTCATTTTTTAAAAGATTTATTTATTTATTTCAGAGAGAGAGAGAGAGAGAGAATGTGCAAGCAGGGGGGAGGGGCAGAGAGAGAGGGAGAGAGAGAAACTCAAGGAGACTCTGTGCTCAGCATGGAGCCTGATGTGGGGCTTGATCTTACAACTCAGATCATGACCTGAGCCAAAACTGAGAGTTGGATGCTCAACTGACTGCACCACCCAGACTCCCCAACCTTACTTCATTTTAATCCTCATACTAATACTGTGAGTAAATTTATAGAGCCTATTGTACATATAAAGAAAATGTAGCTACGTGAGTGTATTAGCCAAGGTTCTGTAGAGGAACAGAGCCAATTAAATACACACATACACACACACACACACATATATGGAATAATACATATATATACCAAGTACCTATAATATATTAATTCTAAGGAATTGGCTTTTGTGACTGTGGAGACTGAGGTCCTAAGATCTGCAGCTGGTAAACTGGAGATCCAGGAGAGCTGATGTGTAGATCTCATCTGAAAATTATCAGGCTGAACACCTAAGAAGAGCTGGTGTTACATTTCAAATCTGAAGGCTGGGAAAAAAACAATGTTCCAGCTCAAGGCTGTCAGGCAGGGAGTTCACTCTTATTGGCCTTTTTGTTCTATTCAGCCTTCAATTGATTGGATGAGGCACACCTCCATTAAGGAGAGAGCAATCTCTTTTCTGAGTCTACAGATTCAAGTATTAATTTCACCCAGGGACACTCTCATAGACAACCCAGATGTTTGGACAACCAGTGGCTTGGTGATGTTGATACATAAAGTGAATCATCAGAGGGAGTTTAAGTAAAAGTTTGTGATCACACAGCTAGATGGTGGTGGGAATTGGAATTTGATCCTGATCTGTAAAATGGAAAAGTCTTTGCTTTTAATAACTATGCTACATTATTGGTATTTGCATTCATATCCAGTCAGATACCAGGATCTTCCTGTGCAATGCTTCTTGCTTCTTGTACATTTCTACAACTGTCCCCATTTAGGGCCTCTTTATCTCATGCCCACACCATTGTAATGATCTGCACACTGGTAACCCTTCTTCTAGCCTTCCCCTCAACTTCACACTTCCAGTACCTCTCTTCCAAAGTCACCAGATTAATTTTCTTTCTTTTTTTTTTAAAGATTTTATTTATTTATTTGACAGAGAGATAGCGAGAGCAGGAACACAAGCAGGGGCAGTGGGAGAGGGAGAAGCGGGCCTCCCGCTGAGCAGGGAGCCCTATGTGGGACTGGACCCCAGGACCCTGGGATCATGACCTGAGCCGAAGGCAGACGCCTAACGACTGAGCCACCCAGGCGCCCACAGATTAATTTTCTTAAACACATTTTGCCATGTCACTTGCTTGCTCAACAGTCTTCATGATTCCCCCAGCATTATGGGCAAAATGTGGACACCTCGACCTGGATGGTAAGGCTCCCATGTCATGGCTCACATTTCCAGCCTTGGCTCCACCTGCTCAGGTGATCGAGTTGCATTTTACTTGGAGCAGGGATTTCAAAGTCTAAGGTGTAAGGCAAAATTGCACATGGTCAAAATTGCCCTTGAAAATCTTAAATTTGTCTATAAAGTATGGTATACATAGTTTTATATTTATAATATATTTTTAAAGTTTATAACAAATAATTCTTATGGGTACTAATATTTGACACACCCTGATCTAGACTAAAAGGATGAACAAAAGAAGAGTCCATAACAGAAGTTTGGGTGTGCCAGCAAATGTGCTTTGAGATCATTGTTAAGTCCCTCGTAGTGAATTGGGTATCAGTGGAGAATTCTGAAGTATTCCTACTTGCTTCATGGGTGTATTCAATTTGTTAGGTTGGCCAGTCTCTCTAACATTAATACATGTTAAAGGATTTGTTTGTTGTTGTAGATATTGAATGCAATAGTGTGTGTGTGTGTGTGTGTCTTTTTGTGTATTGGGGGGAGCAGGGTTGGGGGGAGAGGGAAGGCCTTTCTAAAGTCATCTGTAAGTGAAATGTACTTAGGACATGACCTCATGCTGCTGCCTTATTTTAGCTATATTTGTGTACAGGTAGTATTCATCCTTTCTTAATTGCTCAAGGGTGCAGGGCTGTAACACATAGTGCTACCTCATGAACCTCCTGATTCCTGTGAACCTCTCTGCCCATAAGAAAGTATTCTGATTGTGGCATGGACTAGATATCTCAAAGGAGACATTAATAGTGGGATTTCTACTTCAATAGACAAGTGATGTCCTGGGACTTTCCAGAAACTCTGCATCTGTAATCTCAAGCTTGTTCATATTTTTTACCATCAGAAGTCATTGACCACATTTCATCTTTCCTCCTCCTCCGTTCATGAATATGAGCACACCTCATCATTTCCTTATTGGTGATCAGGAAATCTAAATCTAAATAAATCTAAATTGTTTGACAAAATAATATTTTTTGAGATTTATCTTAATAAGGTAGGAGAAAATCCTTGGATGATATTAACATTACTTAAGGAAAATAGAGCACATTTTTAGTTTCAACTAAAAGCCAGTTGGCCAAGGTACTTTGTGTTACAAAAGAGCCAGGGACTAGAGACATTCTGCTTCTTGCTATGCCACTGATTTCCTGGGGAGACCTTGGGAAAGTCATCCACTCCCATTTACCTTTCATTTTCCAGCTTTCATGGAGGAATTAGGTGTTCTCTAAGGTTCTTTCCCATTGTTTTTTTCTGTGATGGCAACATATTCATTAACAAGTGCACCAGCTGGTAGGGTGCATCCTTTGCATAGCTCACATTCAGAGAATAACCAGCATTGTTCTTGTTAGGAAGAGCGGTGGAAGAGGATGCTCTGTCCTCATATGTGTTTTTAGAGCATTGGAATGTCTCTATCACAGCCTTGGCAGGATTGATAATATAGTACAGGTTTAAATGGAATTATATATGTGAATAACCTTATGAATATATGACAAAGTGTGTGTGTGTGTGTGTGTAAGATGAATTTCTGGATTTTGACTCCTTTCTCCAGTCACTTCCAGCTGGGGATGATTAGCCTACATTTTGCTGCTTTAGTGCATCCAAAACACACTGAACACAATAAAACCAGAGTTTGAGCCTCTGCTTCTGTCCTTGGCTCTGGGCTGAAAATGGCCCCCACGAGAATGGATAAAATAACCATCCTGAGTTTATCTTTAGACTATCTGAATGATATCTTCTTGTTCAATATAAGCAGGCCTTTTGCTCAAACTCCTATGTCTTTTTTTGAGTTCTTCTATCTTTGGCTTCAAGAAATAAAGGGAAAGAAAAGGGAATAAGGATATGAAAGGGCCAGAGATGATACCCTGACACAAATTCCATTTACAAAAAAATTCATCCAGGAAATGAAAAAAAAAATGTGTCAGACAGATGCAAGGCAATTCATGACTAAGTCAACTATCCATTTGAAGGAGGATAATGTGAGTAAAATAGAATTTTATTTTATTTTACTTTTTTGCTCTAAACCGAAAAGGTGTTCTAATACACGCATCTACATGGAAGTTTATGGAAACACCTGGACTCAGATACTCAGCTTCCAGCCCACGTCCTGAGCTGTTCTAGGCAAGGTGAGTGGCAGTTGCGGGTATAGGCTGACTTGTGCTGTCAAAGTCTCTCCAGGCTGCTCCTGCATGTGGTTGGAGAACCCATGGCCACAATGGGCCATGGCCCTGGGAAACATGCTGAATAGAATTTTATTATTTATTTATTTATTTATTTATTTATTTATTTATTTATTTATTCATTCATTCATTCATTCATTCATTCATTCATTCATGCTTTATGACCTGTAATAAAGTATAAAGTCTTCCAATCACGTCACCTAGGGACCATTTTACCCGCTGCTCTGTTTGGCCGCCAGTCTCTTGTCTCTCTCTTCAGCAATGGTGAGGCGGATACCCTTTCCATGGGGAAGAGAAATCCATGGTTTGTTGCCTTTGCCAATAACAAAAATTTTGGAGAGTCGGGTGGAAAAGTTGTTGCCGTTGGCGTCTTTCACATGAACCACATCAAATGAACTAGGGTGTCTCTCTGTTGGTGATCACACCAATTCTTCCCAGGTTAGCACCCCCAGTCACCATACACAGATTACCAGTATCAAACTTGATGAAATCAGTAATCTTTCCAGTTTCCAAATCAATCTGAATGGTGTCATTCACCTTGATGAGGGGATCAGGATAGCGGATGGTGCAAGCATCATGAATCACCAGATGAGGGATTCCTTTTGTCCCCACAAAGATCTTTCTCACTTTGCACAACTTATACTTGGCCTCCTCAGGTGTAATCCGATGAACAGCAAAGCAACCCTTGGTGTCATAGATCAGATGGAAATTCTCCCCGGTCTTGTCAATGCTGATGACATCCATAAAACCAGCAGGGTAGGTTATATCAGTTCGGACCTTGCCATCAATCTTAATAAAACACTGCATACAGATCATCTTTACTTCATCTCCTGTTAGGGCATACTTAAGTCTGTTCCTTAGGAGAATCATGAGAGGGAGACATTCTCTCAGCTTATGGGGACCAGTAGATGGGCAAGGAACAAACACACTGGTCAGTTTATCCAGCATCCAATACTTTGGAGCTGCTACACGCTTCAGATGCTTCTTGGGACCACGAGCCATGGCTGCGCTAGGCACGAAAAGAGCTAGAATTTTATTTTTAAGATTAAAGAGTGTTCACGTTCAGGGAGAGTTTTAGAATTTTAAGGAAATTTAGACTTATTTTATATAATATTTTCATTTTTTAAATTTTTAAAAAATTTTATTTATTTATTTGTAAGAGACAGAGATGGTGAGAGAGGGAACACAAGCAGGAGGAGTGGGAGAGGGAGAAGCAGGCTTCCCGCGGAGCAGGGAGCCCGATGCGGGACTCGATTCCAGGACTCTGGGATCGCGACCTGAGCTGAAGGCAGCCGCTTAACCGACTGAGCCACCCAGGCATCCCTATACTATTTTTAAAGGGATAAATAAGGACGGGCCTGTTTTATGAAAGTAACCTAAAACTTTAGAATGCCTTATAACGTCCTTCAGCTGAAGTTTAGCTATCTTACATTCTAATCTGCAAATACAAGGGAAAGTTAAAGTCTAAGTGTGGAGGAAAATGATTTTTTAAAATAAAGTTTAGTTAGTAATTTACCTGTGCTAATCTTTTCTTTCTCTTTAAAGCCATGAATCTGCTCATTATACTTTTCAGTTGGAAGCAAAAATCATTTCTTACTGTCGTATTTATTGTACTTTTCAATGTTAAAACAAATGCCAAACAAATGTTCAAAATGCCAAGCTGTACAAAGAAATATTGCACCAAAATAGTTAGAAAGTGTGTATGAGATACTAAAACATCTGGATTAAAAAAAAAAAGAAACATTAAATCAACTGTCAGGCAACTGTTTTATGTCTCCAATGTTAAATACCTGTTTTTTTGTTTTTTTTTTTTTTGGAAACATCTGAATGTTTCTTGGCATGCTGAAAAAACTTGCTATTAGTTGAAGGATCTTTTATGCTGTATCTGAATGCATCAGGATAGCTGCTGTGTAGGATCAGGATTGAAAGATAATGATTGCTCTGATAATGAGGTTCATCTCTGAGCACAGAGGTTGAGAGAGAAGGGCTTTCTAGTTGTTTTAAGATCATTAGAAACACCTTGACAATCATGCATATATATCCCTTCATTAACTTCTTCCTTTTCCTAGTCAACTCATACTGCTCCTTATCCTACAACCCCAACCCCAACCCAAACACACACTTAACTTGGCTCTCACTGGTGGGCTTTAACTGAGAAAGCTGATTGAGAATAGCTATCAGGTTTTCCCTCTTGGTGTATGGGGTCCATTTTAATCCCAAAGAAGAAAACTGTCTGTTGGGGTGTCAATGATATTTACCAGGAAGCTTCCCAGGGGAGGAGGATGGTATTGAATTTACTGGGAAGCCATCACTAGGATTCTGTCACTAGGAAGAGACTATGAAACCAGCTGGGTACCCCATAGAATTCACTTTCAGGGAGCCAGCTGGAGGACCTGTAAAATGTTCTTCTGCAGGTAGCTGCTTGGAGTGAATTTCACTGGGCGTCCTGACTACCAGCCCAGTGCAACAGGAGCAGGAAAAATTAACATACCAGAACCAGGAGGAAAAAAACCTTCTCCTCCAGGGTCCCTCGTATGTCCTCTATTGACAGAGTCAGTATTGTGCCAACTGGCAAGGGAGAAATGTTTCAGTATCACAAGCAGCCAATGAAGGGTTGATTTGGAACTGAGAGGCATTAAGCTAATAACTAGCACATTCCTCCTTGTTATAGGTGCTGAAATCAGGTTTGAATGTAGTGGAATCAAAGAAAAAGAAATCACAAACCAGGATCTTGTAGCCTTACAGTGCTATTCAAAAGATCAGTTTGATCTTCACTGCTTCTATGATTTAGGTTATAAGATGTTTATACATTCTCTGTATCTTTGCATATAAGATATTATCAACCAAAGGACAAACCACTGAGGACCATGATGGTACCATCATGATAGAAAATCAGTGCCAGTTAGACTATGACATGTTATTGATAGGAATCTGCATCCTAGTTTCTGAGACATTAAAATGTAAAATAAGATCTTAGGAATTTAAGGTCTTTATTTTCTTAGAATCAATAAAATACAACTTAAAAAGATTATAGCTTTGGGTAGTTACCTCAACAAATGGTCTCTCATCTCCCTTTTTCCTTGCCCTTCTACTTATACAAATCTTAATAATCTTTCTATATGTAGCATTTCTCCCACCTCCATGAAGACTTTGATACTTTGTCTTCCACTTTTCTCATTCCATATAAAGTTGTCTTCTGAGTATACTTAATATATTGACTCATATTATTCCCTAGTTGTTTCATGTGTGATAGACTCATCTCCCCACCTCCACTGTAAATTCCTTGAGGAATCTTATTTGCAATTTTTATACATTTGTATAAAAATTTTGATTGATTCAATCAATAGCTCTGGTCAGCAAGGTAAAAACATTCTCAATCTGGGGATTAAATATAAGTAGCCCAATCATGTCAATATTTGTGAAGATTCTTAGTTCTACTTGACTTCATACTTCAAAATGTGGTTGGTTGAGAAATTCTGGTAATCATAAATGTTTACAATTAATTTGCACAGGAATTGAATTTCGGTTCATACTTTCAAAGGAAAAGCCAGAGCATGATAATATAAGATGAGTGTATGTTTGGGCGCCTGGGTGGCTCAGTTGGTTAAGCGACTGCCTTCGGCTCAGGTCATGATCCTGGAGTCCCAGGATCGAGTCCTGCATCGGGCTCCCTGCTCGGCAGGGAGCCTGCTTCTCCTTCTGACCCTCCCCCCTCTCATGTGCTCTCTGTCTCTCTCATTCTCTCTGTCTCAAATAAATAAATAAAATCTTTAAAAAAAAAAAAAAAGATGAGCATATGTTTGAACTTAGGCTGAATTGAGAGGCTCCTTTAGGTCTTCCACAAACATTTTTGCAAGTCTCTGGAATGTATATTGTTACCTTGGAAATTAACTCAAGCTCAGTGTATCTTCCTTTTCCTGAGATCCAGGTCGAAGGTAATTTTCTTGGGCCACCAGGTGCAACTTGACACTAAGGTCATTTCAAGCATCTCTGTTAGCAAAGACATTTCCAAAGGCAGGGAAAGAAACTGATATGTGGCTTTTCTCACTAGAAAAATTCCTTGCAACAAGTCACATTGGAGGAAAACATATTTAAAAGGATATCACTTTGTAAGAACAAATTCAAGCATTTGCAGTGGTGATGGGGGGAGGTTGTTTTGCAATTTAATTTCCTACTATAAGAGTACAGCTCAAAATCTGACAACTATACATAAACCTTATGAAAGGTCTTTTGGACAGCAAAGGACAGTAAAGGAGCAAATGAGGGAGAAAAAAAATTATCAAGTGTTTCACCTCAGTAGTGAATTAATCTCTTGAATTACTTTCTTGCAGAGGCAGACCATAACTCTGGGGCAAAGTTGGTGTTCCTCTGTTGCTCTCCTATTTTCCCCCATTAAATATGTTGTTTATTTAATAAGATTGCTGAATTTGAAGATTTGGGGGGGTGGGTCTTGTATTGCACCCATAATTTCATTGGGCCTTCCTTCTTGCTGATTATGCTGTTGGCAGCCCTATCTCTTTCCCGAGAAAAGAGGGTTGGGAAGTATAGGCATTTCTAATGCTATTTTGATTCCTTTAGCCTGGGGATTTTAAAAAATAAGTATTTTGAACAAGCTTTATTAGCGTTTAATTTTGGGAATAGAAGATTTAGGATGGTGAGAAGCTACCCCAGTGAAAATGATCCCTTCATTTCATTCTGACTTGAATTGTGTGAAAATCTTAACTTTGAAAATTTAAGGAAAAGTTGTTGGAAGAAGACTCTGGATTGTTAGATAAAGCTCATTTAAGTTTTTCCAGGTTATTTGTTCTAGTTCACCAAAATTTTATTTATTTTTTACTCGTGGTTATATTCTGGATCACCGTATACTATAAAGATAGATGGTGAGGCTGGTCTCTTGGTTTGTGATACTAGCTAAAATGTCAGTAACAGCCCAAAGATCTATTACATTTCACCATCTCTCTATGCCTGAGATGGCCAGTATCTGACATCTATGTGATCGTTCTCCACTCATAATGTCTTCACGTAAGAGATATTAGATGTTACTGTATTTTCCCTCAATGCCTGGGTGCAGACTTAGTCTTTCTCAGCACAGAGCCCCAGGAAGCCACTCCTGATCAACTGGAGTTGGCCAGCAAGAGGACAATTGTTAGCTATCTTTGTAGTATCTAGTGAGGCATTTGGGGCGGGGTGGTAATGGTGGTGGTGGTGATAACAACCGTCGTAAATGCTTCAAAGTTTATAATGTACTCTCATAGATACTTATTACATTTGATGAAAGCATTCTCTAAAAGAGGTGCAAATGAAGAAATGAAATGTGTATACTTTGCTTAAATTTACTCAAACCCAGGACTTTAAATTTTTTTCATTTTTGCACATTTCTCTGGTACATTTGGAAACTGACAGATGAAGCAGTCTTTCCCAGAGCTGCATTTTCAGGCCCCTCCATAATAGGCTGGAGAAAGAAGGGGCAGTTTCTGAAAAAATAGAACCACCGTGTCTCCTCCTCACTGCCCTTTAACATGTGTTTGACCCCCACCAATGGATCATTGCTTGAGGAAACAACACAGCCTATCAAAAAGGTCACTGAACAAATTGGTAGGATGTGAAAATGCCAGGACACATTGGGGGACCTTCAAAAGTTGAGGGCCAAAAAGTATTTACCTCTTTCAGTTTGTTTGAATATATGGGGGCAAAAGCTGTGTTCAGTGGCAGGCAAGAAGGAGCCAGAATCAGAAGCTCTGGGGACGCCTGGGTGGCTCAGTTAGTTAGGCAGCTGCCTTCGGCTCGGGTCATGATCCCAGGGTCCTAGAATCGAGTCCAGCATCAGGCGCCTTGCTCAGTGAGGAGCCTGCTTCTCCCTCTGCCTCTGCCTGCTCGGCCTATCACTGACCCTGCTTGTGCGTGCTCTCTCTGACAAATAAATAAAATCTATAAAATTAAATAATAAAAAAGAAGCTCTTGGGGCGCCTGGGTGACTCAGTTGGTTAAGCGACTGCCTTCGGCTCAGGTCATGATCCTGGAGTCCCGGGATCGAGTCCCGCCTTGGGCTCCCTGCTCAGCAGGGAGTCTGCTTCTCCCTCTCCCACTCCCCCCTCTTGTGCTCTTTCTCTCTCTCAAATAAATAAATAAAATCTTTAAAAAAAAAAAAAAGAAGCTCTTGATGGCAGAACTAGCTCCACCTCTCACTGAATCTCTCTCACAACTGGTAGATTGGAATACACAGAAGTGGATATAATTCCTAATTTACATTATCCAATGAAACAGTATTTGGTTAAAAAAAAAGAAACCTTTGTAAGTTGTAAATTGCTATGAAAATGTTAATTATGGTTATTACTTTGTGGTATCTTTGGCAGCATCAGTAAATGATGCTTCTCTGCTTTGTACTCCATCTCTTGCAAATAATTCTGAAAACCTAATAAAAATGCTATTGCTTTTGCCTCAAGATCTAGCATCAGCTCAAATATAGTGTCATCTAAATTTATATGAGAAAAAAGATTTTTTTCCTATTAATTTCTCATTTTCAAAGAAAGACAAATGATTCCCTTCCCAACCTACCCTCTCCTCAAAAAAAAATAAAATAAAATAAAATAAAATCCCTCCCCACAGAAGTTTCTAAGTTTCTAAATACATCATTTATGCTGACTCATGTATCAAATAGTGGCCCTAAAACATATACATCCAGATTAATGGGGCCTACAGTGTTTTCTCCAAAAACACTTGCTTGGATAAATAATCCATACTTCCAGAGAGCTGGCTTAGAACAAATTAACAGCAAGTCTCAAAAGAAATCTCCATTCTATAATATGGAAAACTTTATTGCTTCAAATGACAGGCTTTTTAAAATTTATTTATTTATTTATTTATTTATTTATTTATTTATTTATTTATTTATTTATTTATGGCTTAAACAACAGAAACTTATTTTATCTAGAATTTGGAAGTCCAAGTTCAAGGTTTTGGCAGGATTGTTTTTTTCTGAGGCCTCTCTCCTTGGCCTCCATCTCCCTGTGTCCTCATGTGGTCCTACCTCTCTACCTTTTTATCTTGATGAAGTCCCAATAGTTCATTTCTGCTTTTGTTTCCCTTGCCTTTAGAGGTGTGTCTTGCAAGATGTTGTTGTGGCCAAGGTCAAAGAGGTTACTGTCTGTGTTCTCTAGGATTTTGATGGATTTCTGTCTCACATTTAGCTCTTCCATCCATTTTGAGTTTATTTTTATGTGTGTATGGTGTAAGAGAATGGTCCATTTTCATTCTTCTGCATGTGGCTGTCCAATTTTCACACAACCATTTATTGAAGAGACTGTCTTTTTTTCCCATTGGATATTCTTTCCAGCTTTGTCAAAGATTAGTTGACCATAGAGTTGAGGGTGCCTTTCTGGCCTCTCTATTCTGTTCCATTGGTCTATGTGAAATGACAGGCTTAAAAGTTTTTACAGATTAAGGTCTCATACCCTGAATATTTCAGTTTCGAGTAAAATACTCCTATATTTAGGCTCCTATATTTCTTGTGCTTTCGTATCATCCACTTTACTAATTTAGAAACGTTGACCTTAATTTACACACTTTTATATAAACAAACTCCAATGTAAGGAGCATGGGGCTTAGAATAAAAAGACGTGGATTTAAATCTCAGCTTTATCATCTAAGAGGAGTTTATTGAGAAAAGTGTGTGACAAAGCTCTCTTTACATTTTAAAACTCTTTGTCATTCTTAGCTATTATTATTTGTGATAGGTAGGTGGGAAGGTTACTTTAAGTGAAAAATTAGAGAGGTCTTTCAAAGCACTTATATAGAAAGGCTGTATATATTTCCCCCTACCCATTATAGGAGGTACAATTCTGAGCTTGTAAGGGCAGCTATCAAGGTGAGCAATTTTGCATTTGACCTTTAAAAATATAGCACATTCTCACAAAGGAGTTGGGGCATAAAATATCCAACCCTGAAATAGGAAAATTATGTGGGTGATGATGCTCAAGTACAATCTCTGTAAGGTTCAAAAAGATACAACATATGCATTCTGCATATGAAGCCATTTTCATGCCTTCTAAAGCTCATGGCAGTATTTGGGCTTGTTGACTATTTGTAAGGCTGTATCCTTCAGGGATAAATAAGGAAGTACTATGAGGCTATGTTAAATAATCCTTTTTGTTTTTGCTATTCACAATCATCAAACCGCAGTAGAATCTGTTACTGAAAATGTAAGTAAGATCAATCACTGCGTGTGCTGCCAGACTGCTTTCTAGAACCATAGGACACAAAGACAAAGTCATGCAGAATTGTAAACAGCCATTAAATTAATTTCCCCAGTGATGAAATCAAATGAGGCACCAGAAGCAGAGTGACAAATCATTTTAGGATTGGAAAGAAAAACAATGTTAGCTTCACAATGAATAACCCTTTGAAAGCCATCTTTAGAAAGGTTATTTCAAGACAGGTATATCTGAAAACATATCCAAGTTTATATACTTGTTTGTGCATGTGTGTGTGTGTGTGTGTGTGTGTGTACAGGAAGAAAAAAGGGAGAGAGACAGAGAAATTGGGGGTGGATGGAGAAAGAGAGAATGATTTCTCTCAATCTGTAACACACACACACACTCACAACTTTTATCAGCAGTCCTCCTAAATTACTGCATTAAAACTATGTTCTTCCAATTACTCGTATATTCTACTTAAATTATGATTTCAGAAGTAGAGATTTTTAGGAGATGATGAGATATA
Source organism: Mirounga leonina (assembly GCF_011800145.1). NCBI lineage: Eukaryota > Metazoa > Chordata > Mammalia > Carnivora > Phocidae > Mirounga > Mirounga leonina. The sequence goes on from NW_023270854.1 coordinate 20,684,078, forward strand.
CTAATAATTTATGGCAACATTACCCAGTTCTGTCTCAACCCATTTCCTTCTTGTTTCAGAAGGTAACATCCCGTAATAGAAGGGATCATCAGAAAGTTTAGTATTAACATGTCTAGAGAGTATCCAGACTGTCCAATGAATATTTTTCAAGGGTTAATTTTTTTTTCTCCACGACAATAAGCCTATTAGGAGCCAAGTAACTGGAAGGATAAAACCCCATGATGATCAACTCATGACCCTGGGGTAGCGGGATTCCAAACTAATAGTCTTGCAGAGGCCATGGGCAGGTTTAAAGCATCAGAATGACATAATCTGTTATACATTTAAGAGATCACTGTGCCCTTTGACCAATATCTCCTCATTTTCCTCACTCCCCAGCCCCTGGTAACCATCATTCTATTCTTTATTTCTATGAGATTGGCTTTTTTAGATCCTGCTTGCAAGTGATATCATAGAGTGTTTTTCCTGACCTGTTTCATTTAGCACAATGCCCTCAAGGTCCATCCATGATATGGCAAATGGCCAAAAAATATTCATATATAGTGAAATGTATATATACATATAATGATAGTGATAAATATGATATGTATAATGATAGTGATATATATATATATTTGAATTGATATATATATATATCAGTCACACATCACATCTTCTTTATCCATTCATCCACTGATGGACATTTAGCTATTTCCATTTTTGGCTAAACATGAGAATGCAGATATCTCTTTGATATACTGTTTTCATTTCCTTTGGCTCTATACTCAGAAATGGGATGGCAGGTTAGTTGGTTAAGTTTATTCCTAAGTATTTTATTGTTTTTGATACTATTGGGAGTGAGATTGTTTTCTTTATTTATTCTTCATATGTTCATCCTATTTTTAAATTTTTAAGCAACTTTTTCCCATAGCTTGTGCACCAGTGTACATTCCTACCAACTGTCCAAAAAATTTTTCCTTTCTCCATATCCTTGCCAGCATTTGTTATTTCTTGTCACTTTTATTATAGCCATTCTAACATGTTACTGATGATTAGTGATGTTGAGCACATTTTCATGTAACTTTTGGCCATTTGTATATCTTCTATGGAAAAATGTCTCTTCAGTTCCTCTGCCCATTTTTAATCAGATTGTCTTTTTGCTATTGAGTCATTTGTCTTCTTTATATATTTTGAATATTAACCCCTTATCAGATATATGATTTGTAGGTATCTTCTCTCATTCCATTGCTTACCATTTCATTTTGTTGAGGGTTTCCTTTGCTGTGTAGATGTTTTTAAATTTGATGTAGTCCCACCTGTTTATTTTTGTTTTTGTTGCTTTGACTTTTGGTGTCATATCCAAAAAAATCATTGCTGACAGTAATATCAAGGATCGTACCCCCTATGTTTTCTTCTAGCAATTTATGGTGGTCTTACATTCAAATCTTTAATCCATTTTTAGTTGATTTTTGTGCATGGTGTAAGATAGGCATCCAGTTTCATTATTTTGCAGGTGGCTATCCAGTTTTCCCACTATCATTTATTGAGGAGACTATTTTTTCCCCATGGCTTATTCTTGGCCCCCTTGTCAAATATTAGTTGATTGTTATGTGGGGGTATTTGGGGGATCTGGATTCTCTTCTATTGGTCTGTATATCTATTTTTATGCCAGCACCATACGGTTTTGATTACTGTAGCTTTGTAGTATAGCTTGAAATCAGGAACTATGATGCCTCCAGCTTTGTTTTGCTTTCTCAGGATTGCTTTGACTATTCAGGATTTTTTGTGGTTCCATACAAATTTTAGGATTGTTTTCTCTATTTCTGTGAAAAACACAATTGGAATTTTGATGGGGATTGTACTGAATCTATAGATGGCTTTGGGTAGTATGGACGTTTTAACCATATTAATTCTTCCAATGCATGAGCATGGGATATCTTTCCATTTTTTGTGTGTCTGTGTGTGTCTTCTTCAACTTCTTTCATCAAAGAATTATGTTTTCAGTGTACAGCTCTTTCACCTCCTTGGTTAAGTTTATTCCTAAGTATTTTATTGTTTTTGATTTATTGTTTTGATACTATTGGGAATGTTTTCTTTATTTATTCTTCAGATATTTCATTGTAGTTAAAAGATGAATAAGTACTGTGTATTTAATGCACAGCATTGTGATTATAGTTAACAATAATGTGTTATATATTTGAAAGCTGTTAAGAGAGCATATCCTAAATGTTCACATCATAAAAAAGAGATGGTAATTATGTGATGTGATGGAGGTCTTAGCTAATACAGTCATGGTAATCACTTTGCAATGTAGAAATGAATCAATTCAACACATTGTACAACAAACTAAATGTTATATGTCAATTATATCTCTATAAATCTGAAAAAAAATAGAGATTAATGTGGCTGCTTTGTGGAGAAAAACCGTTAGAGGGAAAAAGGTGCAGCAAAGAGAGCAGCAGTTCGTAGGGTGTTTTCGTATTCCAGTTGGGAGACTCAGACTTGGATTGGGTGATGCACATGAAACTGATGTGAAATGGTTGGGTCCCGAATAATTGTTGGAGGCAGTGCTGCCAGGACTTAGTAATGGTTTGGAAGTGGAAAATAAAGGAAAGGGAGGAATCAAACATGACTCTTAGGTTTTAGAATTGAACAACTGGATGAATGGTGGTGTCATTTATTGAGATGGGAAGAGTTTTCTGGAGAGGGATGAATTGGGTGGGGCAAGCAGTTGTTCTCTTTGGTGACATTCAATTTCACTTGCTTATTAAACATCCAAATGGCAATGGCAGTAGACAGTTTTATATCTGATTTTAGTGTGTCTTAGAATTCTGAACTTTCACTCACTGCTTTATAAAAGTAACATTAATTAAGTTGGGATCTGGCAAATAGAAAGTAGCTCACAGCTCAGTAAAATTCGAGTTCTTAGATTAGCATTCAAGACTTCTCTTTGCCTACTTTCTTAAACTCATCAATCTCTATTTCTCTTTCATGATCGATACAATAGGCATACCAAGTTATTTATAGTTCCCCAGACACACTATGATGACATACACTTCTCTGACTTTGTTTGTGTTCCAGATTGCAATTCCCTTTTTCCCTCTTCCCATCTGGCTAATTCCTTTTTTTTTTTTTTTTTTTAAGATTTTATTTATTTATTTAACTGACACAGAGAGAGAGACAGCTAGAGAAAGAACACAAGCAGGGGGAGTGGGAGAGGGAGAAGCAGGCTTCCCGCCAAGCACAGAGCCCGATGCGGGGCTTGATCCCAGGACCCTGAGATTATGACCTGAGCTGCAGGCAGCCACTTAACCAACTGAGCCACCAAGGTGCCCCCATCTGGCTAATTCCTAACATATCCTTTAAGGCTCCATTTTGGTGCCATGTCATCCTTGAAAACTTCCTTAAACATCCTCAAGGTTGATAGAATCTTTTGCTGCATATTGGTATTCAAGACCTCCATCAGCCATAACATTTGTCGTGTAGGGCGGTAACCATTCAAATGTCTGCCTTCTAGACTAAACTGAGAACTCTTTATAGTCAAAAGTTGTCTTTATTTTTGCGCCCCTAGCAATCAGAATGACTGGAATTAATAGATGATGAAACTGGTTGTTGAATGAATAAATATTTCTTTAAGAATCTTTGGCCTCTCTGAGGAAACTGTGGTGTAGAAAAATCTACACAGTTTAGATCCTTGGAAATTCTTTATGAGTAGACAGGACCAGTGGAGGACAGGTAAGAAGATTACCTCTTAGAGAGAATGATTTAAAAGTGTCCAGAATGTGTCCTTGTACAACCTTTAGTGATTCATTTCTTGAAGGTTATACATTTCCCTATTACTTAGGTTCTTTTGAAAAAGGTGCATTATGGGGAGAGAGAGTAACCCATTAAACTATTACATAAAAGGTAAGGTCTTACAATAGAAGCAACAGAGCCAGGAGTCTAGAGTTCCGGGCTATATATGGTCCTAGTTCTCTCCCTAACATGATGTAGAAACTCAGCTTAAGTGAGTGACAGATATGGGGAATACTGTCCCTCTGCAATATCAGCAGGGAAATTAATTGCTCAGAGAGACAAAACATATGACTAACTGGCAGAATTATAAAATACTCTTGAAAGACTTGAGGTGATAGTAAAAAAGCATGCAAAAATAGGATACAAGGAAACAATTATTACTGAGAGGGGGTAAGATACTACAAGTGATTTTACTGGAGAATTATCTTTGAAGAAAAATAATAGTTCTTACTGCTGTCAGCCGGCCATAGACTAGAGGACATTATCCTTTGAAAAAAGCAGTCCTGATGCTGAGAATCTCTTATGTTCTGTGTTCCTTGGTTTTCAAAGGGAACCTAGCCAAATGCGAGGTACAGTTTCCAATCCCCATGCTTAATTGATAGCCTTGACATGGATTGTGTTCTGAGTTTCCTAATAGTCTCAGGGAGGATTTGTTCAAATCATTCAAATTTCCATGCCCAAACTGATTTCCAGATGCTGAAAGCTTATAGCCAGCCCATTCCTTGTGCAATTTTGAGACAAAGTTGAGTATTATCATTAGTAATACCATATAATGGGACCATTAAGAGTCTTGGCACCAACCTCTCATTCATTTTTAATGTCATGGGAGGGAGATTTATTCAAACTCCTGCAGAGCTGCCTAAGCCCTGCATCTTTCAGAGGGAAGCAGAAAGATTGCTGTAATGCTGTACTCCATAGTGGGTCCATGGGGATCTCATGAGCAAGACCTTAGTAGAGCCTTTTAGCCTTGACACCGGGACCTGTGTTATAAGACGATTCATATTTCTTAGTTCTCGTAGCACTGGGTAGCTTATATGTGTCAAAATATAATGCCTGGAGCCTTATCCCCAAGGGAATGAAGAGGGAGCAAAGATAAGCCCTTTCTGGGATGCAGAGGCTGAAAGAAGGAAAGAGGATTGCTTGTCTTTCCTGGTATTCAAGACCCTATATTCCAATTCTGGTCTCCTTTCACAGCTTTCTCCCCTTTTTGCCTTCCAACATGAATTCTCTGCTTCAGCCAGCTTGGTCTCCTCACTGTCCCTCAAATATAAATTTCCTGTTCTCACCTTATTAGCTTTCCAAATGCTATTCCACTCACCTGAAATGCACTTCTCTTTCCTCTCCATTTATTTAAAATCACCAAATCATTTGAGGGCTGGCTCTCATTCCATCTCTGTAAAGCCCTCCCTGTTTTCTGAAATTAGCAATCCACAAAGCCCTTCCTCTCTCCACCTGGAATCTTTTTTAGATAGTACTTACCGAGGTCTTACTCTGTGCGGGGCTAGTGATAAAACTGGGCAAGTCAGGCCTTTTTCTGTCCTTAAGGAACTCTCCATCTAGTGGGGTAGAAAGACGTTAATTAGTTATCAGATGATAGCTAATATTTATAGTGTTTACTGTGTTCCAGGAACAACTTCTGATATAACTTCGGTTAATCCTTAAGACAGCTTTATGGGATCTTGTGTTATAGCTTGGAAGAGAGCCTCTTTAATTTTTTCATTTAACAGATGGGAAAATTGAGGCTTAAGGGGATTAAATCACTTGCCCAAGGCCATCCAAATATTGGAGCAGTTTCTGAATGCAGGCAGGCTTACTCACTGAATACATTCCTCCAGGCCTCCAACTCTTTTACCTCTACCTTTACCTTTATTGACTGCCTTGTATTGTAACTGACTCCTATGTATACGGGTACCTTACCTCCTCGACTGTATTATAATGCAATGTCTGTGAGGAAACTGACCATATCCTAGGGACCAGTTAGAAACACAGGCTTTAGAAACAAACCTGTATTTAAAACCCTGATCCCCTGGCTATGTATGACCAAGTAAGATTAATCTCTCTGATCTTCTGTTGCCTTCTTTGTAAAATGGGCAAAATAATAACCACAGGAGGTGACGAAGGATTAGCTAAGATAATAAATGTAGAGCTTTTGCACAGTGCCTTGAACGTGTCTAGACTCAGTAAATGGTAGCTAATATTAGTCTTGGGAGACTCCACCCTTTGACTATCAGCACAATGCTTGACATGGCACTGCAAACATTTTTCTTAAATAATTGAATATAGTGAAAACCTAAAAATTTAAAATAACCCTCAAGAAAGCCCCTTTGATAGCTAATTTTTATTTATTTATTTTTATTTATTTTTATTTTTATTTTTTTAAAGATTTTATTTATTTATTTGAGAGAGAGAGAATGAGAGATAGAGAGCATCAGAGGGAAGAGGGCAGAGGGAGAAGCAGACCCCCTGCTGAGCAGGGAGCCCGATATGGGACTCGATCCCGGGACTCCAGGATCATGACCTGAGCCGAAGGCAGTCGCTTAACCAACTGAGCCACCCAGGCGCCCGACAGCTAATTTTTATTGAGGGATATCTTTATAAGATGTAGTTTTATTATTTTAAGGTATATAAAATGCCACAAACTAATCAGAAAGTATAGGACATTTAAAAAGTGCAATATTGGGCACTTGGGTGGCTCAGTTTGTTAAATGTCTGCCTTTGGCTCAGGTCATGATCCCGGGGTCCTGAGATCGAGTTCCATGTTGGGCTCCCTGCTCAGCGGGGAGTCTGCTTCTCCCTCTGCCCCCTGCTCATGGTCTATCTCTCTCTCGCACTCTCTCTCTAAATAAAATCTTAAAAAAAAAAAAAAAAGTGCAAGTATTTGGGGCACTCGGTGGCTTAGTGGGTTAAGCATCTGACTCTTGATTTTGGCTCAGATCATGATCTTGGGGTCATGAGATTGAGCCCCACATCAGCTCTGTGCTCAGCACAGAGTCTGCTTGAGTTTCTCTCTCTCCCTCTGCCCCTCCCCCCATTTGTGCTCTCTCTCTCTCTCTCTCTCTAAACAAACAAACAAATAAATATATAAAATATTTTAAAAATAGTGTAAGTATTTGATAAGGACTTGGTCAATTGCAAGTGAAAATTTGAAAACATACTTTGATATAAATTTAATGAATATTAGCTATTTATTCTTAGCACATAATACTTTTGAATATGTATTATGCCAAAAAATTCTACAAAGTCATTTTTCAATTTGTATTCTATTAATACAAAATTATTTAATGAGCACATAGTATGTGCAATATGTTCAAGAAAATGACAAACATATATATATGTTTCAATTATATATTTATTTTATATATATATATTTTAATTCTGGTAGATTTTTTTTTTTTAAAGATTTTATTTATTTATTTGAGAGCGAGAATGAGAGAGAGAGAGCATGAGAGGGGGGAGGGTTAGAGGGAGAAGCAGACTCCCTGCCGAGCAGGGAGCCTGATGCGGGACTCGATCCAGGGACTCCAGGATCATGACCTGAGCTGAAGGCAGTCGCTTAACCAACTGAGCCACCCAGGCGCCCCTTAATTCTGGTAGATTTAAAGTTTCCCAGATTACTGAATTCTGAACTGCGTTTGAGTTTTGTCGTGACTCTGCCTTCAGCACACCACCCGTTTCAAATTTCTCTATCATTACTTTGTGCTTCTTTATCATTATCTTGTGCTTAGGTGGAGGACTCATTTGCTGGGGAGTTTTTTCTTAGTCTATTTCATCCTCATCGTTAGGCCATGTCTTTATACCTACACCTTAGAGAGTTGTTTTCTACATGGTGGTTTCAGGGTAGCAACACTGAACAACAGAAGCTACAAAAGTTGTAAAACCTCACACGACCGAGGCTCAGGAATCACAGAAAGTCACTTTTCTCCCACTATATTGGCTAAAACACAACACCACCAGACTAGATTCAAGAAGAGGAGAAAATAACACTGCTTTTGATGGGAAGAGTGGCAGTCACACTGCAAAGGGATGTGTTCATAGAGCTGGAAAAATTGCTTGTGACTCAGTGCTTGAGGGCCTGGTAGGGAAAGGAGGGTGTGGTTTCCATTGTCCCAGTCTAGCCTCTGTGTTAGACAGGCCCTGTGTCCCTGGTATCTGGCGTGGGACTTTTTCAATGATCCTGTCTTTCTTCCATCTTTCTCCAGGGTGGAGAATTTTTCCATTTTCCCTTCCCATGGCCACTTGGGGTCTTCACTTGTGTCTTGGCAGCAAGGCTGGAAGGTCATTCCTCCAGCAACTTAAGGCTTTTGTTTCATCCTGGAAAAGGAGTCAGATGGGACTTGGTGTGTTTTCTAGAGTCAGCCACTCCCCAGACCCAGCCCTGAGTGACAATGGAGGGTTTCTCTTGCTCCTGATCTTTCTTGAGATCACTGATGAACGTCCTGCCAGGGGGTGTGCAGCTTCCAGAGATTCTATATAGAATCTTACACGAGGTAACATTCAGTCTTTAGCCATTAAAGCTCCTTCTTACTCTCCTGTAGGGAAGCCCTGTTTTCTTGGTTTTCCTCCTGTGCTGTGAGTCAGCGCTTGTCTCCCATGTTTCTGTCCATGGAAGTGCCTGTCTTTCCTTAGATTTCAGGTGTGACTTTAACTGCCTGGTGGGTTCAAGAAAAGTTCGAATTTTGCAGATTATCCATAGTTTTCTTGTTGTTAGAGTGAAAGTGATAATCTTTTAAGATTTCCACATCTGCAGTGGAATGTCACATCGCTTAATTGAGAGAAAAATAAAATTATGCAGCCTTGAGTGAAGGATGCCTATTAAAAAATTCTGTGAGATAAAGAAACATCTTAGAATTCGAAGTACAGGGTGAATTTGGTTGCAAAATCTGTAAGGGGAATGGCAAAAAATAAAACTATATCCTTTGAACATGAGCCAAATATTAAAAAACCAGCATTAGGAAACCTGAAGGGGAAGGCGCAAGGTTATTGTAAGATGTCCTGTTGTCCAGGTGAGTCAGCAGTGATGAATGGAGGGAGGAAAGGTCAGGAATATTTTTAAATGGCACATCCATGTGTTTAGGTGCATTGATGTCCATAAGGGAAAAACACTATATTTCAACTGTGAGGAGACTAAGAATAAGGGATTTAAGAGACTCTCAGGAAGGGAATTGCTATTGTGATCCCTGGACAACTCAGACTTAGTACTTAGAATGTATGGACATGAAAGCAGGAAACAAAATCAAACAAAGCAAACCACCTAATAGTTCAAAAAAGAACCAAATATGATATCTGGCTGGTGATAGCATGCCTGAATGATAAAACTGCCTCTTATAATAATAACTTAGAGTTAACACTGTTATATCAAATGAGATACTATATGTAAAACTACCATGTCAAACATAGAGTAGCATAAAAATGTAAAGTATTAGGATTATAAATATTACCTTGTGTAGGAATAAACATCACCTGGTATGTGGCTCAGAATGAACCCAAGAAACGTCCACATCCAAACAGGTATGGATAATAGGGGCTTTATGAAAATCCTGATACTGCTGATTTGATTTTTGGTAATTTAAACTGTTCTGGATTGACTGGTTGATGTCCTGCCTCCTCCATGAAGCTTTCCCCGACTCCTTTGACCAGTGGTGATGATGCCCAATTTCTCTGAATTCTTCTTGAGCCTGTAACCCTCCGTACAGCACTAAACAATATACCATGTGGTAGGATGAGATTTTGAAAGCTGTGTTCTCTCTGTTCTTCATTGCATTTCTTCTCTCTGACCAGACAGACATTAATCATCCACTGCCTTAGGGAAAGTCTGTCATGGCAGAAACAGAGAAGTGTCAAATTCTTTGAGCTTTAAAGTTGATTTCAGAAAATATTTGATCTAGTTGTATGTCCATGTATGACAGCTTAATCCAACCCTGGAGTTCATCTTGTCTGTACTTGGGTGAACCAGTCTTTACTTGAGTGAACACTGTTACATCAGCTATGTCGGTGGGCTATGTCGTTATTCCCACTGCTGATCAGTAAAAACTGGAGCCAGCAGGAAGCACACACATGTGCGCCTCAGGGTTGCTCAGCTTATTCTCTAAATCTCTCCAAGTGGTGGACAACTATCCTTTCAAGTGGCCAAAGACCTTGGAAGACCCAGGATGCCTTATTTCCTGACCCATATATCTGGGAAGGTTGCAACCAAAGGGAATGAACTCTAGATCCATTCCTTCATCCCCAGCCACCCAAGCCAGAAGAGAGATCACAAGTGTTGATAATAGCTTCGTTTCATAGCAGTTAATCATCCCTCCCATTCATTTTCTTGAGGTTGTACATTGTATGATGTGGGGGCACTCAAGTACCTAATAAATTTTTGGCAGACTGATACTGAAGGCAGTGTGGTAGATACACTGGAAATAATGCAATTTTCCATTGAGGATTAAGTCAGGAAATTGATATGTTTCAGTTATCTGTTACTGTGTACAAACCACCCCAAAATTTAGTAACCTGAAACAAAAATCATTTCTCTGCTTAAGATTTTGTAGGTCAGCAATTTGGGCTGGGATGGAGTGTTTGGTAGCCTGGCCTATGGTTTCTCATGAGGCTGCTATCTGCTGACCTCTAGTGGCTCAACTGGAGGCTAGATGGTCCAAGATGGCCTCATTTTTATGTCAGGTGGTTGTTACCTGGATTTCTCTCTCCCTCTTCCTGTCATTCTTGCTGTCTCTGTCTCTCGCTCTCCATCTGGTCTTTTCTTCTGCTAAGGCCTTCTTCATGGTGGTCTTGGGGCAGCAACACTGAACAATGGAAGCTACAAAAGTTGTAAAACCTCATGTGGCCAAGCTCAGGAATCACAGTCACTCTTTTTACGCTCTATGGGCTAAAACGGTACACCAGACTAGATTCAAGAAGAGGAGAAAATAACACTGCTTTTGATGGGAAGAATGGCAAAGTCACACTACAAAGGGACGTGCTCACAGATATGGAAAAACTGTTATGAACGTCTTTGCAAACAAACCATAGCATGCATATGAAAGCACTTAGAATAGTGCTTATATTTATCTAAGTAGGCAGTGAAAAAATGGCAATGATGATGATGGTAATCTTGATAATGATGATGGTGATAATTTTAATAATGAATTAATACTGGTAGCTTCAGCCACTTGAAGATTCTAGCCTTGTCTTCAATATCAAAATCACTCTCCATAAGACCTGGGAAAACTCATTCACTCTTTCTTTATGCTACATTGTTGCCCTGTTATTAAAATCTAATGCTCTGGGTGACTCAGTTGGTTAAGCATCCCACTCTTGATTTTGGCTCAGGTCCTGATCTCGGGGTCCTGGGATCGAGCCCCGCATCTGGGCTCCACACTCAGTGGGGAGTCTACTTGAGGATTCTCTCACGCCCTCTCCTTTTGCCCCTCCCTCCACTTGCATGCGCACACACACTCTCTCTCTCAAATAAATAAATAAATCTTTAAAAATAAATAAATAAAATCTAATGCTCTGAAGGTTTCCTGAGTAGACAGGCAGCAGTATGACTTAAGATCCTGAATTCATTGCTAGAGGGTCAAGAGGGTAAGAAACAAAAATAACTTAATGTTCTTACTCTTTCTGAGGTTGTGGTACAGTCCTAACAACTTTAATTTCAAGGCTTACATGTATTCATGTACCAAGTATTGGATTAATGAATTTGAGAATATTTTATTGGAATATCCCTTTAAAAATTTTGAGGATAAGCCAGTGCCCTAATCAGTTTTCTTCCAAAAGGCAACCTATTAGCAAATCCTCAGAGAATCTCTCTGGTTTTGGTGTTTGAGGCAGTAAAAACCTACACTTTCAGTGTTAATGGTATACTTGCAGGCCAGCTTTTATGAAGGCAATTATCTGTAAAATGTGCCATTTTAAAATAGAATATTCATTTGTTTTGATGGTGAGAAATGGAAATGTAGGAGGTGACACAAATATGTGAGTTGCTTTGTTGCTGTAACCATAACTGAGAATTCTTCTCTCAGTGAAAAACAAAACAAAACAAAGATAAACTTAGCTTTGCTGGAGTGATGTAAAAGACAAAAGTTAAAAGATAAAAACTGCCAAGGGCCAATGAGCAGCACAATGCACCGAATTAAACAGCATCCAAAATTGCTCAAAACTGGAGTACCTGAAGCTCCAGGTAGATGGTGAAAAGTATGCATTTGTGACCCACCCTTTATTTGTTAATATGACGCGTCAGGCACCAAATGAGACCTATTGATTTTGGTGTGTCACAAAAAATGTTTTGTTTTTTTTTTTAAAGATTTTATTTATTTATTTGACAGAGAGAGACACAGCGAGAGAGGGAACACAAGCAGGGGGAGTGGGAGAGGGAAGAAGGCCTCCCGCGGAGCAGGGAGCCTGACGTGGGGCTCGATCCCAGGACCCTGAGATCATGACCCGGGAGGAAGGCAGACGCTTAACGACTGAGCCACCCAGGCGCCCCATAAAAAATGGTTATTAATGGGGGGAAAAAAAGTTGCTTTCAGGAAAGACTTTTTTTTTTTTTTTTTTAAGATTTTATTTATTTATTTGACAGAGACAAAGATAGCGAGAGCAGGAACACAAGCCGGGGGAGTGGGAGAGGGAGAAGCAGGCTTCCCCTCTAGGAGGGAGCCCGATGTGGGACTCGATCCCAGGACCCTGGGATCATGACCCGAGCCGAAGGCAGACGCTTAACGACTGAGCCACCCAGGTGCCCAAGAAAGACATTTTCTTGGCACAGATATTTACAAGGAAGGTAATGGCTCAGTAATCATTTGTGAGGAGGAAAACAGACTAGTCTTGCTTAAAATTAGTTGAATTTTTGGTCTACAGTGAAGGCAGTATATATCCAACAGTACCAGTTTGCAAAAATGCAATATTGTTCAGGGAGGCGAGAGCTTCATTTGTCATCTGAATTCCTTAGGGAAGCATTTCTTTTTCTGTATTTGAACAGGTAAATCTTTAATAAAATAGGTCCTGAAATTCCAAATTGGAGGCTGTTGGCTCCTAAATATTCACACGTTGTTATGTGCAAGCTTTATGCAGGTTCTCCATGTCGGCCAGCCTGGGCTGATTACAGAATGAATCTTGAGGCAACTATATTAACTGACATTTAACGGATGGACCTGTTACCTGCACATCAGACTGAATTGTTCTAAACCCAGTTAAGTAGAGCCAGTTTGACATGGTCTATATCTACATGGGCAATGAGCAGTGCAGAGTTAAGCAGAGAACCTAAATTACCACCCCTCTGTGAAATATCACATCACCCACTCTCTTACTGCTATTACCAATAGCAATAAACTTAATAAGTCTATCTCAATTGAAATGATTGGCTATATGTGTTGTTTTAAAATTAGAAGTCATTAATTCCCCATCAACTACTTCCTTAACTACAGAGGACTGCATTCAATATAATCCCTATTAGCTAAGGTTATTTTCCAGTGTTTTCAGGGGAAGATATTAAGAAACCATAGGGATTGTCTAAACTAACACTTTCATTTGACAGGCAAAGGTTTGCTGAAAACTATTGAAACTGAATATTTTGTTCAAAGTTACACAGCCATTTAGCAGTAGAGCTGAGACAAATTCTATTCTGGAGTTCTTCCTACTACTCCATGATGTTATTTTAAAGCACATTCCACCATTTTACTATGATTGTTTCTCAATGCTTAGCAATCATCAGTGGGGGAAGTTTTTCATCACACCTTTGTTTGAATTAAGTCACTACATACTTTTTAGTTCCTTTCCCAATTGACCTTTGAGGGCCCCAACCTAAAGCCAAATGCCAGGAAATCATGACCCTAAAACTGAATGATCTAAACTTCATGCCATAGTTTAGTTTTTCAATTTCCTCAAAGACATACTCAATTTCTCAGTGATTTCTTATCAAGTACCATGTAATGAGTCACATCTCCTGCCTCTTTAAAAAGTGCTTTTTTTGTACACTGTTATTCTAAAGCCTACTTCTACATTCTACTAAATGAAAAAGTGAAGGCAGACAAAGTCAATCTACGTTTACAATGGAGTCATTAGTTTGTTGATTTAATAAATATTTATTGATTACTTACTATATGCCAGATAGTCTTACAGGATTTGGGTTATAGTACTGAAAACAAAACAAAACCAGAAAACATTCCTGCTCTCATCAAAGGACATTCTAACATGGAAGACAGAAAATAAACTAATATTTAAATATATAATGTCACGTGGTGACAAAGGGCTATGAAAGCAAAGAAAGCAGGATAAAAGAACTGATGGTAGCAGGAAGGTATAAATTAGATAGGGCAAGTCAGGGAATGTCTCCTTAAGGATATCTGAGCAGAAATATGAAGGCAATGAGGTAGTAAGGTATGCCAATATCTGGGGAAAAGGTGGGGATAAAATGGTATAGCTACTTTGGAAAGTAGTCTGGAAGTTCTTCAAATGGTTAAATGTAGAGTTGCCATATGACTCAGCAAGTCCACTCAGAGTATATGCCTAAGAGAAATGAAGACATGTTCACACAAAAACTTCTACTCACATGTTTATAGTGACATTATTCATCAAAGACAATTGGTGAAAACAACCCAATCTCACTTAATGGATAAATGGATAAACACAAGTGGTAGATCCATATAATGGAATATTATCTGCCTGTAAAAAGAAATGAAGTACTGCTAAAACATAGAGGAAACTTGAAAACATTACTCTAAATGAAAAAAACCATTTACAAAACACTGCATATTATATGGTTCCATTTATATGAAATGCCCAGAAAGGCAATTATATAGAGAAAGAAAATAGATTAGTAGTTGCTTAAGGCTGGGATGGATGGGGGTATGTAGGGAGGGCAATACCTAAAGGTTATGGGGTTTCTTTTAAAGGAGACAAAAAGATTTTAAAATTGACTGTGGAGATGGGTGCATATATCTGCGAATATACTAAAAACCATTGCATTTGTGGTATAATAAAAAATAGATTTGATCTTTGTCCTCAGTTCCTGGCACAGAGCTCCTAAATCTCTCGGAATTTCCTGAGTAATAGGAGTGTTATTCATAAGGAACCCCTTTTTATCACACCTGAGTTTATGCTGATGAGGTGACTTAAGGTGGGGCCTCAAGAGAAGGATGGTCACCAGAAAATCCAAGTGATTGGAATTTTGCAACTTTCAACCCCACCCCCTGACTGCCCGAAAGTGGAGTGAGGGCTGGAGATTAAAGCTCTATAAAAACTCTTGAGCAATTAGATTTGATGAGCTTCCAGGTTAGTGACTGCTTTGACATGCTGGGAGGGTGGCATGCTCTAACTCCATGGGGGACAGCAGCTCCTGAACTTGGGACATTTCTGGACTTCACCCTATGCACTTCTTCATCTGGTTATTTATCTCTATCCTTTATACTATCCTTTGTGGTAGACAGGTAACATAACTAAATGTTTCCCTGAGTTTTGTGAACCACTCTAGCAAATTATCAAACCCAAGGAGAGAGCTGTGGAAACCTCTGATTTGTAGCTGATTGGTCAGAACTACAGGTGGTAGTCTGCGCGTCCACTGGTATCTAAGGTGGGGAGCAGTCTTGTGGTACACCCTTGACTTGTGGGATCTGATGTTCTCTCCAGGAAGACAGTAGAAGGATTGAAGTGAGATGTTGGACACCCAGTTTGCATTCGGAAACCTGAGAATTGTGGGTGGTAATACAAATCACCCTAGAGACTGCATGCTTTAAATGAGTGAATTGTATTGTATGTGAATTATATCTCCATCTAACTGTTATTTGAAAAAAAAAACAAAACTAGATAAGTTTGGTGCCACTGTCTTGATTCGTGCTCGTGCACCCAAGTTTTACCCACAATTATTTTTGCACCACCAGTGCAAATGTAAACACACCAAAATAAATTATACTTTGATAGGATTATGAAAATGGTTTTGACCTCATGGGACACCTGGAAAAGTCTCGGGATTCCCCTATGCATCTAGAGACCACATGGTTTAAGAAATTAAGGTGTAATCTAGAGAAGTATTCACATCATGCCATGTCACACTTCCCCGGGAGAGAGCTTTATAAGCAAGTTTTCACTTGGATCTCATTCAAGGGTTTGGATCTCTCAAGGAGCCAAATGCCATTTTTATAAATTGTTTTCACCCATAGTACAGTTGAGTGTCATGGGTCCCAAGAGAGGAAGACCAACAGATCTCTGGTGTGTTTCATTTTCAGTGTGGAATTGCACTGGTAACAATAAATATTTGTTGGGAATGAATCCATAACCCCTTACAAATTACTCTTTGGTTGCATTTCTGATTACTTTGTTACAGGCAATAAACACTGCCATACAGAAAGACCTCTAATGCTTTTTAATCAAATAACAGAATCCTAAAAAGGTCAGAACTGTAACTTAGAAAAGCACTTTTCACTGGCTGTCCCCAAAGGAATTAAAGATCAAAATGTGAGTGATTCCCTAAGCAGAAAAGCCATCCAAACATGAGAATCAAAAATGCATTGCTTCAGAGTGGGACAGCATCGACAATAAGTTGGAAAAAGACAAATTTCTCCTGGGCCCTGGACCACTTTCTTCCATTTCTCTCTTTCATCTAGGTTTCAGAAATTAAATGATTTTCATGGATTTGAGAAATCCAATCCTCATATCAGCAAATGGAAGGAACCATTGTGTTACCAATCAGTTTAATAAAACAATTTGGCCCATGCTGTATGGAATTTATTTACTTTTGTCAGTAATTTCCCCCAGGATAGTTATGACTCTATGACCATTCATTGCATGCAATTTTATGTGGGGAGGTGGAATCAAAGATAGGGCGGTACATTTGCTTGATCTTGAGGTCTGTACATATGAATGCCAAGGTATACAGTTTTATTGGTGCACTTGTTGGCTTTATCAGCCAGCTTCCCTATTTAAAGACAATCTGTCACTTCACATTCATTTATTTTTTGACACCTTATACATGCACTGATTGTCCAGGAATAAATATATATAGAGAGAAGAGAAGTTGGCAAACTAAGTGTAAATGTTCAAGAATGTAATGGCCACGAAAAAATGAAATGAGGTATTTTAAAGCCGTATTTGCCACACTAGCAGTATATATCTGCTACTAGAAATAAAATAAAGGTGGGATATATGTGCAGTAGAAATTTCCAAAGGTAACTATTTTTGTCTGTTTTTTTTTCAAAATTATACATTTAAATAGTCATGCAGTTCTTTAAGTTTTGATATAAAAATAATTTCCCTGCCCCCTAACCATTTCCCACGTCCCAAATCAATTACTTTCAATTCTTTCTGTTGATTTGTTTGATATGTACCTTTGTATTTACAAATAACATGCATATATTGCTACCTTTTGATTGATCAATTTTAAGCATCACCTGTTTACTTCCTACTGTGGAAGATGAGAATTTAACTTTCTTTTACCTTTTTACTCCCTAGGCTACATGAATATATTTCCTGTCCCCAGTCACATACTCCCAGTATATTTATATCATGATTTTAGTAAATATTGAGACTATTATTTGGTGTTTATATAGGTAAACACTATAACTGGCTGAGCAGGTAGTATACTATGGTTATTCTTTTCTACATAATTTTTTCTCTCTACATAATGAACTCTAACTTCCTGTCAATATATTAAAACACTTTAGGTATTTTATCAATTTCATTTTACTGGGAAAAAAAATTCTCATAAGGCCTTCAGATTTGCTCCTGTTTAAATTAATTGATTTCCAGATATGTTATATAGCTGCCATCTTGAGAGGTTGTTTTGTTTTGTTTTGTTTTTTACTATCAGCCTAGAGATTCCCTTTGCCTATCATTGGTAACAGAATCTTTGTGTCCTGATCCCATGTTTTTCCTATTTGGTTTACTTCCTCATTTTGGTAGAACATGTCTTACAATATCTTCCTAAAAATCCATGCATGCAAAATACATTTTTAAAGATCTTACAGGGTCAAAAACCATCTTTATTCTGTCCTCCACTGTGATTAAGAGTTTGGGCAAAACATTGTAGATTGGAAGTTATTTTTCTCAGAACTTTGAAAACGTCTCTCAATTTTCATAACTTTTAGGAGAAGGTTGTAGAGAAATCTGATGATATCTTGAAACTTGTTCCTTGTGTGATATCTGTTTTTTTCCCTCTCCTCCAAAGCTTGTGTGATCTTTTCTTTGTCCCCAGTATTCTGAAATTTCACAATGGATGTACCTGTGTATGTTCTAATTTTATCCATTATTCTGAGGACTTTGTAGGTCTATTTGATGTGGAAATTTGGGGATTTTTGTTATTATTGTTGTTCGTATTTCTTTGATGGTTTCTTTCTTTCAATTTTTCTTTAACATTTATTTCTGGGACCCTAGTATTTGGATTTTGAACCTCTTGGGTTGGTCCTCTAATTTTATTTATTTTCTTCTTTACCTTATGATCTTTTTCTGGGGTATTTTTTGACTGTACCTGCTAACCCTTCTGTAGAGTTTATTATTTCTTGAAACAGTATTTCTTAGATTATTTCTCTTTTAAGATGGAACTCTGTTCTTTTAACTCTGAGGATAGTGATGATGATTGAGTGATTTATTTATTTATTTATTTATTTATTTTATGTTCCTCTTTGTATCAGCTATGACTCCTCCAAGTTGCTTTTTTTCTGTTGTTTTGTTTTGGTTCCTGACTTTAACATTAAATGGTTTCCTTGACTGCCTGGTACCCTTGGATAATCTGATCATATTTAAGAGCAAGATGCTAAAAAGACAATTAAGGGATGCCTGGCAGGCTCAGTTGGAAGAGCATGCAGCTCTTGATCTTGGGGTTGTGAGTTTGAGCTCCACATTGGGTGTAGAGATTACTTAAATAAAAATAAAACTTGGGGCACCTGGGTGGCTCAGTCCTTGAGTGTCTGCCTTCGGCTCAGGTCATGGTCCCAGGGTCCTGGGATCGAGCCCCGCATTGGGCTCCCTGCTCCGCAGGAAGCCTGCTTCTCCCTCTCCCACTCCCCCTGCTTGTGTTCCCTCTCTCGCTGTCTCTCTCTGTCAAATAAATAAAATCTTTAAATAAATAAATAAATAAAAATAAAAATAAAACTTAAGAGAAAAATTAGAATAAAAAGACAATCAAAACCTGTACATGTATGTGCCATTATCTAAAGGAAGGCCTAGGTCTTAAGAAGCTGTCAGCCTCTCCTTCCTTCCTCATAGAGTCCCAAACTATCTTGTAAAGAGTTTGGGCTACCATGGTGGAGACAGAAGGGTGTGGAGGGGACATGCCTGACTAGACTTCAGCTGTTCCAGCCTTCCTTTCAGTTGAGGTCAGACACATGAGCGAAGCTGTCACGGAGATCCAGCTCCAGGCAGGCATCTAGGTAAATGCAACTATATGAGTGACATGCAAAAGAATCACCCAGTTGAGCCCAGCCCAGATTGCAGAACCATGAGCTAATACTTAGTTATTTTAAGCCACAAAGTTTTGGGGTAGTTTGTCTGCTGAATGGAAAAATCAGTAGAGAGGAAAAATTGTATGATATAGAATGAAAATCACTGAAACAGTAAAAAGTGGGGAAGGAAGTATTAGAAGGGACAGATGAGGACATACTGGGAATGCCACAGGTGGGAAGCCATTTCATAACATTTCTTGTTGATCATACCACCGTGGGCCTTCTTTGCCCATCAACAGGATGAATGTCTTCACAGTCATGGTGACAGTGATGTTGAAGGTGGGGATTCCGCTGGTGCTCTTGGTATGAAAATTCATGGTAAATTCCCTGTCCTACAGTAGTGAGTCCAAGATAATAGAACATTATTATGTGTGTCAGCCCATTCACACAAACAGAGGGAAAGTATGAACAGTTGTCCAGCAAAGATGCTACTAAAATTCTTCATGGAGAAAATATGAAGGATCGAACCAAGGCAATGATGCTGGAATAGAGAGTTTATGAGAAATTGTTGTGAGCTGCCTTCTAGAGGAATCTGTAACTAATTAGATTCATAGGTAAAGAGAGAGAAATAAAGGATGATGCACAAGTTTGTGACTTGTGCAAATAAGTGGAAGGTATTATTTTCTAGGATGGAGCAGGGGAGTCCATTAATCCAGTTTGGAAAATTTTGAATTCCAGGTGCATTCTTTTCTAATTAGTACTATGGTATCTGGTACCCAGTGTGCCCAATATTCTGATTTTGAATGTGAAAAATATATAAGAGCCTACACAATAATCTAGCTATAATCACCTATGAGAGGAGTTTGGTTCTTTTGCAGAGTGATTAGTGCTTCTCTTTTGGGGAAACAGAAGGTGCAAGGAATTTAAGTGGAGAGAGAGCCCTACCTTTGAGGTCCAGCAGGTGGCTTACAAGGAAAGCCCTCCGAATTGGTCTTTCATCATTTCTGCTGGCACGAATGATGGAATGACCATGTCAACCCGAATCTGGTTTTCCTTGATTGGAGAAGAAAGTTATGAAATGAAGACAAATCAAAGCGAAACTCTGCTTACTAGAATAAAAAATAAGAATTTAATATTTTACTTAATAAGTACTTATTTTACTTAATACACTTCAGACATAAATTTTTATTTGATCCACCTCTTCATCATAAATAACATTTGGACAGAAATTTCTGTTCTGCTGTTTATATTACTCCTTTGTAACTTCCTTTCCTTTTTATTCCAGCCAGAGAGCTTAGTAGCACAGCTGTCCCTCTGTGGGTGCCAGGATCTCTCTCCTGCAGTTTGATGGTGTACGTTAGACAGGGATGCATCTTCTCACTCCCTGGGGGGAGCAGTTCATTCCATCGCTGTCCTGTGCCTAGCATGGCGGGTCCAGTGTGCCTCCCTAGAGGTGGTAAACACCTTTTTCCTAAGTCTTGCTGTTACTGAGGAGAGGCAACTTGCCTTGCCTTTCTGTGTATTTTAGAACCTTGGATCACCACCTAGAGAGAGAGAGCTATAGGATTAGTAGAAACAAACAAACAAAAAAAACCTCCTCATAATTCTAGGACTTAAAGAAAAATGTTAACATTGAATTTGGGTATATTGGGAAAATGTTTAGATAATGATGGCCAGTGAGTTTCCCTGTGGACTTGCTGACAGCTCTATCAGTAACAGATGGATTGTTCTAAAACTTTGATTCTGCTTTGACAACACAGTCCAGCCAGGAACAGCAGTGTGCCCTGTTAGAAGTGAAAATGTAAAGCCTAGAAAATATTTATACATGGCTGATAGCTCTTTCTTGCTCTATTTTGTCATGCTATTTTTTTCACTTTTTTTTTTATTGGCAAATATTATAATGATGTGAGTAACTTCAAAATCAGTCAGCATGTACTAATGACCTAATGCTTTGCCAAGATTGTTGAAGGAAAATGGAATCCATCTTGATGGTCAGATAAAAGACAATAGATGAATAAACATGAAATTTCAAAAAAAAAATTAGAAACAGGTTAAAAAATTTGGCCATTGCAAAGATGCACACGGATCCATCTTTCTATTGGTAAGATCACCTGTTTGCATTTTCTATCTCGTGGGATATTTCCCCCCCTCAGTCTGACAATGTTACCATGTGGTGCTGATACTGAGATAATTATGTTTGTAACATCTTTTGGTCCTTCAGGATGCCAAGTTATTTTCTCTGTCAACATATAATGTGATATTCTTGTCCTGGGCCAAATTCATCAAGAAAAATAAAGGGCAGAGAGGTTTCTCCTTCTTCTAGCTTTATCTAACAAATATAATTTCTATTTACTGCCAGATGAAAGTAGCTAAAATAAAGGATAGTTCTGGTGATGAATTGTTGAATTTCAATATTTATTATAGCTGGCCCACAATTCAGGGAGAGAATAGCACTGCTTATTATTTGTAAAGTGTCTCAATTTTCTGCAAATATTGACATTTTGTTTTTTAAAATGACCATCAATTCTTGTTTTGAAACCATAGCTTCCTTTCAACCTAATTGCTTTCCTTTGCAGCTTTAAATTGAGGATAACTTCAGAATTCTGGTAGCTGCTTTTATGACCTGCATGGTTAAAGTTCAGTTATGAGTGGAGGATGCTATGTATCTGAATTTGAATTTTAATGAATAAGAATGCCATTTATTTGTGAACACTTGGATAATAAGAAATATCTTAACATTATCTCTTTGCTTAATCCTGTTCATCACTTATAAATATACTGCCTATACAATATGCATGTAAATATATTGCATTTTAGCTTAATTGGGATTTGCTCAAAGAAGCATTTCTTCTAGATGACTTTAAAGGTGCTGTTAGACCCTTTTGCTACTAGCTTCTAGGTTTTCACATTGTACACTGGAGTCTGAGGAATAGTCCTTTCATAATCCTAGAAGCCAATGGAAGAAGTTGATGGGAATTATAAATCATCTGGGGGAAAAAAGGAAAAGGTACAGAAAGAAAGAGAATCAAGGGGAATTATGTTTTTTCACCAAGGTTAGAAAGGGTATCAGGGACAAGGGAGCCATAGGTCAAGAGTATGTAACATGAGTTAAGCAGGCTGTGGGGGTTTTGTGATCATAACTTACTAGAGACAGAAAGTGAAAAGATGCAGGAACATTCGGGAGTTGTGGGCAGAGGTGGCTAAGAAAAAAAATGGCTGTTCACCTAGTTCTGAGATTTCCTGGCCGTGTTTGTGTTGTGTGTTAGCGCTCATCCTAGGTAAGAGAAGGTCTGTCTTAGTAGCTTGCTCATGCATTCCATATGGGTTTTGTTGAGTGTAAGTGGTAATGTAAACAGCAATCCTAGAAAAGTGTTCTCTGAAGAGGGAAAATTGTGCCTGTAAAATACTTCCATTCCAGCTACAAATAAAAGGACAAAATCTCGAAGATGGCCAGTGAAAGACGTGGATTTTTAGACTGGGATTCACCCAGCTATTTTTAGAGTTTCTTGTGTACTTTATTCACTTAAAGTTTGGTATAATAATTTTACACTAATTAAATTCTTTATAAAATTGAGCAAAGAATGCTTCTCTGGTATAAATAATAGGTAAGAAGAATGGGGACAAGGACTCTGATCACCTGGGGGAAATAGTTTAATGTTGCTCAAGATGGTGATGGTAACTGTTGCCTTCTAGGGGAAGGGACTTTCTGGATTCTCTTTACCTCTCATCATTTCCCCCATTCCTCTCTGGCCTTTTCTGAGACTGGCCCAGGAGCGTGTTCTACCTTCTCAGTTCTCTTGGCATTCTCTTTAGTTGCTCACTCTCAGTCCCGATAACCTGGGGAGCTGAAGCCAGGCCCTAGTTTGCCCTTTCCTCCTTCCTGTTTCTGTCTCTTTGTATGTACTATCTACTACATTATTGCAGATGTGTTCATGGAATTTGTCTTCCGTGTCTGAGGCTTATTTTCAAGTAACATCTTTGCAATTCTTTGAAATGAAAGTGTGAAATTTGGTGTATGCTGGGAATTAGACTTGCCTCACCCTGATCACTTGATACTGTATTTTGTTCTATAAAGAACTCCTGGATGAGTAATACGTAATGAATAATGCTTATGATTCCACCTTGACTTTGAGGTTGACTGTTCATCATTATTTCCTACCGAGTAAGTCTAAGTGAAACCTCCCTTCCTAACATATATCCTATATGTATATGTATGGTCTACACAGAACTCTCTCTTTCTCTCACACACACATGCACGCACATGTATTTCTTTTTTTTTTTTTAAGATTTTATTTATTTATTTGACAGAGAGAGACACAGCGAGAGAGGGAACACAAGCAGGGGGAGTGGGAGAGGGAGAAGCAGGCTCCCTGCAGAGCAAGGAGCCCGATGCGGGGCTCGATCCCAGGACTCTGGGATCATGACCTGAGCCGAAGGCAGACGCTTAACCGACTGAGCCACCCAGGCGCCCCCGCACATGTATTTCTAACTGAACAGAGATATGTAACAAATGTAATTTTGCTTTTATTCTAGATTTCAATGAGCCATAAAATCAGTTATCATGCACATTATGAAACTCTTTAACTTACTGATATACTTACATCATCTTAATTTCATTTAATTTGGATATCCTTGAAAGGGCCCACTTAGAGTCCTCTTTTCCTTTATCTTCACTATTTAGATGATTCAATAATTTTTTACTTGTTTTTATTTTGCTGTTGACCTTTGTCTCAATACTCCTTTCCTACATGGGTTACTATGAGAAGTATTGAATGAGAAAGTTTATGCTCTGATTCTTCTTTCCTACTATGTTTCTGTAGCTTTGATGAAATTAAATGAACCAAAACACACACATCATGCATTTCATTTTTTAAAATGCTTTATTGGACATGACTTTTCTCATGAGCTTATTCCTCAAACTAGGACAATTCTTAACAAGAACAGACTTACATAAGGAGCTTAGTAAGGGGTAGGATAGGCCAGACCATGGAAGGACATTCCATAGATAGGTTGGTTGAACATTCCATAGAACCAATAGAGTCGGATAGAGTCTGGAAAAAAAGAGCTGTCTAAAGATAGGTTTGCATTCAGGCTATTTTTGGGTGGAAAAGCTAACTCATGATCTAGAAAGCTGATATAAAGATCAGCAGGTCAGTCCAAAAGAAAAGGACAAGTGGGATGGAGCTGAAACAGCTAAATGTGTACCAAAATTTGTGCCTTCCTTTTCTTAGTAGAGAATTGTTGCTATGAAACAGATTCCCAGCTAGGAACTGTGCTTCCCAGCTCTCTTGCATCTAGGTAGGATCATATGACTAGTTCTCACCAGAAGCAAGGAATGACCAGAAACAGGGAATGTCACTTGTAGGCCAAGAAACTTTAGAAGCAAGTGGCCTTTCTCCACTCTCAACTTGCTGTAGAATTCATGCAGATGAGCATAGCACACTTGGAAGGGTCCATAATATGGAGGAAGGTTGGTCTCCAAATCTCTCTTAGGAGGCACTGTGCACTGGATAGGAACAGCTGTTTTTGAGTTTATGTAAGTGAGAAATAAATATATAAAAATAATATATAACAAATATATATTTACAGTAGCTAATATTACTAAATAATATACTAAATGTGGGAAAGTGAATGGTAGAAGTCTAAATAACAGCCATTTTGTCCAGTGCCAAGTGGTCAGGAGGAGGAATTGGTCATGTCTGGGAGGAGCTGCCAGGAACTAGCAGTCAAGGACTAGTCCTCAGGAGTCTGAGAAAGTAGGATAGGGTCTTGACCAAAAGTAAAGTTGAGTTGAACTTTCTCCTAATGCTGAAACAGAGAATTTCAAGTCTTTAAAAAAAATTTCTGTATTGAATGGAAGGTGGTTTCAGAGATTGGTGTGAGATGAATATACTAATGGGTTTTAAAAGGTTTAATTACCACAGTTAGATGGTGTAGGAGGGGAAATCAGACAATCTCAATATGTAGTTAAAAATCTACTGAGAAAACAATGCATAAAACATTCTATTAGCTATAAATATCAGAGTCCATTTAGTTGCTGAAATGTTCTGTAAAGAGCTCAGATGTGATCATGGCAAAGAGGAAAAATAATTTTCATTTTGGCCTTTGGATAAAGTGCAATTTAGAATATTTTGTGAGAGATGGTACACTTGGTGAGCATGTCTCCATGGATTATATGCCTTAGTTGTCCTGAGAAATTGAGTCATATTGTTAGTGATAAAAAGTCAATTTTCCCCTAATTAATTAGATTTTATTCTAATTTTATTCTAATTCTCTGATGTCTTAATGATTAAATTAAGTTTAACATCACAGGAGACCCTGGATCTCATATTAGGCTTTCACTCTTCTCTGTCCTCCAGAGAATCTCAAAGAACCTTAGTCCCACCAATGACCTTGCTAGAGAGAGATTATAATTGTTACTGGGAGCATAACTTCAACTTTTGGAACATTCTATTACAGTCTATATTAAAAATAAGTGTTGTATTATTTGAAATTTACATTTCTATTAGACATGACTTTGTTCCTTGGTTGTAAAAGGCTATTACATAAGTAGAAAGTGATATTGAAGATAAGTTTAAAGAGATATGACAGAAGTTGAACAAAGCCATACATTCTGAGTTAAGGGTACTTATTATCTCTTTAATTACAGAGATATTATCTGCTACTATACATCCTGTGTATAGAAATTAACATCTAATACTCTAATGAGAAGATTACAAATAAAAAGATGATTATCCAGAGATGAATAGAGAGTGACTATGTCTATATTATGTTAATAAATGAATCTGCATGGGTAATACTTGCCTGATGACTAATATAAGTTGAGTTGTCCACTGAAGCTTAGATGATGTATCTATGCCAGTTGGCTTAAGGCATATTTGGGTGGCAGTGAGCAGAGAGGTTGTTAAGTTTTAGCAGGAGATGAGGTTGTGCATGTAAATAGGAGACTGCGGAGGCTCTTAGTTATCAGCACAGGAGGTTTACATTTCCTTCTAGGGGCAGTTAGAGATATTGCAGATTTTGAGGCAGAGAATGATCTTTGGAGAAGGCATATATTGCCTGTGGAAAAGGCTGATCTAAGCAGGGAGACCTTGAATAGAAAAATGGAAGATGGTACAACAGCATGAATGAGGAAATCACTAGATGAGATTAGAAAAATAAGATAAATGGGATAGATGTCTCTCTCATCTAGGACAACTTCAAGAGGCTTGGATCAGAATATGGAAAGCCTTAAATGAAATTGAACTTTTAGGCCGCTGAAAGATTTTATAGCCAGGAGGAAGCAAAAATCAGAGCTCCTCTGTGAGCAAGTTGATTTGGTGATAACCAAGAGTAGGAAGAGTGTAATTAGCTGTAGGACAAAGGACATCAGACTCCCTTAGCCTTAAAGATAAAGAGATATTCAGTAGTCAAAGGTTAAGGTCATAGGGAAGAACTTGAATACAACAAAATGTACCTGAGAGAAAACTTAGTAAATTGATGGGATAGGGAGATAAAGGGGAGTAGTTAAAGGTATTCATTGCATTTATCAGTGTGTGGTCATCAGATAATCTGCATTAGAATTCGTTGGATTTTTTTTTTTAAAGATTTTATTTATTTATTTGACAGAGACACAGCAAGAGAGGGAACACATGCAGAGGGAGTGGGAGAGGGAGAAGCAGGCTTCCCATGGAGCAGGGAGCCCGATGTGGGGTTCAATCCCAGGACCCTGAGATCATGACCTGAGCTGAAGGCAGATGCTTAACTGACTGAGCCACCCAGGGACCCCTTAGTAGTTCTTTTTGATTGTGTACTGATTAACCTAAATTCTCTGAGTCTTAGTTTTCTTATCTACAAAACAAGGATAAATAAAATCCAATTCATGGAATGTAATTATAATCAATTAACAACATGTGGATAGTACTCAATCTATACTAGGGATATAGTCAATTCTTATAAATTGTAGACATTATAATATGAAAATAAAACTGTTTAGGGTATATAGGAAAAAAAACCACAACTGTTTAGGGTATAGAAAATGTGGATTATAAAACCCCATTGTGCAAATATCTCAAATGAGGAAAACATCTGTCAAACAACGAGGTAAAAATATATATGGTATTTTGAGGGATTTATAACCTTATAATAATCTTTGATTTTAGAGGCTGAGTTTTCCATACCTGAACACATACTGACTTACTAAAAGGGAGATGTGTAGTTGTGGTATGGAAGGCTGACCAAAAGCTGACCAAAAGCATTTAAAATGTACCAGATTGGGGGTGCCTGAGTGACTCATTGGGTTGAGAGTCCGACTCTTGATTTCGTTCAGGTCATGATCTTGCTCAGGTCATGATCTCAGGGTCATGACATCAAGTCCCGAGTCTGGCTCCACTCTGGGCTTGGAGCCTGTTTAAGATTCTCTCTCCTTCCCCCTGCCTCCCCCCCTCCCCCCCGCCAGTTGCACTCACTCTCTCTCAAAAAAATAAAAGGTACCAGATCATATAGAGAATTAGTCGTATTTTGATATTCGCACCTAGGGAGCTTTCAAATGCTTTGTGTTTGTGGCCACTCTCCTTGACTTAAGTGTTTCAGACCACATAGCACACGTCAGCATCACTGGATTCCATGCAAAAGCACAGTCATGGATGCCTTAAGACTCCTCGCAGTCCTCTGAGAAGTCCATAGGCAAAGTAGCCTGACTCACACAGCATACTCTGGTGACGGCAGCAAGAAAGAGCAGGCCAAATTTCCCCATCAATGTTAGGGCTAAGGAAGTAGACCAAGGCAATGCAGGAAACACCATTAAACATCCAAAGGGGCAGGATGGTATATGAGCCTTGGCTGCCATAACAGAGTACCACATGCTGGGTGGCTTAAACAACAGAAATTTTTTTCTCACAGTTCTGAAGGCTGAGAAGTCCCAGATCAAGATCAGGCTGGGTCGAATTCTGGTGAGAGAGTGTTTCCTGGCTTGCACATGGCCACCTCTCACTGTGTCATCCTCATGTGGCTTTTCCTCTGTGTGCATGTGTGTGTGAACAGAGAGAGAGACCTTTCTTCCTCTTCTTGGAAGGCCCCAATCTCATCATGAGGGCCCTACCTTCAGGACCTAATCTAACCCAAATTACCTCCCAAAGACCCTATCTCCATCACCTTGGGGTTTAGGGCTTCAACCTATGAATCTGAGGGGGACACAAACAGTCAGTCCATAGCAGGCAGTGATCAGACATTCTAGCAGGTGTGTCCCTTGTATTTGGTGTATTTGAGTCATATAAGAAGAAGGCTATTCAATGAGATTTAAGGAACACATATGAAAGCCGTCTTCCTAAATAAATGAGAACCTGTCAGGTTCTGGTCCTGGGCTGGGTTGGACTATCTCAGGAATTTGGACCAGAGTATGTCAAGGTGCCTAGAACTTCACTGCAGCAGAGGAGGTGACAACATATGTGACAATATCCTGGGAGGAAAGTGGAGATGAAAACCTAAAGGACTTGGTAGTAGTGGAGGACGTTTCTCTAAATGAGACAAAAGACCAGAAACCTGGGAAACATTTGAGAATGGAACTTCAAATTTGTAGTGGAAGAAGGAACGTGGAGAAATTCCTTTTTAACAGGTGGAGAATTTATACCAGAGCCATGAGGGAGCTATGGGGAGTACACAGTCAGCTGATGTCATAGGAACAGGAAAGATGCCCCGACTTTGGGAACAGAAATCAGCAAGAATATGGTGAAAGGCCATTAAGTAGGACCCCACAACTGGTTTCCAGCCCATGGAGTCATTAAAATAAGACTAGGTACTAGCAAAAGTGCCTGGACACGTGTGGTAGAGATTTGTGAAGGAAGATACAAGACTAGTGTTCACGGTGCTTGGAACTTAGATTCCTCTTGGCAGAGTCAACCACAGAATTGGGAGCAGCAAGCAGCATCCCCATTCCATGTTGGGACCAGGCTTGATGAGCCTGCAGGGACAGAATGTGAGGCGCATGGGACAAAAAGCACTGTTGGCCGTTTCCCTTGGGGTAGTCTTTGCAGCTCATACAAAAATCTACCGTAATAGAAACAGAGGTCCAATTTTGTCTAAATTCATGAGCATTCATTTTAGAAATGCATTTATTTGCCTTTGTGAACAGTTGACTTCCCTTGGCTATTTTTCTGGGCATGTAGTCCCGTTTGATTCAACCTTTATTTGTTCCCACATATAGCGATCTGCATCCTTCCATCCCCTTCTCTTCCCCTCACCCCTACTTGCTTCTTTTAGCATTGGCCTCTTTGTTTGGGATTATTATTAAATGAAACAGAGTGTGCAGGTAATTAGTATGTGGATATGACACTGAAGAAGGAGGCGTAAATGCGAAATTGAGAGGCAGCAAGCTGTGATAATTCCATTATGGGCTCTGCTTCAGTGGGGCCTTTGGATTCCAAGAACATAATGCAACAGTAGGGGGTCTGCCATTTCACTGGCGGAGGGTCTCTCTCTGATGTGCCAGGCTTAGTGAATTAGGTTTGAGATCCATCATTTTATTAGTAACATTTTATCAATTAGTGCCCAGGCACATAGTTGTTCAGGTTAAATCGATGAGCTCACTCGGAATGACTTTACCATCCCTAATCAGCAGTACTTTTCCGCAGAGTTCTAATTTAGTTGAATAATATTGTGTTCCTGTTAACTTCTCCTTGCCTTCACCTCGTTTTCTCCCAGTTGCATTAGAAACAGGCATGATTTAAATATAGAGGCAAATTTAAAGTAAACTAAGCCAACTAAATGTAAAATGCAGTGATTGCTGTTTCTCCTAGCTGGAGTACAGGCATAATTTCTATACTTTCCCCCCTGTGGTAAAGTCCCCAGTTCATATTCCAGTTCCAACAAACTGGTGCTGAGAAGTGGAAAGTTCCCTAGGATTAGAGATACAGGATAGGAAAAAAAAAAAAAATTTCAGAGAATTTTATTAAGTCAACAAATGTCCTGGCTTAGCCAATAAGTATTTGTAAATTGCCCACGATGTGCTCAGTGCTGTGTAAGTGTGTCCTTCCAGCTGAAGGAGTATTTGGATTGGTTTGGGAATGCTTTGAAGTGAACTTTCCCCTTGGAGACTCTGACTGTTCTTCTGTTGGGAGGATTGGGAGAAAACTTGCACTTTCTCGTTTCATCTGAAGATCCGCATTTGCTCTGCAGTTCCCTGCTTAGCCCCAGCTTGTGTTGATCACGAATACAAGAGAGGCAGGATCAGGGATCTGGCATGGGAGTGGATGGGAAGGTTGGAAGACAATTATTATTGAAAGGCAAGGGGACTATCTAAGGAGGTTCGATAAAGCAGGTGACGGTAGGAGGATAACAGGCAGAGGCAGTTCAATAAGAATTGCCTGGGTTCTTTGGTCAAGGAACTCAAGAGGCAACATAGCCCAGTGAGAGCAGCTGCTGAGATGGAAGTTCCTGTTTGGTAAACATTACTGTTGAATATAACATACACACCAAAAAATGTCGTGATTTTATTTTCTTTTATAATTTTTTTATTTAAAGATTTTATTTATTTATTTGAGAGAGAGAGAGACAGACAGACAGAGATAGAGACACAGATCTGAGCAGGGAGCCCGGGGCTCCATTCCAGGACCCTGGTATCATGACCTTAGCCGAAGGCAGATGCTTAACCGACTGAGCCACCCAGGTGCCCCCCAAATGTGCTGAGTTTAAAGGCACTGCTTGATGAAGCTTTGCAAGGTGATTACATCTGTGAATCCACTATGCAGATCAAGATATGGAATATTACCAGCACCCTAGAAGCCCCCCTTCTGCTGCCAGCCCCTCAACATCCCTCAAAAATAACCACTATTCCAGCTTTCATTTCCATAGAATCATTTAGCCTAGTGTTGAATGTAGTCTAAATGGAATCATATTTTACGTCATCTTTTGTCTGTGGCTTCTTTCGCTGTTGCTGAGATTCATCCATCTTGTTGTGTGAAGTAGTATTTCCTTTCTTCGCTGCTGCATTGTATGATTCCACTGTAGTTCTTTTATCTTCCATTGATGGATATCTGTGTTGTTTCCAGTTTGACTCACAAATAATGTTGCCATGGGCATTGCTGGTGCACATATGTATTCATGTTGGAGGAGTATATACCTAGGAGAGGAATGGCTGCATCATAGGGTTTGTATGTTTAACTTCAGCAGATATTTCTTACCAAAAGTGTATGAATGTTCCAACTGGTTCATAATTGAGTTGATAGTTGATATTATCAGTTTTTCTTTTACTTTTTTATTATTAGCTATTCTAGTGGGTACAGAATGGTATCTTATTATGGTTTTAATTAGCATTCCCCTGATGACTAATGATGCTGAGATTATTTTAGTATTCTGATTGACCATTTGAATATTCTTTTTTGTGAAGTGCCTATTCAAGTCTTTGACACAGTTTTAATGGGATCATCTGATTTTATCTTACTGACCTGTTAGATCTTCTAATATGTATTAAAGATAGGAGTTATTTGTAAGATTTATGCATTCCAAGTATCCTTTTCCACTCTATGGTCTGCTCTTTTACTATTCCTCTGAGTCTTTTGATGAACAGAAGCTCTAAGTTAAAGGAGGTCTGATTTTCTATTTTTTTCCATTATGGTCAGTGATTTTTTTTAATACCTTACATATATATAGTTTTTCCTTATCTAAATGTCATACAGGTATTTTCTTATGTTTTCTTCTAGACACTCATAGTTTTACCTTAACCATCTGGAATTGTATTAATGTGCATAGGATGACATAGAGTTAAAATTCCTCCCCCCACCCGCAATGTATATTGATCTGATCCAGCATCACTTAATGAAAAGATCATTTTCCTTTTTCTGTTATAGTGGCAGCTTTGTCATGAGTTAGGTGACATTACATGAGTTGGTCTGTTCTGGTCTCTCTGTTTTGTTCTATGGGTCTGTTTATCTATGCTTGTGAGAAAATACACTAAATAATGTTTGTAGTTTTATAATAAGCATTGATATATAGTAGTGTTATTATGCAACTTTGTTCTTGGCAATTCTTTCTGATCTTCTTGGCTATTGTTATTCTCATATAGTTTTAGAGTCAATGACCATACTTACTGACACACACATACAATAGAGATTGATTTGGATTTTGATTTATCTATAAATCAGTTTGGAAAAAAATGATGTCTTTATAATATTGAGTATTACAATCCATGAATATAGTATATCCCTCCATTTATTTGGGTCTTTTTAATTTATTTCAGTACTTCATATAATTTTTTTCAATAGATGTCTTACACATCTTTCATTAGATATTTCTGGATATGTAAGAGTTTTTTATTTCTGTAAATACAATTATTTTTAAATGAAACATTTAAAGTGTTTGTTGCCAGTATATAGAAATGTAATTTATTTTCATAAATTGATCTTTTATTCAGAGATCCGGACCCAGACATGTATTAATTCTAGCAGTTGGTCTGTAAAATCTTTTGGATTTTCTCACACAACTATCATTTCATCTGCAAATAATGAGAGCATTATTTCTTTCCTTCTAAATCTTCACATTTTACTTGTTCTATTTTCCTCCCTCTCACCCTCTCTTCTTCCCTCCCTTCCTACCTCCCTGTTCTTTTGTTGTTTTGTTTTCTTATTGCAGTGGCTAGGTCTTCCAATATAATGCTGGATGGATTTGGTGATAGTTGGCATCCTTGTCTTTTTTTCTGGCCTCAATTGTTCAAGGCCAGCCTCACCATTTCCAGTAACTGTTTAAATATTTCTGATTCTCTGTTCTTTCTCTGCTCTTTTTGCATCTCCAATTTCATTTTTATTAGAGCTTTCTACTAAGTCTCATATTTCTCTTTCTCTCTATTCTGTATATTTCATCCTTTTCATCTCTGTGCTTCAATTTGATCTATTTTCTAGCTAATTAATTCTCTTCTCGTCTCTGTCTACTCTGCTGTTAAATCCATCTATCGAAATCTTAATTTGTTATTTTATTTTTCAGTTTTAGGATTTCCATTGATTTTTAAAATGTATTATAATTCTTGAGTGAAATTTCCATCCATTCATTTTTCTTTAGCATACAGACCATAGTTATTTCAATGCCTATGTATAACTCTGAATCACTGTGAGTTTCTTTCCTTTTTCTGTTTTTTTTTTTCCTCATATTTTGCTCATTTGGTGTTTCCTGGCATGCCAGCTGATGTTTTGACCAAATGCCTAAAGTGAGCATGAAAATTTGTAGAGGATCTGGATGATATTATTTATTCCAGAAGGATTAATTTTTTTTTTTTCTGGCAGGTAGTTAGACTTTAGGTAGGTCACCTTGATCCACTCAAGATGTATCTGTTACAGGCTTTCCCTTATTCCTTGAGCGTGGCCCTTCAGTGGCTCAACTGAAAAGCTGGGGCTATTTTTAGTGTTTTTTCCTTTTTGGCAAATTCTGTATTCCAATTTGGTTTCCCAAGAACTGTAATGCTGGGAAATATCTACTTAGTTCTTTAGCCTCTTAGCAGCTATGTTTTGTTTGGTTTTTCATATGTTGTGCCAGATATATTCTCTGCCATGAGTTGGCAGATGCCTCAAGGGAAAATTGTGCCCAGTATGTCAAGTTTTCTTCCCTGGAATTCTCTATTCTCCGGGGGTTGGCCCCTTAAGCCCTGGCTGCCTCAATAATCCTGATTTTCAGTTTTTGCTTTCCCAGGCCAGCAAGACTACCAGTAACTCTTAGCTTCTATGCCCTGCTGTGAAATTGGCATAAGTCCTGAGGGTTAAAAATAACAACTTTTTTTTTTTTTTTACCTTTGTGTGTGTGTTTATGGCGAGAATACTTAAGATTTACTCTTTTGGTAAATTTTAAGTATGCAATACAATATTATTAACTATAGTTACATACAACCTATTCATCTTTAAAACGGAAAGTACTTTTTGACAACCCAGGCCCTGAAAACCTACAATTTATTCTCTAAAATAACATATTTTGGACTTGTCTCAATGTCTGGATATCTTGGTTGCTTTCCAAATGCCTTTATTTAGCTGGTTTGAATTTCACTCAGCTTTTACAATTGTTATGACAGGAGATGTTGTATGATACCAAGTATTCCATCATAGCCAAAAGTAGAAGACTGGGATAGAGATTTGTCTCTTCCACTGATTGGCTTTAATACTGGGCAACTTGCTAAGCTTAATGAACCTGAGTTTGCTCATTTCAAAATAGATTCAATACAAACTACCTTAATGTTAGATGGAATAAATAAAATATGCACATAGAGTTAGCACAGTTCTTGGCATTTAATAACACCAAATATTTTAATATTCTTTTTACTAATGATGACATTAATACATATATTCATCTGTTTTACACACTTGTTCAAGACAGGGTTGAAAGAATATTCAAGGTGTTGGATACAGTACAATGAATGCCCAAGGGATTTTATATTAATATTTCTCAGGCAGGTAGTAGATGATGGAGATTCAAGATAGACTAAAAGATAGTACCATTGTAGGAAAAGCACAGTTATGAGGAGGCAGTGGTTGGGAGTCTTAGCAGATAGGTAGGTGGGCTGTCTACATGAAAAAAGTCATTTATCCAAGCTTGTCTGCTGGCCACAGGGTATGGTAAAAGGTCAGAACAGAGGGCTCTTATTTCTAGATATGGACTGGCATGGCCAAACTAGGCCATACACACATAATGTGTAAATAGAGAGGATATAGAATTTTTTTAAAAAGGCTCTAGCCCATTATTTACAACAGCCAAATTATGGAAACAGCCCAAGTATCAATTGATGAGTGGATAAAGACGAAGTGGTGTGTACACACACACACACACACACACACTGGAATATTACTCAGCCATCAAAAAGAATGAAATTTTGCCATATGCAATGACTTGGATAAGCTATCACTTATACTAAGTGATATAAGTCAGTCAGAGAAAGGCAGATACCATATGATTTCACTCATATCTGGAATTTAAGAAGCAAAACAAATAAGCAAAGGGAAAAAAAAAAGAGAGAGAGATCAAGAGCAAATCAAGAAACAGACTCTTGACTATAGAGAACAAACTGATGGTTACCATAAGGAAGGTGTATAGGGGGATGGGTTAAATAGGTGATGGGGATTAAGGAGTACACTTGTGATGAGCACTGGGTGTTATAGGGAAGTGTTGAATCACTATATTGTACACCTGAAACTAATATACTGTATGTTAACTAACTGGAATTTAAAAAAACTTAAAAAAATAAGGTTCACACCTTTAAGTAACAAGATGGAGAGACAGCCTTGGGATTTGGGCAGAGGCCAATTACAGGGTCTTAGCTCATGTTTGATTGGGCTTTGACAATCAACCATGATGATAAACCTAAGCACATGGGGTCAGAACTTCCTCAAAGCACCTTGGCTCAAAGTCAAGATTAGGAACTGGTAAGGGACTGAACTTGTAAGGAGAGTTGTGTGTCCCAAACAATGGAAAGATAAAGGATGCAGAAACTGGAAGAACAAGGCAGGGTCAGTAGATCAAGGAGTCACGGAAGTAATGCTGCCTTCAGCCCCCTACTCTTATGCCATGGTTCCATGTCTATAGACAGGTGTAATAAATGGCAGGGACTATTGGATCTCTGGACAGCTTTATATCATTTCTTGGGTATGGAGGATCATGATCTCAGAGCATTAATCACAGAGAGAAGAAAACCAGAAGCTTCACATGAACACGATGTTAAGAGAGACATGCTAATAATAGCATGGGGGTAATCCTCTTCCCCCAGGTCTGTTACCATTGAATATAAATAACAGAACTTGTTGTTTATTCTAACTTATTGTCATTTTTTGGACATGATCATGTTGATGCAATCATCAGGGATTCAATGGTACATACTACATGCTAGACCCTGCATTTAGACATTCTTTGATAAAGCCTCACCTGGCTTTGATAGCCTCACCTGGCTATTTTACTTCTTTGTACTCCAGTTTCCTAATATGCAAAAGGATGATAATCATAGTACGTATTTTATGGTGTTATTGTGAAAAGCAAATGAGATGCAGAGGGCTTAGCACCTTCTCTGATGCATAATAAATGTTCCTTATGATATGTTGCAGTTATCTATTGCCGTGTAACAATGTCACAATAACAGAAAAGTTATTCCAAAACTTAAAGGCTGAGAACAATAATATTTATTATGGTACAGTTTCTGTCAGAAGCAGCTTAGCCAATGGTTCCTGTTGGGGTCTCTTATGAGGTTTCAGTCAAGGTGTTGGCCAGAGCTGCTGTCATCTCTAGGCTCAACTTGAGGGATCTGTTTCTGAGCTCGCTCACATGGCTGTTGGCAGTGTTCTCCTCAGTGTGGCCTTGTGGCATGGCAGCTGGCTTCCCATGCAGCAACACAAGCCAAGAGAGTGAGAGAGCTCACCTAAGTCAGAGGACAGGGTCTTTATAACTTCATCTCAGAAGTGACATCCTATCACTTCTGCTGTATTCTCTTCATTAGAAGTGAGTCACAAAGTCCAGCCCACACTCAAGGGAAGAAAGCATACCCACTTATAGATGTTACTTCAATCTCATCAGGCAAGGCTGACGTGAAATGTACAAAGCAGAAGCCTATGTTATTGTCCGATAGCTTCTCTTGGTCCCAAATTCCTGACTGAGTGTGGGGGACCCCAGTGGTATGGTGTGAGGAGATGGCCCACAGCTGCTGGTGACACTGCACATGTCATTAGTCTTGTCAGATCTGGGAAGCTCAGTCTCTATTCTATTCCAGCCATTCTACTCCAGGGGCTTTTATTGGGACCCATGGGTAGTGCTTAGTTGCAAGGGCCCTAGATCCATGCTGATCATATTTAAACTCTCCACCGCTCACTAGTCAGAAACCTTGGCGGAGTTACCTAACCTTGCTGCATCTCAGTTTCCTTAAATGAAAATGGGAACAAAAACAGTAAGTACTCCTATGGTGGTTGTGGGAATTAAATGAGACAATCACGTAAAGTGCTTTAGAATAGTGCCTGCCCCACAGAAAGTACTCAGTAAATGCTAGCTATTAGTATTTCTATAAACATCAAGGAAGAAATTGCATTATCAGTTTATCCACTTTCCTTTGTGGGCATGTTAATGAAACTTGCAATTTCCAGGTACTTGGACCTCAGAGTCACACAGGACTCATCTTTCTACAGGGAGAAATCAGAGTTACTGCCCAGGCATCTTCGAGCAGTGTGTTACTGCCTTGAACTTTCTGGGGTTAGACGGCCCAAAGGAAATCCATTTCCCACATATTAAAAGTGCCTGCAACATACTAGCCATTCAAAAAATACCAGTTACCTTCCCATTTCTCCCTTTACTCCTATTTAGAATGAACGAGAAGTGAAAAGATATCTCTATATAAAATGTAACTGGCAATAGAAAGCCATATCTGTTGAGTGAGTGGTTCAGGTGGTGCGTGCTCTAAGATCCCAGAGGAGAAAGTGATTTCAGGGTGAGGTACTCAGGAAATGGATGGGTAATTATCAAGGGATTTTAGACTGTGGAACCAACCAGAAAAGATAGTTTAGGGTGAGCACCCATTTTCTCTCAGTTACCTAACAACCTAAGGTGAAATCAGGCTGTTTGAAATGTTCTGATATTGGAAACTCTGTCCTCATATTTCCTCATATATCCTCAACCATTTGGGTTTTCTGTTGGTGAAAATGGTGTTAACTAAACCTATTTTCTCCTCAGGCTGATGGTCAGTATCATTTACATCCTTACAGAGTTTTCAGCTCCTGGGAGGCAAGTTCATGACAAATAAAAGGAAGTTTGCCCTTTTAATGATCATGTGAATTAACCAGGAAGGGAAATTATTCATTGAAGTGATAACTGCTAGTCAACTTGAGGCCATCTCTATTAGATTTTCATTAGGAATAATTCTTTTAAAATAGGGTACCTGCTATGTTTGATGTGAGACTAGTCGAATGTGGAAGTATGTATATTTTGCAATTATGCCACTTAAAGAGATTGGTATCATTAGAGCATTAATGTTTCCTCTTAATTTATTAAGCATTGAATGAGAGAAAGTCAGAAACTGGGAAAGAATTTTCCCTTTTTGGGAAAAACCTTGGTAGAGTGGAAAAGGTGAGATTTTCAAATCAGAACTAAAAAATTTGAAGTGAAGCAAACTAATTGAAGGTTCCCAGCTCAACAATAAAATTAACCAGATAAAATATTTTTAAATATGTAATGTACAACATGATGACTATAGTTAACATTGTTGTATGGTGTATTTGAAAATTACTGAGACAGTAGATACTAAAAAGTTGTCACAGGGAAAAAATTGAGGGAGGGTGTAATTACATAAGGTAATAGATGTTAACTAAACTTAGTGTGGTAATTCTTTGCAATGTATATATGTCAAGTCATTATGGTGTACACCTTAAACTTACACAGTGCTGCTTGTTATTATACCTCAATAAAACTGAAAAAAAGTATTTAAGAAATTAGAGAACTTAATTATAATTTGTAACAATCTGCAGGATTCAGAATATCTGTTGTGGGCTGTTTTTGGTGTAAACTTTTAACTGGGTTGTTGTGTCTTCAAGGAGGTACAAAAACTACGAATTATTTAGTATTTCCAACTTGTTTTATAAAACTATGTTACGTAGAAAATACTTATTAACCACAAAACATACTAAGAAGGGATATGACTTCCTTTTTTAATAGCAATTATGATTGTAATCCTTGTTTTCAAAAACAATTTTTTTATGGCTGAAACATGAGTCAGTTTGCAATTTGGGGCAATGCTCTCTATTGCAATGGACACTCACATTTTTCCTGATAGATAATGGGCAAATTTTGGTAGCAATCAAATAATCTAAAACTAAAACAAATTACTTACACATAATCAAAAAAAGGATATATTCTTTTCCAAAGTCCATTTCATAACTACAACCTATCACAGTAAAAAGATTTGCAATAGCATTCTGCTCCTCTCCAAACTCTCTTGATTTTATCTGATGAGGGAAAAATGCTCAAATTAAGAATGATATATTGCATTGATCTCTGAGTAGCTTTCTTCTCGACTCTGCCAATAAGTGATCATTATTTAGTATGAATTTCTCATCAAATTTTATTTCAAATTGAAAGGAAGATTATTATTTCACAAGAAAGACTAAGGAAATTCATCTCTTCTTTGGCTTTTGTGTTTTGATTTAAAGCACCACTGCTTTCCCAGGCTTATAAAATGTTGACTCACTGTACGAGTTTACTATTGCTACCGTAACAAATCACCACAAACTTAGTGATGGCTTAAAACAACATCTGTTTATTATCTCACCGTTTCCGTGGATCAGAAGTCTGGGCACAGTGTGGCTCGACTGGTCTCTCTGTGTATGGTCTCAGGAGGCCAACATCAAGATTTTGATGGAGCTGTGTTCATGATTAGAGGCTTTGAGGTAGAATCTGCTTCAAACCTCGTTCAGGATATTGTCAGAATTTAGTTCTTTCTCATGCTTCCATGTGGCCACTCCAGCTTTAAGCCAGCAACAGCAAGCTGAGCCCTGCCCATGCATCAAATATTTCTGACTTCTGCCTCTGCCATGTCTCTCTGCTTTTAAGGAATGATATGATTATATTGGACCCAAATGGATAATCCAGGATAATCTCTCTATTTTGTGGCCAACTGGTACCAAGCATGGGGTTCTAAAAACTAATCCTAAGGACATAATTATGAGTGCATATATTTATTCCTGAACCAATGACTGCCTAGGAGGATGGGATATGCTACAAGCATAGACCAATCAAGGCTCATTCCTGGAGCTGGGGTAAATCAACTCAGCCTAAACCACCTGGTGGAAAATCCAGGGTCCTAGAGGAACGGGAAATAGAAGCTGGCATGGCAATTAACAAGTATCTTCTAACAATTTGCAAATAACTTTATAAAAAAGAAAAAAAAAGTATACTACCCTACTATCCTAGCACCACGACCATTAATATGTGGGTTTGTTTACTCTTTGGTTTATGTCTTTTCCCCTTAGACAAGTGATTTAACATAGTTGTAAAAATAGTGTATTTATAATTTTATGTCACACCTTCTCATTTGATATTATTTCATATCCTTGATAAATTCTAGTAACTACACAGTATTCCACTGAGTAGAACATACCGTATTTACTTAATCAATGTTCTACTATTGAACACTATTGAACGTTTGGTTTAGTCCTTCTCTGTTATTGTTTGCTTCTTTTGTTTGTTTTGGTTTATTTATTATCTTTGCTATTATGTATGCTGTAAAGGAATCTTTATGTATGCTAGTCCAACGTTTCATCTAAACATGCCTAAAAAATTATTTAGTCTCAATGCCTATATTTATCCCAATATATCAATAGGATAAGAGATGGAATTTATATATGTTAAGTACCTGACTCTCCTATTGATTTCAATACCTTTTTCTATCTCCTAATTTATTTAGTCAATCAAATTAAATGCTTCATGTTGTCCCTGCATGAGAACATGCTGTAGCCTCCCCTAAAAACTTAGAGATATGGGAAATTAGGTTACTTTCTTTGGATTAAGCTAGTGAAATCTCTAGGCGTATTTTCTCCAGATATTTGTTGATGCCCAGTGTATGCCAAGCACAGCTGTAAACACTAAGTGATAAAACAGACATAGTCCCTGCTCTCATGGGTGGATATGATTAATCATCCATGGAATTAATTAAAGAGATTACTTACTGATGATTGAGGCTAGCACTTGGGACAACCCTAAGCTTCAATCAAGACAACCTGGTTATCATTTTAGGGAGTAAGGATATGAATGAATAGGTTAGAAGTTGGAAATCTAATTGATTATAGTGCATCCAGTTTGAAGATTGAATATGGGAGGCATAGAACTGAGATGCTCAAAGAGATAAAAGTGCTCATTGTCCATCCCCTAGTTGTGCAAGGAAGAACCTCCCCAACTCTGTGGATTCATGAAGTCTGGTCCCTGTGAAAGGAACATCTGTGCTTGATCATGGGACCATTTCATTTTGTTCTGATTTTAGTTTATTGACTGATATTTCTACAATAGATAGATCTCCTCTGGTTTGACCACAGTCTAGTTTGGGGTATATCTTTCAAGCATACCAAATTCCCTGAGGAGACTTAAAATTTCAGGGCATCACCTGAATCCTGCTAGAGCAGAATCTCGCAGTGGGCTGGGTCAGGCCATGTATGTTTGAGACACTTCCTTAGATCATTGTGTCTCAAATCATGGGGCAGGATCTATTAAGCAGGGAATGAAATTAATGAAGTGGCCTGTGAATAACACATTTGTAAAAATATGAAATAGAATCGAGTAGAAAATACCAGTACGTTGCTCTCTAGCAGTAAGACGTTATGGGAGTCAGGTGCTAGCCTTCCTTGTCAGCACACTGGTTTTTCCCTTTTTATTTGAATTGTAACACTGATCTATTTAGTCAGCCAATTAGTTAATTAAAAAGTATCAATCCAGTTTGTGAATGATTTAATAATTAATAGGTTATTAATTTTGCAGATTAGCTATGCATGGATATCAACTAGCGTACTTCTTAAAAATTCAGATTTCATGTACCCATTCTTAGATATTCCAATTCAGATATCTTGGAGTGAGACCTAGGACTCTATTTAAACAAGGGCCCCAGATGACTTTGATATAATCAATCAAATACGTCCTGAGTTTGGGAACCAAGTTTTGGATGACAAACCCATTACGGGAGGAAAAGCACTGGGACATTTATACCATCAATACTTAGGATTTTTAGGTGTACCAATAAAGCTCATGGAAGGTAACTTGCAGAGTACATGAAATTTCTCAAAGGACATAGAACTAATGCTGTGCTATATAGAGAAAAATGGTGTCCCATCCCTCAGGATAACCCAACATAAGACTGATTTTTCTCAGGACTCACCATGGTTGGCATTATGTTGTTTCTCATCTTTTATCAACAACTTGGGGATTTACCAAGATATGTGAATCCCTAAAGACGAATATCTAGGTTGGGAATAACTGAAATGCTAAGCTAAAGAATTGATATAGAATAGACACTCTCATTTACTTAAGAATTTTTTTCTACTTGTGTGATCAAGTTGCCATGGGAACCTAAAGGCTCATTTACCACATACGAATGCACAATGCTATCAATTTTTAAAAATGAACACAAAAAACTTGCTAAAGATCCATTCAGTTTACTCTACCTTCAGAATGACAGCACTTTATAAAAACTAACAAATTATTTAATTGTAGACAGTTGTTTAAATGTAGAATTCTGGTAAAACTCCAAACTGGTAAATGGCTTTTGGTTTTTGTAAAATTAAAATGATCATTGTTCATTTGAATGTTTTCCTCTAATAATCTAGGTGCTGCTGTGTATAATCGTTCGAAGAGGGGTGACATTTAAAATAGGTAATGATGTAATTAATCTGAATGGACACTGGCAGTAGCTTCTCAGGGTCTAAGCATTAACCCAGTTTTTGACTAGCCTATGGGGAAGTTCTGCAAATGTTAGAAGAGCTAGTATGGCTTGAATAGGCAAGGAAGACAGAGAATTCAAACAGCAAACATTTTCCAAGTAGTATAAAAAAAATTCAGTATTTTAACACATACACACTCAGTATGTGCTGTCTGTCTGATTTCCAGTCCTGCTTCAAAGGGACTTGGAGCTTTTGATTTCAGGTTGAAGCTTGGGCTAGTGA
Organism: Mirounga leonina; assembly: GCF_011800145.1. NCBI lineage: Eukaryota > Metazoa > Chordata > Mammalia > Carnivora > Phocidae > Mirounga > Mirounga leonina. The sequence goes on from NW_023270854.1 coordinate 20,726,817, forward strand.
GGTAGCAATTAGATGTTGCTCGGAAGACCATAGGTGCAATTTAGAATGAGAAAATATAAAACTGCATGAGACAGGGCGCCTGGGTGGCTCAGTTGGTTAAGCGACTGCCTTCGGCTCAGGTCATGATCCTGGAGTCCCCGGATCGAGTCCCGCATCGGGCTCCCTGCTCGGCTGGGGGTCTGCTTCTCCCTCTGACCCTCCTCCCTCTCATGCTCTCTGTCTCTCATTCTCTCTGTCTCAAATAAATAAATAAAATCTTTAAAAAAAAAAAAACTGCATGAGACAATCAAGGTGATTTTCCAATGGACAAAAAAAAAATGGGTTGCATTGAGCAAAATGATGATTTGCTCATTTAGGACACCACTAATACATGCATAGAAACACACAGAGTTTCACATGTTTACACATATATAGATAGGAAAATATACTCATGCTTAGGCAAAAAGTTGGAGGTGTCTCAAATGAGAATGAATAAGAAAGGCTTCTTTTCTTTTGTTTCCAAATAAATATGTCTAACTTTGTTTTGTCAAAACTCTTCCATCGCCAGATGGACCTTAGCAATATTTCAGGCTAATTTTGGTAACTACCAACTCATTTCTCACCATTACTTCCATTAGGATAGGTTTGTTATGCTTGTTCCTAGGAGGTGCCTGTGGAAATACAGGGTCGGGCGGGTGTTGTCTTTCTTACTGAGGGCTGTAGGCCATGGTCCAGCAAACATCCAGATCGGGAGAAGGTCACAATCATCCCTTCTGGCTCTAACACCAGCCATCAAAATAACAAGAGGGCCCTACTCTCCTGCTCTCCCCCAGCTGTAAGGAAAGAGATAGTTGTTACAAACTCTGTGCACCCCCAGAAGTGACTCCCTCTCCCCCTCTTTAGGACTTTTTATATTAAGTGGGAGGGAGAAGTTCTACTAAATTTGAATAAGTAGCTGATAAAAACTGATGGGTTTTCTCCAAAATACAATAAATAAAATCTAAGTCATAACAAGGAGATATTATTTTGTATCTATTGGCAAAAATTATAGCAATCATATCTGACCTAGCGCGGGTTATCAGATACATTTGTGCACTCTTGTGGTAGTGAAAATTGGTCTAAACTCTTTGGAGAAATTTTGGCAATAAATTTTAACATTACTTTTAATATACTCAAAAAAAAATTTTTTTTTAAAGATTTTTTTTATTTATTTATTTGAGACAGAGAGAATGAGAGAGAGAGAGCACATGAGAGGGGGGAGGGTCAGAGGCAGAAGCAGGCTCCCCGCCGAGCAGGGAGCCCGATGCGGGACTCGATCCAGGGACTCCAGGATCATGACCTGAGCCGAAGGCAGTCACTTAACCAACTGAGCCACCCAGGCGCCCCTCAAAAAAATTTTTAATTACATTAATTTAAAAAGGCGCATGTACCTTTTAATCCTAGACTTTAATTGCTAGGAATTTACCATTCATACACATTGTACAAATCCAAGGGTGATTGTTGCATCATTAATGCAATAAGAGAAAAGGATCAAAGTCAATCTAAGCATCCTCAATAGAGCACTACTCTATTATGTTATATTATGCATATAACAAAATGCTATAGAATTTAAACTAATTGAGGTAAATCTATACATGCTGATGTAGAAAGATCTTGGAGAATATGTTCCAAGAAATTCCAAGGCACAGAGGTGAATGATACATAATATGATGGCATTTTTGTAAAATTACATATACAATTGTTTCTCTCTATATCCTTTTTATTAAAACTTTTTAAAAAAGATTTTATTTATTTATTTGCCAGAGAGAGAGTGAGAGTACAAGCAAGGGGAACGGCAGGCAGAGGGAGAAGTGGGCTCCCTGCTGAGCAAGGAGCCCAACGTGGGGCTTGATCCCAGGACCCTGGGATCATGACCTGAGCTATAGGCAGACACTTAACCAACTGAGCCACCCAGGTGCCCTAAAACTTTGTTTTTTATGTATGCATACAAATTCTGAAGTGTGTATAAGGACATATAAACAGTCGTTCTTCCTGTGAGTGGCACTGACAATGGCTGGGTGTGGAGATGCTTTTACTCCTCAATTGATATACTCTCTATTATTTGAATGTTATTTATTTATTTATTTATTTTTATTTTTTAAAGATTTTATTTATTTATTTGACAGAGAGAGAGAGAAAGTGAGAGCAGGAACACAAGCGGGGGGCGGGGGGAGAATCAGGCTTCCCGCCAAGCAGGGAGCTGGATGCGGGGCTCGATCCCAGGACCCTGGGATCATGACCTGAGCCGTAGGCAGGTGCTTAACCAACTGAGCCACCCAGGTGCCCTAAAACTTTATTTTTTATGTATGCATACAAATTCTGAAAGTGTGTATAAGAACATATAAACAGTGGTTCTCCCTGTGAGTGGCACTGACAATTGCTGGATGCGGAGATGTTTTTACTCCTCAATTGATATACTCTATATTGTTTGAATGTTTTTTAAACTATTTGCCTGCATGACTGTTCTATTGACAATAAAATAGTAGAAAACTAAAATAATTCTAGTGTGAAGAGTGGAGGTTGTAACTCAAGAGTTAGTTTTTCTTGCGCCCGTAAAGGTCATCAAACTTAGCACATTGAGGAGAAAGGCTACGGATGGAGGTGGGGAATCTGTTCTGTGACCCCCTCCCCTGTTGTTCATTTGGCCACTGTTATTTGTTGTTACAAGGTCTGTGCTGTTGTCCCAGGTGTTCATACCCCTACCCCCAAGGCTTCCTGCTTCTTGCTCCTATTACCACTGGTCACCATAATAACTCCTGTTCAACACAGTCCCTTGAAATGAGGTGCCATGTCAGGGGGAGGATGGGCCCAGAGTTTTGAGGTAGCATCTGTGTCTCTCACCCTGCCTCCAGCCAGGGGTGGCTATGGATTTTCCTTTATTCTTTAAATACCACTGCCCAAACTACATGGTGGAAGGGAATTATGATTGTAGGGTAGGGAAGCCCTACATGGAGACAGCCAAGAAATCAAACCCTTCTCTGGGTATCCCTTGTGTACAGCTACTTTTCCAACTTTGGTTCTGCTGCCTGCTCCGCAGGACTACCTCCTTTGTCTCATGCATGGTGCCAATTTCTACCAACCCTCAGGAAAATTCCTTCTCTGTTCAGTGTGCCTGAGAATACTAATTGTTAAGCAATAATCATCCTCTCTTTCTTCCTTAGCAATACCAACTGGAATTTATTTGATATGATAATATGTCCAGCTGAAAATGTACATTTCCTATACCTCCTTGTATCTAGAGTGGTGAAGAGAGGCATGTAGTAGTGTTTGATGGGACTTTTGAGAAACATTTTTGAGGATGACTTACTCAGATAAGTGACATGTGATTTTTGACTTTCTTCCCTTCTGCTACTTCTTGCCTAGTGCTCATCTGTGCTGGCTGGAACTGGAGCAGTCATCTTGGACCATTGTGGGGACATGAGGAAGAAGCTAACACTGAGAATGGTAAGATAGAAAGATTGAAAGCACCAGATACTGTGAGGCCACCCTATCAGGTATGGCAATCTGCTTCTAGTTCATTTTATTTGAGGGAAAAATAAATTCTTATGTATTTAAATTGTGATAATTCTCTCTATTGCAAGTAGAACCCAATTCTAATCACCTGAATCCACCTAACTAGCTCCAGTACATTTTCCAGGTGTGAGTTATTTAGCAGTGAAAAGCATGGTTACCTTGGGCGGATCAACAACGGGTAAAGAAATAGGGCCATGAGCCTACTTTGGTTTTCAAGTTTCTCTAGATAGAGTACAGGGTGGACATAGTTTGATTCCCTTTGAATTCTCTCTTCTGGAATGTGTTGGAGATACACTTTATTTTTTTCCAATTATACAGCAGTAACTTAAAAATATTTTTTTATGGCTATTGTCTTAATGGAATGCCTCTGGGTCACATGCATTTTGCTCACATTTGCTCAGTTAATCCTCACACCAGCCCTAGGTGTAACTCTCAGAATGGAGATGAGTTTCATCTTGCTATGCAGAGCAGGACTGATTTCTTTCATTTGCAGTTCTTCCCTCCTGCTCTTAAAATTGCATAATTCATGAATTACCTACATTTAAAAATATACCCAGTCCTGACCCAAGACCACATAATGATCAGTCCCTAGACCTAGTGATAAATTTACTCTTACAAGAACTTGTTTCAGTTCTTAGGCAAGGTCTATGCCTGTCCATAATCTCTTGATGGTGGAGGGTAAGGTGAGTGGATGAATTCCATACTTTCGATTGCAGATACAAGGAGTATTTCAAGAATGGGTCAGCTGTTTGCCTTTACCTTTACCAACCACATACAGATATAAAATATGTGTGACAAATGTTCAAAGCCCCCTTCCTTCATCCAATAAAGAGGCAGCTCCCTATGACTACAGGAACCTTCCTGTCTCACTGCTAGCCATACCCTGTTACCTGAGATTTTCACAGGACATATTAATTTGAGTTAATGAAGGCTTTTGGACCTCTATAAATACTTACATGTTATAGGAAAGATTTTAAAATGTAAAATAATTCTGATCTATAAACTGAACATTAAAAATCGAGCTATCTATTTCTTTAAAGTCAACAGGTATCCATGCGGATGGACAGGTGAAATTTTATTTTGGTGGCAGGAAATAGAAATGTGATCACACCTAGCATACTTAGCATCCTGGGCATATGAAAGTAAGAGGCAGCAGTGTGAGAACACTCGGTATGCTTGCAGTAGGTCTAAAGGGCAATGAAATATAAAATTCATGAGTTAGTTATAAGGTGGCCCTACATATTCTTGCATGGACTCTAAGTTCAGTTGGTTTGAGCCCTTTGTTTCTTTAGACCCCAAGCAGGGTTACATGAATTGACATAGAAAGTATTTTATTAATAATTTCAGAATGCATGCCCATGGATACCTATTTCTAATATTCTTTCATTTCTCTTAATATAGGATATTATTTTTAAAAAGCCAAAAGATCCAACTTTAGGAATAAAGATTTTTAAAAATATGTGTATGCTATTATCATCCCTTACTCTGCAAGATGAATAAATCTTCCCAAATTTACTTTACATGTTTAATATTTTTGAATGCATACAATTCAATCTCGAGTTACCTGTTAGGGCATTACTTCTGGATAAAAGACTTAAAATTGGATATTACAGGTCACAGATCTATACTTATCTATCAGTTTCATGCCTCAGAAACATAGCTTCTTACAATACTTGATTACCAAATTGTGTTGTGTATAAAAACACATAAATGTGAGTGCTAGTGTTGTTTCAACGCTGGGAGAAAAGAAATTAGGTAGTCTAGAAAGGAGACTAGCAAAATCAGTATCAATTGTTTAAAGAATCATTTGCCTATTTTAAACCATATCAATAGCTTCGCTAAAAAAAAATGACACTTCTAAGTTATGTGTCATATAATAGTCATGGGGAGAGTTGGTTTCTCTAATCCAAACCTTTTAAATAAGTGATTTGTAAAATAATTGCTACAAGCAAGAGGCTACCGTGGTGCCATTATTAACATCTGTGTGGGCGGGATGCTGAAGAACATCTTTTGTGGACATAAGTTACAGGGTTTAAGTACATCCACAGAAGAACAACAGGACCACAGATAAGAAACTGACTTGGAATGGGGGAAACAACAGAAAACAAAAATAAAATTGCTTCCCGATTTCAGTTTGTCTTGAAAAATGGTTGTCTATTGCTAGTTGCACCAAATGTATAATAAAATAAACTTGTTTTTCCTGATGAAGAGCACTTCATGCTCCTGGGAACTGTGTTGGACAATTCACAGCCATGTTAAAATAGAGCCTGATGCACCCTCGATCTTAAATTTTTTTGGTCATATTTTTGCTGGCATGATCTTTTGAAGTTTTGCTGCCAGGATGTATTAGAAGAATGAAATAAGTTTAGTGGGTGCCTAAAGAGAAAAACAAATAGACACATATGCATATCAAAATTGATATCATAAAATGGCAAGCACCCCCATTTGCCCTGAAGTTCCTCTAGGATTTATCACAAGCTATAGCAGAGAGCTATAAAGTGGCTTTCTCTGCTCTCGTTTTGGGAGATGGGTAAGAAAGCTATGGGTGAGAAACTCACAGAACAGAGGGGAAAATGGTTCAAAAATGAGGAAAGAATAAAGAGCTGAAATAATTTGAAGAGGGTGTTTTGGGTGTATGTGTTTGGAAACAGAGCCAAAGTCACGCTCTGAAAATCCTTCAGAGTATGGCAGCTTCTTAGTATGTGCTATATCAGAAAGGGTCCTGGCCTCAGCGCCGGGGGTTGGTGTTAATTCTTGGATCCTCCCCTAACAGCGAGCTTAGTGCTCTCTTTATTTCTCTGTTTCCTCCTTTCTGAAAGTGAGATTGATTTTACCCAGTGAACTGGGTTGAATAATGTTACCTCCAACTTGAGGTCCACTCAAAACCTCAGCATGTGACCTTATTTGGAAATAGAATCTTTGCCAATATAATCAAGCTAAAATAAGGTCATACTGGATTAGAGTGGACTTTTCCCCCTCATTTCTTGTAAGATTCTTACATTTACAAAAATGACAAGAGCACAGAACTTCCTGCAATTGTTTGAAATTGCACTTTTCTATATTTTAATTTTTTTCCCCAACCACTTTATTGAGGTATAATTGGCATACAAAAAGCTGTACCTATTTAAGGTACACAAACCTGATGGGTTTAAAGAGAAATACACACTTTGAAACCATTACCACAATGTAAGCCATAAACATCTCCATCACCTCCGGTTTGCTCATGCCTTCCTTCTTGTCCTTATTATTTTTTTTGTAACAAGAACACTTAACATAAGGTCTGCTATCTTAATAATACTGTATTGTGTACTTAAAAATTTGCTAACTATAGGCACTGTGCTTTACTGTAGATTGCTAGGACTTATTTATCTTGTATAACTAAAATTTTATGCCTTTTGACTAATACTCCCCCTTTCCCCTCCCATCAGCCCCCCCGGCAACCACTACTCTACTTTCTGTCTCCATGATTTTGACTATTTTAGATTCCTCATATAAGTGGTATCATGTACTATTCGTCCTGTACCTGGCCTATTTCACTTACGTTCCAGGTTCATCTGTGTTGTCCCAAATGACAGGATTTCTTTTTTTTTTCTTCTTAAGGCTGAATAATGTTCCATTGTATGTGTATACCACATTTTCTCCATCTCTTCATCCATCATGGACATGTTTGTTGCTTCCATGTCTTGGCTATTGTGAATCATGCTGCAGTGAGCATGGGAATACAGATTGCTCTTTGATCCTGAATTCAATTCCTTCAGATACATACCCAGAAGTGGAAATGCTAGATTCTTTGGTAGTTCAGTTTTTAATACTTTGAGGAATCTCCATATAGTTTTCCATGGTGGCTACACTGATTTTCATTTCTACCAACAGTGTATGAAGGTTCCCTTTTCTTTACATCCTCGCCAATACTTACTTTCCTTTTCACTTTTTATAATACCCATCCTAACAGGTGGGAGGTTTAGTGGGTGCCTAAAGAGAAAAACAAACAAATAGACACATATGCATATCAAAATTGATATCATAAAATGGCAATGGTTTTGATTTGCATTTCCCTGATGATTAATGGTGTTGAGCACCTTTTTATACACCTGTTGGCCATTTGTATGTCTTCTTTGGAGAAATGTCTATTCAGTTTCTTTGCTCATTTTTTAATGGATTTTTTTTTTTTTGGTCCTGAATTATTTGAGTTACTTATATATTTTGGACAATAACCATTTATCAGATATATGGTTTACAAATGTTTTCTCGGATTCCATAGGTTGCCTTTTTATTTAGTTGATTGTTTCCTTGGCTGTGCAGAAGCTTTTTAGTTGGACATAATCCCTCTTGTTTATCTTTGTTTTTGTTGCCTGTGCCTGTACATCCAAAAGATTATTGCCAAAGCAAATGTCAAGAGCTTTTGCCCTATGCTTCTTACAGGAATTATACAGTTTCAAGTCTCAATTTAAAGCAGAGATTGCTTGTAAGTCAAGGACTCCAAGGATTGCCAGCAACCACTTCGCTAGGTGAGAGGCATGGAACCTATTCTCCCTTGGAGCCTTCAGAATGAACTAACCTTTCCAACACTTTGATTGCGGACTTCTAGCCTCCAGAACTATGAGATAATAAATATCTGTTGTTTTAAGCCACCTAGTTTATGCCACTTTTATTATGGCAACCCTAGGAAATTAATATACCTATTTTACACAAAGAGTAGAAAATTAAAGTAAGATTTAAAAGTTCAACATAAGAATCCTAGCTAATGTATGTAAAGTATTATCTAATGAGATACAATAAGAAACAAGAGTGGGAAGGAATACATTTTTAATTTGTATAATCATTACATCAAGATTAAGATTCGGGGCAATTAGGTGGCTCAGTTAGTTAAGCGTCTGCCTTCAGCTCAGGTCATGATCCCGGGGTCTTGGGTTCGAGCCCCACATCAGGTTCCCTGCTCAGCAGGGGAGTCTGCTTCTCCCTCTCCTTCCCTCCCCACTCATGCTCTCTCTCTCACTCTCTCTCTCTCAAATAAATAAATAAAATATTAAAATAAGAAAGATTAAGATTCCCCAGTATTTTGCAACTATAATTTCAGAAGGAGGCTCTGATGCAGTTTCTACTCATCACAAGCCTTTATGGGAGTCCTAAAAACTGGAAGAGATTACTGTGGTTGCAGTAACCAGTTCAAAGACCCAGTCGGTGAGCCTGTGAAATTTATCAAAATAAATCCAATGCTCATGTATCTCTTTTACATAAGGATTAATGTCTTTTTCTAAAAATATTTTAATTATCTGATTCAAATGTTAATAAGAATGGCAAAGAGAAAAGAAGATCTAAGTAGAACCTTGATCTGAGCCATGAAGTATTGATGATAAAGGTATTTAGAAAATTTCCTTTGCACTCCTTAACATTGTGATGGAAACACTGAAAATCTTACCATAGTATAATTCTTCCGTTCAAAAGAGAAAATAACAACACACTGCTAACTAATACATGTGATAAAATATAAGCAACTGATTCATCAAATTAATGTCCTGACACTTTCCTGGCATACTTTAAAATTTGGATGCATGGAAAACATCAGCACTTTTTGTTTTCTTCTTTGCAATTAAGAAGTTCATGTTTGGTCTTAACAATTAGATTTAAGGATGCTGTATCAGAAACACTAGTGCAGAATGCTGCAAAGCTGCAAAATATTTGGAAATGGTTTAATCTCTGTGGGAAGAGTTAAATTTCTGGATACCAGGGAGAAAACAAACTGAAGAGAAGAGATGATTTTCAGGCAAAGACTAGATCTATTCAACCATGTTAAATTTGGAAGCAGACATCAAGTATTTAGGTCAGTTTTCTGGGCATCCACTTCATAGGAATGATAAATATGCTTCTGTATCCTGCCATGTTTCATGATGAGCCAAGTCAAAGAGATTTACTCAGCCGCATTCATGGAGCCTTTGGGTGCTCAGTTTGTTTGGTCTGGCAAAGCTAACAGTTCTCTGTTGCCCAGCCTCTAAACCTAACCTCAGATTGCAATTTAAATCCACTCTTTAAATGTTGTTGCCCTATGCAGGCATAGTGACCTGGCCCTTCGGGATAAATCAGTTCTGTAGCAACAGACCAGTTCAGTCAGGTACAGCCCTGCCCACCAACTGCCGGTTATGTTTACCTTAGGAATCCTAAGGCCAAGTAATTCGCTTTTCTTCTCATTCTGTTGTTACATTACTAGGTTGCAAAATAAAGAAAGAAAAATTCACCAGCTAAAGTCAAAATTTTGGTCCCAGGTACGTAAATGTCTGGCTCTTCTGCTTTCTTCTGGTCTTGTTGACTAAAGAGGTTGCATATACCTTGAATTTGATGGTGTTTACAAAGACTTGCAGAGGTGAGAGATTCTACCTCTTGAGAACTTTGATCCTTTCAGGAAGATGTAGAAAAGTCCTGAATACCTGAGATCATTGATATGAGTATGGAAAAGACATGCCTTGGGCTAGGATAGGTATGTTGTTTCTGGTACCTGAAAGTAGACAGAAAAGAGCAACCTAAAGGGACTCCCTCTTTCAAAAAATGAATCTGGCCTTTTAATCAAGGATAGCATGGAAGGGGTATTTATAAAAACTTCCCAAAGTCAAATATTAATATTTGACTTTATATAATATATATATTTGACTATATAATATATGAATTATATAGTCAATTATAATATAAAATATATAATATATAATATATAAATATATGTATTTGACTTTATACAATATATAAATATATATTTATATAAATATATAAATATATATATTTGACTTTATAAAATATATATAATATCTGACTATATAATATATACTATATATAATATTTGACTTTATATATTATATATAATATTTGACTTTATATAATATATAATATAATATAATTAATAATGTTTGACTGTTTCCTCTGGACCAAATTACCTTAAGCCAATACTTGACTAGCTGGTCACCATTGATGCTTTTGCTACCATTGGCTGTAGTTACAAAATTTAAATGGAATTTTTTTCAAACTTCAAATTTCTGCCCCCCCTTTTTTTTTGCAAAATATTAACTGGAACACACTGAATCAATTAATCTTAACAGCCAAAAGAATACCTGTCTCATATAATTTAGTGGTTCCACAAAAATAGATTTGTGCTTTTAAATTCCCCAGCCAACAGTAATTGAGTGAATAAATGAATGAATGAATGAATGAATGAATGAATGAATGAATGAATCAGTGGTTGAAGAAGTTGGGAAGATTTTAAGGATATGCCTATTCCAAATGGATTTTAGGACACATTAAAAGAAATATTGTAAATGCCATAAAAAGAGACCTTTGGAAGTTTTATGCCCTTAAAATTGAGATCAGGTCAGAATATTTTATGAGTATTCACCACATAAAATCATTAAGAGGAAGATAAGTATAGTCTTAAAAGATTTAGTCTAATTAATTGGTCAAGGAATAAAAAGGAGATTCAAGTAATTTATAAAATGTATATTGAGAAAATATCTATGAAGAGTAAGTGATACAAACTCAGAAAGTTGAAAACCAAAAATTTACAGGGAATAATGGAATGTCTAGATATATAAGGTCTATTGAATATACTTAAGAAAAAATTTCTCTTTTGCTTGTCAAACTCAGTTAAATTTTCCACTTGCCTAATTTTTTTTTTTTTTATTTGCGAGAGAGAGAATGAGAGAGAGCACGAGAGGGAGGAGGGTCAGAGGGAGAAGCAGACTCCCTGCTGAGCAGGGAGCCTGATGTGGGACTCGATCCCGGGACTCCAGGATCATGACCTGAACCGAAGGCAGTTGCTTAACCAACTGAGCCACCCAGGCGCCCATTGCCTAATTTGATAAAATAGAAGAATCCAAACGAAAATATAGTATGGTAGAATACAGAATTTAAGAGAATTAAAAATTTATTTAAGGCATTCATTTTCAGTAATATTGTGGATTACATACCCAAGTAGACCTCCATCTAAGAAAGAATAATCCTGGATAAATATTAAATGAACTGATGAGTTTCAGGAAAGCAAGGACTTTTCAGGTTAAAAAACACCAATCAAAGGCAGGAACCCAAAGAAGTAAAGAAAACAGTGAAACTGGCTTTTACATGTAGATACTTGCTGGGCCTGTGAACTTGGGCTATATTTTGAAGAACTCTCAAAGTTTGAGAAAAAAAGACAAAATCCAGGACCTGTCTAAGGTGGAGGATCTAATATGAAGCCCTTATGTCTGAAAGCTGGTACTCTAATGGGTGTATAATAGTAATCCAGAAATCATCTTCTCTGCCACTGTCAAGTGGGACAACAAGAGAAATTAGTTACCTAAATATGGCACTGAGATGGGGTAAACATTCAGAAACAACAGATTTACCTCAAGCAGCTTTGAAACCTAAATTTATGTTGCCATTGAGATATAAACATATAAATTAAAAGGATTGCTGGCTGATAATTTCCCCAGGCACTTGGCAGAGGCAAATGTAGAACTTAAAGGAACTTCTTTTCATCTTAATCATCTCCATTGTTTCCCACACTAATAACTAAGGACAGAAAGAAACAAAGTACCATGAGCAAGAACCATTGGAAAAAAATCCTCAAGTCTCAAGATACTGTAATTTTCAGATGCAGGATATAAAATATCTATGCTTACTATACTTAAATAAAAGACAAGCTTAAAATTATGTGCATGGGACAAAAAAACAAAGAATAATCAAACATATTTGATAAGGAATCAAGCAGAACTCTTAGAAATAAAAACAATAATATCAAAAATAAAAACACAGTGGGAGAAGGGAACATTATAGTAGAACTGAAACAAAAAAAAGGAAACTGAAAAGAAATTATCAACTAAAAAAATCATGTATAATCTAACAAAGAGAGATAAAGGTCTGGAAAATATAAAAAATAAGTTCAGGGATATGGAGGATAGAGTGTGGATATCTACAAATTGTCTAAATGGAGTTCCAGGGGGAAAAAGATAAAGAATGGGCTGAGGCCATATTTTAAAAGACAGTGGCAGAAAATTCTTTAAAATCTTTAATTTCTAGGAGTCCCCCGAATCTTAGGCAGATAAATAAAAAAATTGGTAACTAGACAAAACAACAAATATAAGATGATTTTAAAAGCAGGCATTGAGGAAAGACTTAGAAATACATATAACTTTTTCTTAGCAACAGGGGAAGGCAAGAGACCGTGAAATGATGTGCTAAGAGAAAGCACCTACTGATATAAAATTGCAAAACCAGCAAACAATGTCTTTAAGGCAGAATAGTGCAATAAACACTTTTGCCAACTAAAAGGAACTGGAGATAGTTTTTTTTTTTACCATCAGACTTCCAGTAAAAGAAACCCTGAAGGATATACTTGAGACAGAAGGAAAGTGATATAAGATGGAAAGTCAGAGATTCAAGAATAAAGAGTGCAGAAAATAACAAACGTGTGTGCAAATCTATATAAACATCTATCATAGAAAACATAAGTAGTAATGTCCACTCCAAGTGAATTATAGACCTTTTGTAAAATCCAAAGCTATTAAAGTTTTCAGAAGTTGATATCCAAGAATATCTTCATGATCGTAAGACAGGGAAATTTCTTTTTAAGGCACAAACCCCACTAGCCAATAAAAAAAATAGGTTGCTCAAATATGATTACATTAAAATGATGATTTTCAAAACTTCTGTTAGTCTAAAGGCATTATAGAGGGAAAACCAACTGGTACACTCAATAGTCTCAGAATATATATTAGGAATTTTTTTTACCATGTACAATATTGATGAGCTTATCTATAAATAGTTGCTTAACAAGATATAACTTTTATTACTATGCTCATTCATTAATTCTGGGAATTATGATGAAAGTGTAACACATAAAAGTTACATAATATGGCATATTACAGGTGTCATCTAAGTGTAATACATATATGTTATATATGTGTATACATAGATATGTGAGAGTCTGAGTGTGTGACTCCGTGTAAGATAGATATAGATATACAGATGTAGATGCATACGTGGATATATCTCCCTGGGCAGGAATAAGGGGGACAGACACTCTGTGCCAGGTGTGTTTAGGGTTCTGTTAGGCATGGTTTTGTAGTGGAAAGGAGAGATGTTCAATGACTGTGTGTAACCTTAAACAAGATTTTGTCAACTTACCTAGGGTCCCAGAACTACTAGCTCTGGTTTGAATGCTTAGTGGCATTTTAGGAAGACTAGGATCCACTTTTTACTAGTAGGCTTCTGTGGGCTTCTAAGGTGACAGTAAGGAAGGCAAAGTCTGGCTTGAATCAGAATCTTAAGAGAATATATTAGTTGTATCTTGCTTGTGGGGATAATACAGAAATGAAAGTAGGAACATTTACAACTTAGTAAAAGAGTAACTTCAAAATAGGCCTTGGCATCTATTGGTAGGTCTTGCGGCAAGACTCTTTGAAACGTATGGGTAACTGACCATTGTTCTACTTCTGCTGTATGGTGCTGAGAGACATACTTGCAGTCAACTGTGTTGGCCTAATAAGGCTGAGGATGATAAATGTGAACTGTGATTATGCTGAGTGAACTGTAGTGTGCCTTGTAATCCATCCATGTATTGATTGTGTAACTCCAAGATCGATGAGGTGCACCAGCTCAGATGGGTTGATCATGGCTCAAATTCAGACCAGCTTCTGTGCAATTTTGATCTGGACTTAATGGAAAATGGTTGGGCATCAAAAAACCTGAAATGGACCTTAATCACACAAATAGTAATCTTTATGGATGTGCATGCCAGGGAAGATTTAGGGATCTGTATACCTCCTGCTCCTAGAAGCTAGCATGTTCACATGTCTCTTCCATGTGTCCCGACTATGTTAACCTTCCTCCATACTTCTACATATATAAATTTTATTTAATTTGCCATGTTTAACTTATTTAGAGTCTGTGTCCGGTCATTCCATCAATCTAAGTCCAATATTGTTATTATTTATATGGTGATCATGTGATAATGTTATAAACAAAGTTTACATTAAAAAACCCATTATTTTATTGTTTACAATCCCATTTTGATTTTGGCTCTTTCCTAAATAAAAACCCATCTTATATGATAGATATAATGGGGCATAGTGTCAGGGAAAATGAGGAAAAAATCAGCTTATCACTGGGGTCTCCGTTTTTTTGCAGAGATGTTTGATCAGCATCTCCCTTCTTGTTCTCTTTGAGACCTCTCAACATCTAGTTATACTTAATCTAGTCGTGCAGTTCTTCATCAATAGAGGAGGGAGACAGAATGACATACACCCTATCTATCTAATGGGGAAAAGTGGCAAGTTTAAGAAAGTGGAGGTTTAAAAGGGATTATTTAAAAAATAAAGGAATGCAGGAAAGATAGTTCAATTTAATGCTTAATCTTAACATGACATCAACCTCAGAGCTCTGGCAAATAAGGGGAAGGTGAGATTAATACCCCCAAATTAATCTTTAACAGAAAAACACATTAGCTATACAAAACAGAGGCAAAACTCTAAGAAAAAAAAAAAAAGAAAAAGGAAAAGGAAAATAAATCACCACCAATCTTACTTAATCAGATGAATTTCCCTTAGATTTCCTTAAATTCTCTTAAAATCTCCCAAATAACCAGCTTTTTTTTTCCTTCTTAGCCTCCAAGGGTGCCCACCACACCTGTGTCATTCTCCAAGACCACAGAATTTTCCATCAGCCCTCTCTTTCCCAGTGCCTCCTAGATTAGGTCTAGAAGGGATTTTTCTTAACTTTCTGAGAACTCTGGAATTAAAGGGATCATAGTCATAAGGATGCTAGTCTTTAAACATCCACATAATAAAACTACAAAGTTTGGGCAGTTTGTCAAAATAAATTTAGAGCCCTTAGAAATATTTTATGTTTCTTGACTCTAAAGCATTGGCATGGTTCTGCAAGATTCAGAAGAGGGTAGCAGGCCTGAAAGATTAGGAAACTGAGCTTATGGCCCTAACATAGTTTCTAGTTCCTGGGTATCTTGGAATTGTCGTGATGCCATTGCATTCTTGAATCAAGGCTACAAATCTTTGGCACACCTAACATTTTTATTGTTGGGTGCTGTAAATTCATAGAGATTGGTTAGTTCTGATTGATCCATTTGCTTATCACATAAAACATCTCAAAAATATGGCATCCAATATGTGAGAACCCGTAGGGTTTCTGGAAGGAAAACCCACTAAAACGGAGGCCCCCATGAGTTTCTTGCTCTCAAGCCAGTCTGCGCTCTGCCTCCAAAAATTCTTGAAAGCTGTCTTATAACTGTTTCTGTCAGTTTATGGCTCCAGATAAGCTGACCTCAGTTGCGATTCTCTGTATTCATCTATCTCTCCAGATTTCAGGATGGCGGTTTGCCCGGGTACCTCAATTCTCCAAGGGTCCAAGACAAGTCACCAATTTTCCGTGTGTTCAGCTATTTTCTTATTATAAAGATGGGAGTGATAACTTCCAAGCTCTTGTCAGAGCTGAAATTGGAAAGATTCTAGGATTTTTCATATGTAAAATGAAAAAAAAAAATAATAGCTTCCTGCATGGTTTATAGAAAGGAAAACATCTATTACCGTGTCTTGCATGTAAGTTGTTGCTAGATGATTGTTAATTTCTGAACTCCGAGATATTGTGGTAAATGAACTGAAGTCCTTGTGGCTTTTCAATCATACACTTTTATTAAGCCCAGTTCTCTCCATTATGTACTTCTACAGTTAGATTTTTAAGCCCTGGAGCAGGATTTTGCAGAGATATGTTAAATTTTATAGATACTCCAGGTATATATATGAAGCAGCAACCATTATCATAGATAATGAAATACAGATCTGCATGGAGCTTCATGACATAGCTCAGGTGTGCCAAATGGCATATCAGGGAGTTAGGAGGCTGAGATCCAAAGGGAATAGCAATGCCTGATAGAGCCAGAGTATGGAGAACCAACATGAAGATGAATCAATGCAAATTAGAGGCTTCCAGAAGAGATCAGTTAATGATAAAATTCTTTGAAACCAAGGAACAGTTGAAGGACTAGGAGAAGTCTCAGCCTGGAGAAAGGAGATTATGATAACCATCTTGAAATATTATAAGTATGCTAAATAAAGAAGAGACTGCATTTGTTTTTGTATCTATAGAGATTAATCCTAGAACTCATGGATGGAAATTTAGAAGCAGACATGTTTTGGCCTAATATAAGAAAGAATTTTCTTATTTTTTTTTAAGATTTTATTTATATATTTGAGAGAGTGAGAAACAGCATCAGAGGGGAGAGGGCCAGAAAGAGAAGCAGGCTCCCTGCTGAGCCGGGAGCCCAACGTGGGACTCGATCTCAGGACTCCAGGACCATGACCTGAGTTGAAGGCAGTTGCTTACCCAGCTGAGCCACCCAGGTGCCCCAGGAAAGAATTTTCTAATGGTCAATATTCTCTGAATATGAATATAATAGAATCCAGAGGACTTCTAAGTTATTTATAAAAAGAATACAGCCACAAGCTGGAAATTGGTCTGGATGACTTTAAGCCATAAGCGTTTATTATTCGAGGCTACTTACATATGGTCTCATGTTGTTTCATGGAAGTTTTTCACAATCAGTCATGAGTCCAGACTCCTATAGCTCTCATGTTATATCATAAACATGTTTTCATATTACAGCTTTTTGATTTATCCAATTTTGATTTTTTTTGTGCTTGTGTTTAATATAAATGCCATGTTAAGAAAGTTGCAGCAGATGAGAATGGTTCAGAAAAAGAAAGAAAAAAAAAACCCAAAAGAACAAAGGCTCTCCACTGCCACATAGCACCCCTATTTGTCGTTGGAACCAAAGATAAATGATAGTTTAGAATAACTCCAAATATTTTTGCTCAAGTACCTTTTTAAACAATTTTGAAAAACTCTATATACACTAAAGACACCCAAAATTTTTCACCAGAAGTTTAAGTAGTTGCAAAAGATATGGGTGAATTCAGGTAAATAGAAAATAGCAACATTTTTAAATTAAACTGTTTGGGGGCAGAGTTTTCAGAATAGTAGAATAAGATATACAGAATATCCTCTTGCCACAAGTTATGATAAAACTCAATAAAATTGTTAAAAATAACCTTTTTAGGACACTGGAAATTGATCGTAGGCCTTATATAAGAGCCAGAACTATTAAATCTAGAAGAAACCATAAGAAAACATCTTTGTAACATTGGGTTAGGCAAAAATTCCTTCAATAAGATGTGAAAAGCATAAAGTATAAAAGAATATTGCAAAATGGAGTTCATTGAAATTAAAATTTTGCTCTTCAAAATTCATGGTTGAGAACATAAGCCATAACTTGGAAAAATATTTGCAAAAATATTTGATAATGGGCTTGTATTTACGGTACATAAAAACTCTAACAACTCAAAAATACAAAGACAGTCCAATGTGAGAAGGGCAGAAAGACCTGAACAGACTCTTCACAAGATACAATACATGGATCATCAATAAGCACAAGAAAGATGGTCGGCATCGCTAGTCATCAAGGAAATGTAAGTTAAAACCAAAATGAGATACTACTACATGCTTACAAGAATAGCTAAAGTTAAAAATGCTGTCAATATCAAATATTGGTGAGAATGTTAAGCAACAAGAACTCTCATACATTACTGGTGGGAATGCAAAGTGGCAAAGCCATTTTGGAAAATAATATGGCAATATCTAACAAAGTTAAACATACATTTAATATATGATCTAGCAATCCTACTCCTATATATCTACCTAAGAGAAATGAAAGCATGTATTTACATAAAGATTTGAAAATGAATATTGTCGCATATTCTGAATTGGAAACAATTCAATTGTTTTTCAATGGGGAATGGACAAACACACTGGTATTCTACTGGGCTTAAAAAGGAACAATACAACATGGATGGATCTAAAAACATCATGATAAGTTAAAAAGTCAAACACAAGATCTACATTCCATTTAAGATTCATTTATATGAAATCCAAGAGAGTGTGAAACCAGAGTGAGCTAAAGCAGATGAGAGGTTGTCAGGGCTTGGGGGTTAGAGGAAAAGATGGGTTGGAAAGGAAAGGATACCTTTTAGTGTGAAGGAACTGTTCTATATCTTAATTAGATTGGAGGATACATGGCTGTATACAATTACCTGTATACATTAGATAAGTGCATTTTATTGTATGTAAATTAAAACAATGAAACTAAAACTAAAAAACCCCCGAACTATTCTTTAATAATATAAAATATGCGTTCTTTCCATTTCTCTTGAAATTTATATTCATCCTACTACACCCACATAATTTTATGCTAATGTAAAATATGGTTGGACATCTTTTACTAATCACCCTAATATATTTCTCAACAAGTAAAATATGAAAATACATTGAAATATAGATTTCTTATCTATTAATATCACTGCTACATAAGTCTGTAAGCATTACTTTTTTTCTCCTTGATTGAGTTATTTCTATAATTACAATTAGTACACAATTGATCAAATTGGTCTAAATATATTTCAAATTTTGATAAATAATTATCTAAACTTAATAAGTCAACATGTCTCTTAATGAGCTGGATGGAAGTGATTAATCATTTTTGAGTTAAAGGAGGTTTCTCCCATGTCGTGTATTTCCAATATTCTGTTTGTTTCACCAGACGTTATACTCCTGAGGGCAATGCATCATACCTAGAAGATTCTCAGTGAATATGAGGGGAGCCTTTTTGAAGGGTGGTTGTGAAAGAAAATAGGAAAGCAACTCATCCTGATGCCTTAACCCCAGTCACATCCTCAGGCATTCAGTTTTAAAAGAGAGTACGTTTGGACGCTGTGCATCTGAGAAATGGAAGAGAGTTCTTTTAAAGCTCTCAGGGCTCACCTTCCTTTCTTCCTCCCTGAGTGTGAACACCACTGGTCTAGGGTGGTGATTATCAGTCCTAGCTGCTTAAAATATATATTGATACTCAGGTTCCACAATGCACCAACCCGACAGACTCTCTGAGGAAGTGCCCCTGGTGCCATATTTAAAAAAACAAACAAACTCCTCTGTTTACTCAGATATGCGGCAGCCATGATTGAGAATCTCTGGTCTAAGACCTACTTTGAGAAATTGACTTTTTATTTTGGAGGGCAACTGGTAAGAATTCATCTCAGTTTTCTGAATTTTATAAAGGAAAAAGTGAAAACTAATAATACCAAGAGTTCCATCTGATGGCTGGGATTTCCTGTCTTCAGAAGAAGAAAAAGAAAATTATGAAACAGGAAAGAAAAAGAAAGAAAATATGATTGTCCCAGCTATTTCTTTTTTTTTTTAATTTTTTTTTTTTAAGATTTTATTTATTTGTGAGAGAGAGAATGAGAGAGAGCACATGAGAGGGGGGAGGGTCAGAGGGAGAAGCAGACTCCCTGCCGAGCAGGGAGCCCGATGCGGGACTCGATCCAGGGACTCCAGGATCATGACCTGAGCTGAAGGCAGTCGCTTAACCAACTGAGCCACCCAGGCGCCCAGTAATTAATACTATTAAGCAACATATTCTCCTTCTGATTAATTGCTTGCCAAAATACAGGACTCATATCCAAATAATTTTTTTTCTCATTTACTGTTTTGCTCCTGTCCCCATTTCTCTATTCAAGTAAAAAAAAATTTAAAGATACCTACTCTTGTCATACAAGTTTTATTAGTGACTAACAGTATTTGCTGCTTAAAAAATTTTGCTACTACTATTTATCCCAGAACTTAAACCCATTATTACTCATAGTTTATGCCACTGTAGTTATTGTATGCTTTGCTGGGGTTTTCCTAGAACTTGTGTGTATTGTAAAGTCATAATTGGTAGCAGATTCTAATTTTCAGGCCTCAGAATTTACAGGTGGAAATGTTTCTGGGATGTGAAGGCAGATTTCTTCAAATAGATGGATTTTCTTCCATGATGTGGAGAAATTTCCAGCAGAGTACATGTTGAATGTTAGAGGGAAGGGATCATTCATCATGAAGCTACAGCTGTCTTTGAACATACAGGTAGAAATACCAGGAAGTGGGCACCTGGGTGGCTCAGTCAGTTAAGCATCTGCCTTCGGCTCAGGTCATGATCACTGGGTCCTGGGATCTAGTCCAAGTCGGGCTCCCTGCTCAGCGGGAAGCCTGCTTCTCCCTCTGCCCCTCCTCCCACCCATTCTCTCAATCTCCCTTTTTTTCTCCCTCTCTCAAATAAATAAATAATATTCTTTTTAAAAAGATTTTATTTATTTATATGACACAGAGAGAGAGAGAGCACAAGCAGAGGGAGTGGCAAGCAGGGGGAGAAGGAGAAGCAGGCTCCTGCTGAGCAGGGAGCCCGATGCGGGGCTAGATCCCAGGACCCCCGGATCATGACCTGAGCTGAAGGCAGACGCCTAACCAACTAAGCCACCCAGGTGCCCCGAAATAAAGAAAATATGTATTTATTTATTTATAAAATATTTTATTTATTCATTTGAGACAGAGAGATACAGAGAGAGAGTATGACCTGGGGGAGATGCAGCGGGAGAGGGAGAAGCAGGCTCCCCGCCGAGCCAGGAGCCAGATGTGGGGCTCAATCCCAGGACGCTGGGATCATGACCTGAGCCGAAGGCAGACGCTTAAACATCTGAGCCCCCCAGGCGCCCCTTAAATAAAATTATTATTTTTAAAAAAAAAAGAAATGTCAGGAAGCTCCATCTTTTGTAATAGTATCTTCTGGTATCCTAGGAAAGCTACAATCTGTGCCACTTAGCACTTGGACCCCATCAATGCAATTTTTTTTGGTCTGTTAAACAGGAATAAAAATGATTTGCTGTAGACCTGGTTTCATGAATATATTACCCATCTTCTTACTTATCTATGTATCTACCCACATCTTAAGTTTTCTATACAATATTTTTATCAACACTAATCTTCAATTATCAATCTTAATTTTTCTATTATGTATAATAAAGATTCATTTTCACCTATCAGCCATTGAATTTTTTTCTCTTTCAATACAGTGTCTAAGCTCTCTGCTTATCTGAACTCTTTATCCATGAAAACTATCTAACGGATCCCCCCCTTTCCTTCCCTACCATTTTATAACTATCTTCTGTATTTGGCATATCAGTAACTAGCAATGCTGTATGGTCAAGGTTGCTAAATTGCTTATTTCAACATGCTTTATTTTCCTCCATCTCAAAGTTAATAGTCCTCAAAATCTTATATGTTCTACCCATCTCTTATTAATTCTGCTTTTCCATCAGACTATCAATATAATTAAAGCTTTCTTATTGGAGGTCATATTCTGAATAGACACCATAATACTCTGATTACCTTACAACTTGATTACCTTGGATGGACCAGGAGAACTTGATCCTTTATTTTCTTGCTTCTCTATTTTTCACATGCCAAGGAGATTTCTAGTAAAGGCATACTTGAGTGTAGGTGAGATAAGGGAGGTAACTGAAAGTGTCCTGTTATCAAGATCTAATTCCCTTCCAATGATTCTGCCATTACAATCCCACCCCAATGTGGAGAGTGAAGGCCACACACCCAGTCTTGCAGGATAGACACTTTGGAGATATGTATGATTTTTGCCTTTCCTTCACTATATCTATATCTGATGTCTGATACTATCTATAAGTTTTAAAGTTTCTTTTCTTTGAGGCATCTATAAAATTTAATTCTCCCTTCTCAGTTCTGCTGCTCCCTTCCTAAATTCAGATAAACTATTCACTGTGCATGAACATGCCAACAAATGTGTGAGAATAATTCATTGTTGTATATATACACAATACGTTATTGTATAATTATGTAATTGTATAATTTGTACTTATGTGCATTTATATATTTATATGTGGATTGCATGAACAAGTGTAATCAAATAAAAATAACACTTTATTCTAATATTTAATGGTGATTACTGTATGGTAATTAAGCACATGCATTATCTCAATGAGCATATTATTGCAAATAGTATTTTATTAGTTTTACATGGACAAGCCAAATTTTGAATTTTTCTTATCTTACTATGTTAATTCCTATAATATGTGTAATTTCTGCTAATACTGACTCCCTGACTCACTCAATATACCCTTATAATCCTTTTTGCTACCCATCATTCCTAACACACACATACATGTTACAAGGTAAAGAACCTCACCTTAATTTTCTCCACCTGGAGCCCTTGTGTTCAGTACTTCTCTGGTTTTACCCTTACCTCTCTCATTTCTCACTTGAGGGATTCTCGAGCAACTGCCTCCTTCCCCAGCCCTCCCCTGTAGTTTAGGAGACCAGAGAGATGGAGAGACCAGAGAGATGGAAACAGTGAACTGTTTGCAGTGGCAATGACTCTTGGAAGTGCCTGGAGGAAGGAGGGAAAATGGACCATCCCAGAAGAAATGCAAACAATAACTGCTTTTGACAAGGGAGTAGAGGGCAGAAAAGAGAAAAGTCCGGGTGGAAGGAGAGGGAATGAAGGAGAGAAAGGGGCCTGCCTGAGCCACTCCTGCTGGCAATTTTGACCCATTTCCCAGATTTAACTCTAGAGCCAGGTAGGGCTATAGTGGAAGTTCAAAGACAATCATACTCAACAGGCATTTTCTGGACACATTTTATTTGCCAAGCACTGTGCTAGGTACCCCCCATAAACAATGGTGGAGATAAAGGTTTCACTGTTAATATCAGATCTCTTGGGGAGAAAGAGAGGTAAATGAACTCAAAGCAGATGTGATTAGTATCAAAAGGGGGGAAATTATTTTTGTGCCATGAGAAAGAATAGGAGGGGAGGGGATGTAACTCAGACTTGGTGGCGTTAGGAGGACGGCATCCCAGAGGAAATCATGTTTTCACGGAGACCTGTAGTGCAGGTTAGAATGAGCTGGGTGGAGCGTGAGGGTCTGTACTAGGGAGGGTGTAGGAGAGAAGCTTGGTTGCAGTAGCAGGAGGAACCCCCATGCCGGGACCTGGGTGTCTGATCAGAGCACGGATGGAGGAGGAGAAGAGTATCCATTTGCACTCTCCCAGTCCTCCTCTTCTCCCAGGACTCCTTCCTGCCCTCAAAACACATCAAATCTCCTATTCCTGCTGATATTGCCTGAACTTGCTAAAACAGTAGATCAGTTACTAGGAGATCAAAGGTTTTACAAAGCAAATCTCCTGGAGAGTTTGTGCTGGCTTTACTGAATTTTAGTCGAAGTATAAATTATAATGTAAGATTCCTTCCCCTCTTAATGTAGAAAGTGCATAACAAATAGGAAGTCACCTGATGCTGAGATTCAGACAGAAACAGAAGTGAGTACAGACAGAGCTACACACATTCAGCTTCGTCTTGGACTGATGAGTCTTAGAAGCTGCTTAAAATCAAAAAGGAAATACTCTGGCTTGTTCTTTTTCTAGGATATGAGATAACAGTGGGTGTTAAATAAAAACATATTTGGTTTTCTAGACAAATGATTTTCAAAATGATAGAAGTAAAAGGAATTGAGAGAGAGAGAAAGTGAGAGAGGGAGAGAGAATGGAGCCTGGGTGGCTCAGACAGTTAAGCAGCTGCCTTCCTCTCAGGTCAAGATCCAGATTGAGCTGCATCGGGCTCCCTGCTCTGTGGGGAGCCTGCTTCTCCTTCTCCCTCTACCTGCTGATCCCCCTGCTTGGGCACTCACTCTTTTTCTCTCTCTCTCTGTCAAATAAATAAAATCTTTAAAAAGAGAGAGAGAGAGAGAAAGAGAGAATTTCTTCACTGTAAAGTTCCCAAAACTTCAATGTGCCAATAGTTTTGTGAATCTCTCAGTAGGGATGACTTGGCCCCCTTTCCCAAACTTGCTGGCTATGTAGCCCTTTTGTTATAGAATTCCCATTAACTTCTCACTGAATCAGTGCTTTTTAACCCTGAAGAAATACCATGTGTTTGAATTTTTCCCTCAAGGCTGTACTATATTGGGAATCATTTTAACTTGACATGTGGTCGGTCAGTGTGTATATTTCTGTAAAATTTTGTAATTCTCCTTTGAGAATGAAAGATCTTTTTATTGTGCAACTATTCTAGGAATAGAGAATGAACTATATCCAGAATCTGCTCAGTGCTCTTAAGATTGTAGGTCACTCCTTGTTATTTAAAAAAAACTATGAGATAGTGTTCTGAAGTCCATGTGTGTTTTGAGTAATATTATAAACACGAGAAGCTTCCAAATATGACAGACAGTCCTTTCTCTTGCAATTTTGTTATACCATTTTATCTTTTGGTTTCCCATCAACTAAGTATAATCCAAAAACCTTTGGGATAATATATTTTAAACTTGTACCTAAAAAGCTCAGCAAAGACAACCAAACAAGGGTATTTTTTATGAAGACATTTTTTCTTTTTTTGCTAGTGCCAAGACATTGCAGTAACATCTGTTTGGTATAAATAAAACCTACCATGTAGTGAGAAGTTTCTCTTACTGCCCCATCTACCCATTAGTAGAGCATATTAAGCAAACTTGGAATTAATTGTGTTGGATCCGTTTACTTTAATGAGGAAGGCATTGATGATTTCCCTCCTCAAATTCTGGCACAAACTATTTCAGGCACTGAGATAATTATGTTTGTAAGGTTTTTAATGAGGAAACTGTCCCAGCTCAAGACTTAGTTTAAGAAAAGGGATTATTCTGAAGGCCTGGACATGGTAGTTATGCAGATCTCAGCTCCTGGAATCTTAAATGAACGTGAAAGAACCAACTAATAATCAAGACAACTCAGATGTCATGCTAACACCCCTTCTCCAGTCTCACAATAGCTGAAAGACTCTTATTTTAAGGTAGATTTATATATATACCTTAACTACTATTAAAAAGGAAGCATTTGTGGATATTACATTTCCAAATGATATTTCTGAGAATGTTTCACATTTAAATGCAGTTTTCAATATTTTAAAGAAGAAAAATCATATCTATTAGAAGGCAGCTGCTATGGGGTGAATTTTATCTCCTCCAAAAGATGTGTTAAAATCCTAATCCCTAGTACCTCTGAATATAATCTTATTTGGAGATAGGATCTTTACAGAGGTAATCAAGTTAAAATGAGGTCATTAAGTTGGATCCCAATCCCATAATGACTGGGGTATAAAAAAGGGGACACAGAGACAGACACGCATACGTGAAGACATGGAGGGAGAAGACAGTCATGTGATTGGCGTGATGCATCATCTCAGAGCCAAGGAATGCCAAGCATTGCTGGAAGAGACATGGTAGGATTTTGTCTGAAAGCCCTTGGAAAGAGCATGCATGGCCCCTATTTATCATCTCCTTGAAGAAGTTAATTTTTTTTTAATTTTATTTTATTATGTTATGTTAATGCAGGAGTGGTGGGGGGTGGGAGGGATGAAGAAGTTAATTTTTTAAACAAAAATGCTAGCAACTGTGTCACTGGTCACAGTTAATCTAGAGTTGTGTGGTGTAATCTGCCTTTCAGTATACGGAGAAACCTTTGTGCCCGATGGCAGTCAAGCAGTCAAAAGCAATGAAAGTAATCTCTGAAGTAGTAAGCATTCATTTACTAAAGGAAACTCGTATTGTTACTATTCATCTTTTGCAGTAACCTCCCCACTGCCTCAGCCATGAAGCACTCAGTTTCACTAAGGAATCCTCAATATTTAAAGACCAAGGCTTTTGCTCAATATTACAGACTGTACATAAGTACCACAGCTTCAAATGATTCCCTTTCCAGACATGATCTAAACCCATTCAAAATCTAAGCCCTTGGGCTCAGTCACATAACTTGAGTTGGCATTAAAGTTCAGTCTCCAGAAAACCAAAAGTGATTCTTGATGTCAGGAAGTAAATTGTGTCTACATTCGTTTTCTTCAAAAATACTATTTTATGTGTCTAGAAGAGCCTGAACTACAGGTTGTGTCTTGATGAATGAAGATTTGGCCTCAACCTAACACTGTTGCCAGTGACTAAATAGAACTAATGTGCATTGAGTATTTTCTGTGTGCCAAGCAATACAAATAAGACTCCTAAGTTTCTAACATAGGAGTCTTATTTAATTCTCATGTAACCTTCCGAAGTGGGTGTCCATGTTTTAGGGACACAGAAATTGAAGATAAAGAGCTTAGAAAATTGCCCAAGGTTCTGGTTCTGGTAGGAGTTTGATAGCAACTCAATTCCTACTTCCCACTTACTACTACAGATGAGAAAAGGAAAAAAATAAACTCACAGAATTCATCTCGGAAGGTAAGGGGAGAAGGAAAACTCATAAACCCCAAGTTTTATGTAGGAATGGTCAAAATACCATAACCAACAGAATATGCTCAACACTCAACACCAGAACACAATGGAAAAACACTAATAAGATACTCATGAAGAGTGTGAACCAAGGATTTTAGATTCCACCAAGCTGTCCCTTAAAAAAAGGACTGTAGATAAACAATTATTTTATTTTAAATATTTATTTTATTTATTTGAGAGTAGGGGGAGAGAGAGTGTGTGAGCAGGGGTAGGGGAAGAAGGAGAGGGAGAAGTAGACTCCCCACTGAGCAGGGAGCTTGACAAGGGGCTCAGTCCCAGGGTCCTGAGATCATGACCTGAGCCCAAGCCAGACACTTAACTGACTGAGCCACCCCGGTGCCCCTAGATAAACAATTTTAAACAGAGGCACTGAGGAAGCATTCCCATGAATTGTTTATGAGAAATCTAACAGGTGAACATTAGTCATCAAGAGATAATCAGTGAAATTGTAGCAAAAAGACTTAGGGTAAGTCTTGACTATATTTAACTGTAAACTAAAATTGAACAAAGATAGTAATGAGCAAAAGAAAGCAGAGGTCAGAATCTTGATATTAGACTAGGTAGTCAAACCAAAAAAGTGTTAAGCAAGACAAAGCATGGTACGTTAAAATGATTAAATTCACATTGAAAATATAAAATTTATGAGCAAATATTCTTCATACAACATACCATAACTCTCATAAAGTTTCTGTAAACAAAGAAAAAGTTATTTCTACAAACTAAGAACACCTGCTTTTCAAGCTTCCGTAGATGTTTATAAAAATCAGCTCTCAAGAAAACGCCAACAAACGTCAAAAAGCAGATGTTTTATAGGCCACAATTTCTGACCATCAAATAATAAACTAGCAACAGTTATTTAAACTAAATATAAGAGAAACCCCAACCCCATGAAAACATTTTTGGAATTTTAACAGTTTATTTGAAAACAATCTGAAACTTACAAAAAAGCTGCAAAAATAAGAACACATAGAATATTCATACATCCTTTTACCCAGATTCATCTATGGTGAAAACGTTCCCATTTGCTTTATTTTTCATCATTTGCATTTGCTCTGCATGTGTGTGCATATGTACTTACATACTGTTTCTTTTCTTAACTGTTTTGGAGTTAGTTGCATACATCAAGCCTCTTTACTTCTAAGTGACCATTAAATACCTCAGTGAATATTTCCTAAGAATAAGAGAGTTCTCAGATGTATCCACAGTATGATTATCAACTTCAGTGTCATATTAACACAGTGCTTTTATCTAATCTACAACCCATATTTCCATTTTGTCAGATAACTCAGTACTATCCTTTACAGAATATTTTTTCCCTCCAGTGAAGGATTCATTCTAGGGTCTGATACTGTTTTTGTTTGTGAGGTCTCCTTTAATCTGAGACATTTCCACAGTGTTTGTCTTTGAGGACATTGCTGCTTTTGAAGGATAGTCTCTCCCTGCCTTTGTTTTTAGTATAAGGATCTTTATTGGCCTGCTTGATGTTTCCTCATGGTTAGATTCAGATTAGACATTCTAGGACAGAATAATACATTAGTGATACGGTGTCCTTCTCAGGGTATCACATCCGGATGCACACCATGTCCGCTTGACCTTCAGTAGTGATGTTAATTTTAATCACCTGATTAAGGTCTACATTTTCTCACTATTTACTCTTTATTTTTTCCATTGTAGATAAAAAATAATATGTGGGGAGACACTTTAAAATGATATACATGTCTATGCTCATCACAATTTCCCCGTAGATTTAGCATAAATTGGTGAGTCTTCTCATAATCTTCACTGTGATAGCTACAAAATGAAGATTTTCCAATTCCAGCATTCTCTTCATATTTACCAATCAGTAATTGGCATTCCATTATAAGGAAGGTCCTCCCTTCTTTCCGACTCATTTATTTATCTACCTATTATCAAAATGAACTTAAGGATTCCTGTTTTTAAAAAGATCTTTGATCAATTGTTGCACTTTTTTATAAAGATTTTATTTGTTTATTTGAGAGAGAGAGACAGAGATAACGAGAGAGCACTAGTGTGGGGCGGGGGGGAGCGGCAGAGGGAGAGGGAGATGAGGACTCCCTGCTGAGCAAGGACCCTGACACGGGGCTCGATCCCAGGACCCTGGGATCATGACCTGAGCTGAAGGCAGATGCTTAACCGACTGAGCCACCCAGGTGTCCCATCAATTATTGTACCTTAATTGAGTGCTCAAATTGTCCCAGATCTGGACAGTAGGAACCCCTGTAAACTGGTTCTTGCCTCCTTGGGACATGCCTCCATCTTTTTTGTTTTGTTTTATTTTTCTCATTTCCTCTCTCTCTGGCACAGTATGTTCCAGGCTCATTGTCATTGGAATCAGCATTTTTTTCTCCAGGAATCTCCCATTCCCTTCATTAAAGACCCATATATTTACATTGAGTATATTTATTCCTACAGGTGTCTTTGCTCCTCAGACCTTTCTGCACACAATGCTCATGAAAGTGTAGGGAAAAAAATACTTCCATATAACTCTTTGCTCAAAAATAACCCAAAAGTCCATTTACTGGAACTTCAAGATAAATTTAAAACAAAACAAAAACCCCATTTAAAGAAAACCACATGTTAAAACTTGTGGAACACAAATTATTTGAAATCAAATGTCTAGCCTTACATAATTTCATTAGTAATAGTAAAAGAATGAAAAGGGAGAGGTGCCTGGGTGGCTCAGTTGTTGAGCGTCTGCCTTCGTCTCGGGTCATGGTCCCAGGGTCCTGGGATCGAGCCCTGCATTGGGCTCCCTGCTCCGCGGGAAGCCTGCTTCTCCCTCTCCCACTCCCCTGCTTGTGTTCCCTCTCTCACTGTCTCTCCCTCTGTCAAATAAATAAAATCTTAAAAAAAAAAAAGAAAAGGGAACTAACAATTCATGTTCATCATAATAAACAATAATCACAAAGACCCAAGGAAAGCAAAAGAAAAACAAGGCAGAACTTATGACTTAGAAAACAAAGCAAAACAAAAATTAGGACTGTTTGAAATATACATGCAAACAACAAAATGTAGAACATTCTGACAAATCCATAATTTAAAGAAAACATGTTTGGATAAATTTTCCTTTATGGACCTGAAGATTCTTTTGATACTTGTCATATATTTTGGGGCACCTGGGTGGCTCATCGCTTGAGCGTCCAACTCTTGGTTTTGGCTCAGGTCATGATCTCATGTGTTGTGGGACTGAGCTCTGCGTAGGACTCCGCACTCAGTGGGGAGCCTGTTTGAAGATTATCTTCCTCTACCCCTCCTTCAACTTGCATGTGTGCACTCTCTCTAAAATAAATAAATAAAATCTTTAAAAAATACTCATCACGTATTATTTGTTTTCTCTTTTTAGAAAAAGATGAAAATTGAAAATTGTGACTGTTTGCTCTTTTTTTTTTAAAGATTTTATTTATTTGACTGACCGAGACATAGAGATCACAAGTAGGCAGAGTGGCAGGCAGAGGGAAAGGGAGAAGCAGGCTCTCTGCTGAGCAGGGAGCCCGACTCGGGGCTCGATCCCAGGATCCCATCATAACCTGAGTGGAAGGCAGACACTTAACCAACTGAGCCACCCAGGCGCCCCTGTTCACTCCTTTTTTAAAACGAGTTCTACCATGGCCTGCATTTTTAATTCACATTATTGCAACCAAAGATACATGCAATATTTACAAATTTCCTGTAGGAATCTTTGTATAAGATGCATACTAATTTACTCTGTAATATTGGAGCTAAAGTAGAGAGAGAGACCTGCCAATTAAACCTACTTTGCTGGGGCACCTGGGTAGCTCATTCGGTTAAGTGTCCAACTCTTGATTTTGGCTCAGGTCATGATCTCAGGGTTGTGAGACTGAGTCCTGGGTCAGCCTCCGAACTGGGCATGGAATCTGTTTAAGATTCTTCCTCTCCCTCTGCCCTCCCTTCTCTCTCACTCTCTAAAATAAAATAAAAAAATAAACCTACTTTGCCATGGAAATGCTGCTAGATAAGTAATTTCTGATCCATTTGGTGGTCATTTGCGGTCTAAATAGCCTCCTATGAAGAGGGTACTTGAACTGCTCTGCTCTCTGCTTCCTGGAAATCTGACTGATCTATCTTGGCAGATGCTGGTTTTGTGGGGCTTTATATAAACAGGAGGATTCACTTAAGAAAAGAGAACACAAAATGATGTAAACACAATTTGGGATGAGAATAATTGTTTATTTAGAATGAGTAAAGAACTCATGACAACTTACTGAAGGCTTAGCAATTGAGGTCTCATCTGACATTCCTTCAGGCAATTTTCCATTCATGCTTACGTATATTCTAACCTGGCCTCCCTCTCACCACCTAGAATACTGAACAATTCCCAGTACTTGCAAGGGGCTGTCTCAAGTGAGGGGAGTGAAGGTTAAGCTCCATTAACTTTGCAGTAAATCTTCCTCTAGCTCAGATTTATGAAAAATCATCTACCACATGCCAAGCATTATTGTACGTGTAAGGATACAAACTTGAATAAAGGCCCTGTGTTTATAGAGCTTATAGCCTCGTGCTGGGAAGGGATGGAGAAAGTCAGTAAGTCAAATATAAATATACCAAATGATGATAGGGGCTATGGGGAAAAAGAGTAGGTAAAGGGAGAGGGTCCTGGGGAGGATTTCTAGATATGGTGGTCAGGCGTACTTCTCTGAAAGGTTATATTGACGTTAAGATCTGAAGGAAGTGAAGGAGTGATTCAGTTACACATGTAGAGACATCATTTCCGGAGAGAAAATAGGAAGTAAATGGCTCTGGCATGGGTAGCTTTTTGCCTTACCAGTGTGACTGGAATAGAGTCAATCATGAGAGTTGTAGAAGATGGAATTCGAAGTAAAGGGAGAAAATCATACAGGACCTTGTAAAGTTTTTGGCTTTGATGCTGAGTGAAATGGGGGACCACCAAGGCTTTTGGCCAGAGGAGTGTTGTGATCTAACATGTGTGTTGAAAGAAGAATGGAATGGAATGGAGGGAAGGCAAGGGTAGATAAAGGGAGACCAGCTAGGAGGCTTTTGAGATAATGGTGATTTGGACTACTAAGTAGTGGTAGATGTAGCGAGACGTGGTAAGGTTCTCACTGTACTTTGAAGGTAGAGCCAGTAAGATCTGCTGATGGATTGGATCCTGGGAGAAACAGGAGTCAGTGATGAAAGCAGTGTCATTGGCTTGAGCAACCAGAAGAAAGAAGTTTCATTTCCTAAGAACAGGAAGTCCTTGGGGGTGTCCCAGGGGCTGTGGGAAGCGGTGGTGATGGCTGAGATCTGGATTTCAAGTTTCAGGTGCCTGGTAGACATCCAAATGGAGATGTTGGTGCTATTTAATGATCTGGTGCCTGGAATTCAGAAGAAGCATTTGGACTGCAAATGCAAATTTGTGTCAGTGCATACAGATGGTCTTTGCAGCCATGGATTTATTAGATTACCTGAGGAAGGAATTTATAATGAGCCTGGGGCACTCAAAATTTTATAGTTTGAGAAGATGAGGAAAACCAGCAGAGCTTGAAGAAGAACCGAGCAAAGGGGTATCATAAAAACCATGAGAAGTGCTTGAAGAAGGAGGAAATAACTTTGTCAAATTCTGTAGATAGGTGGGGTGATATTAAGATTATCTAAATGTTATGCAATGTATTTATAGAGAATATAAGGCCAGTAGAATAGCAACTTAACTGGTCCCTGGGTCCCTTGGTATCTTGAAATTTCTGCCACATTGCTGATATTAAGTATCCTAAAATTCAGGTCTTGTCTAGAGAAGGTGGTCAGCTGTCCACAATGTGGTAACGAGGCAGGAACAGGCAGAGCATGGTTTGGGGGCCTCAGCAGATTTTATAGCATTGAGCTGCACCGGTAGCCGTCCAGGACTTGCTGGGGATGCAGAAAACAGGGAATAATATTAAGTCTAAGCCTTATTTCTCCTGCACTCTCCTGGGTTTTGTGGAGCTCTTGTGTTCAATTGCTGGCAGGCAAAAGCAGGGAGAAAAACCTGGGTAGCTTTTCTCTCTCTGTTTTCTTTCATTTTGCTTTTAGCTGAGAAGATCATATGTATTAGGAAAGGTAATTCTTTGTAAGTGGAATTTTTTTTTTAATGCACTTAGACACAAAGCTTGTTCCAGAAAAAGCATCAAAACTTTTTTTTTTAAGTATAAAAATATTATTGTTCTGAAAGAATACATGTGTAAAGGTGACTAAGCAAACTTTTGAAGGATGGTTACCTTTATTTATTTTTAGATAGATTCCAAGCAGTCAACTGAAATGGAGTCAAGAAATTAAACTATGTTTTATTTTTTTTTTTAAGATTTTATTTATTTATTTGAGAGAGAGAGAGAGCAGGGACAGAGGGAGAAACAGACAATTCCCGGGGAGCAGGGAGCCCAAAGCAGGGCTCCGTCCCAGGGCTCAAGGATCATGACCTGAGCTGAAGTCAGACACATAATTGACTGAGCCACCCAGGTGCCCCTAAAATATGTTTTAACCCTAAACTGTGTTTTAAACCAATAACTTGTTTTTCACTATAATCTTACACTCAAAATGAAATTTAATTTCTGAATAACCATTCTGAAACTCGACAGTCACCTTGAATTGGACAGCATACATACTATGACAGCATGCTTAGAACATAGCTGATGCCTGATTTTCTATCTCTTCCCTCCTCCCCCAGATTTAAATGTTAGGAAGAAAACAAAAGTTTGGATGCCATTTTTAATTGTATTTGAGCCCTAAATCAGAGACTCAACTGCCTCATCACTTCTTTGGTAAATACAATGGAAATTTATTTTGGAAGGTTCTGATTCCAAACTTACAGAAATGTACACTAAAATGAAGATTAAAAATATATGTATTTAACAAATTTGAGAAATTTGTGACTTCTTGATTTGAAGATTTCCCTAACTCATGCTTCTAGAATAAAACAATAACATTTATATTGGTAATTTAATTTTGGGGGGGAATCTTAATTTTTTCAGATTATCTTCATTTCATTACTGAAGTAAAGGGGCATTTGTCATTGAATGCAAAACACATACAAATATGACATATTTTAAACCATGAAGACCCAGACTCTTACACAAAAACTAAAATTACCAAAGCAGCTGCAGTTGTAACTTTAAAATTTCCCTAAACTAGCCTTTATACCAAAGTTCTAAAGTTTACCACTTCCTTAATTGGTTGCAACATTGTGTGTGTATGTGTCTGTGTGTGTGTATGTAAGACAGACTGACTTTACTATAGATATGTGTTCTAAATCACACACACACTAACATATGCATCCCAGTCTATATTTTGTGGCAAAGTGAAAACTTAATGGAAGATAGATATTTCAAAGAACTGAATACACCTATTCTCCCTTCTCATTTTCTTTTCTATTAGGAGTATGCTGATGGCTGTCTAAAGTGCCATGTCTTTGTATTTTCTGATGTATTCCTGAGAGAATTTCTTTTTCTTACCAAAGGATACAATTGTTGGATGAGAATATAGCAACTGATTTCCTAACTCTGCTCATGTGAGATAATACAATGTGAGCCCCTCGCACTCAGATTTTGATTTTTAATATGATTTTCCACTAATTAAAACCAGAGCTTTCTAGGGTATAGTCCAATTCAAAAAGAATTTTTATTTTCCTGTCCAAATGCTTTTGAAAATATCTGAGGGGAATATAAAAAGGACAGAGGAACAGACTTGAAGAGATTTCAAGTGACCAAGCAGTAATAATTCGATTTGTAGACGGAGGAAACAGGTGGAAACTATAAAGGCCATTTGCCCACTATGATACCCTAAAAGGGCAAGTATTACAAAAGGTTCTAAAAGAAAGGCATAGGGCGCCTGGGTGGCTCAGTTGGTTAAGTGACTGCCTTCGGCTCAGGTCATGATCCTGGAGTCCCGGGATCGAGTCCCGCATCGGGCTCCCTGCTCGGCAGGGAGTCTGCTTCTCCCTCTGACCCTCCTCCCTCTCATGCTCTCTGTCTCTCATTCTCTCTGTCTCAAATAAATAAATAAAATCTTTTAAAAATAAAAAAATAAAAATAAAATAAAAGAAAGGCATATGTGAGTTTCCTTTAGTAGTGTTTACTAAAATGCTATATGTTGTTACATGTCATACACTAAATTTTGTATAATACCTAGGCTAACAGTCATAGAAGATGTATAAACATGTAAAGTGTACATAGAATCTTTTAAAACTGCTATATGATTGTTAATTTTGTCACTTTTATATTGAAAGCATTATGCCAGTGTTATGTAATAATGAATTTAAAATATGTTGACTGCCCAGAAATTAAAACATGTAAAACCGACGTAAAATCATCAGATTTGTAGAATTGGTACAATAGAGAAGATACCATGATAGTTTTATACAATGAATACTAATGCTATTCTTCATATATAAAGGTTAACTATTTGAGCATCTAAATGGTTCCCCATCTGTAAAAAATAAATCTTTGAAAAATAATGATAGGATAACCCAGATATAATAGTTGATTAAGACAACAATTTGA
Organism: Mirounga leonina; assembly: GCF_011800145.1. Lineage (NCBI taxonomy): Eukaryota > Metazoa > Chordata > Mammalia > Carnivora > Phocidae > Mirounga > Mirounga leonina. The sequence continues at coordinate 20,762,068 of NW_023270854.1, forward strand.
GATAAAATAGCTACTTCTGACTAGAGGTAGTCTGGCTGTGGGGGCCACATGTGGGCTTGTGGCTTTGACTTCCATGGCTCAGGCTGCTGAAAACCAGCCATGCTGCCCTACATGCATGCTGCCCATGCCCAATATCTAAGATGGCAAATTGAATAAAAATAATTAACAGATAATTTACAATCTAGAAAACTAAGAAAATTTAAAATTATAGCGTAGAGTTAAATAATCCTGTATGTTCATTTAAATGAATCAATATCTGTAACTGTTAGAACCTAAGGGAGCCTCAGAACACAAGGATACAAAGATCCTAATTAGTAGCAACATTTCTTACTTAAGAAAACACACACTCACTCCTTTTGTCAGTCAAGAGTCACGAGGGCCAAGAATATCACTCCTGGACCCAGCAAACAGAAAAGTTTAAAATGTTGGACTTTATATTAAAATGTGAGCACAAAAAGAGAGACCCAAAATTATAAATTAAAAAACTCCCTGGTGTTTGCTAGGGACGAGAGGAAGGGGAAAGGGAGTGATACTGGTCAAAGGTTACAAAGTGTCAGTTATGCAAGATGAATAAGTTATAGAGATCTAATATACAGCATGATGAGGGTAGTTAATGATGTAATAGTATACGTGAAATTTTTACAGAAATATTTTGATTACAGAGCCCCAAATGATAGATCTTACTTCAAATCTTCTCAATACACCAGGTGGAGGGGATGGATACGTTATTTAGCTTGATGGTACTGGTCTTTTCACAATGTATACATGTACTGAAACATCAGTTTTGTATACCTTGAATATATACAATTTTTATGTGTCAAAAAGGCCACCAATAAGGGAAATATATATTCCACTATTGATGATCACTTCTACTTTTAAATGGTACTCTACAAGATGTAAAAGTAAAAGGTAGCTTCATTTGACAGCTCCAATTTCTTTTTCTTGTTAAGTCATATCTTATTGTCTCAACAGACTACTATCAACCCAAACTCTTTCCAAAAAGCAGTAACTTGTCACCATTCTTTTTTGGTTTTAGTTTGCTTATTCATTTGTTCATGCGTGCATTCATTCACACAACAAATTTCTTATTGACTGCCATATACCAAGCACAGTACTATTTTTTTATTATGTTCAGTTAGCCAACATATAGTGTATCATTAGTTTTTGATGTAGTGGTCAGCGATTCATTAATTGTGTATAACACCTAGTGCTCATCACAACATGTGCCCTCCTTAATACCCATCACCCAGTTACCCCATTCCCCCACCCCCCTCCCCTCCACACCCCTCAATTTGTTTCTCAGAGTCCAGAGTCTCTCATGATTTGTCTCCCTGTCTGATTTCTTCCCATTCAGTTTTCCTTCCCTTCCCCTGTGGTCCTCCACGCTATTCCTTATGTTCCACATATGAGTGAAATCATATAATTGTCTTTCTCTGCTTGACTTATTTCTCTTAGCATAATCCCCTCCAGTTATATCCATGTCAGTGCAGATGGTGGGTATTCATCCTTTCTGATGGCTGAGTAATATTCCATTGTATATATGAACCACATCTTCTTTATCCATTCATCTGTTGAAGGACATCTCAGCTCCTTCCACAGTTTGGCTATTGTGGACATTGCTGCTATGAACATTGGGGTGCATGAAAGCACAGTCCTATTAAGTGGGGATACATTACTGACCAATCGCATCCAATCCAACCCCTGCTTTCATAGAATATTCATTGCAGAACATAGAGACAGACAATAATCATCAAACTTATTAAATAATTGTATTGTTGGTTATATTAAAAGATGATAGTGTTTTGGGGAAAATACAGCAAGGGAAGGAGATTGGGAATTCTGGGGAATGGGTGGTACATTTTCATGGTGTGTTCAGGTTAGATCTTATTAAAAGGTGAGATTTGAGCAAAGAACTTAAAGAGAAAGACAGGGTAGGTAAGATATATCTCGTGGAAAAGTGTTCCAGATGGAAAAAAAATAGAACAAAGAAAATATTTTCTGTATGAAATATCTTATTGAGTCCCAACCAATAAGAAAATTATTGATGTGGAATTTTTCAGTAAACATTGTTTAAATTGCCCTTATGGAATGAAGTTCCCTAACATTTATAGCACATTTAGTAAATTTTAGATGATAGCGATAAAAAGTGCTGATAAACTCTTGTCCTCAAGCAGACCTGACAGAGATCTGTGTGAATGCTTCTGAAAAAGATGGCTTTTACGGTATTGAAACAAGTGGGGTTATAAAAATGTTCCTGAAGTCCCAATGAGAAATCTATATGCAAAATCTGTGCCAGGTTAGTGTTTAATGTTGCAGCGGAAGAACGGCCTGTCCATAAAATCCTCCTCAAAGGTGGTGATGGAGTTCCTACAGGAAGTCATCACCACATTCATTGCCACCATAGGACAGGCCCTAAGAGGGGTCTGGAAGCTACTCCCTCTTGAAGCAGATGGCCATCTGCAAGAACTCCTCAAGAGTCAGCCTCACAGACTGGTGGAGGGTCTAGTTTGGATTACACATGTGAGAAAAACTATTCAGACCACAATCAGAGTTGAAACCATGTAAGACAAATGCTGAAAGCAGAATTGATTTGCCAAAGAATATGTTGTACGATACTTGGTGTAACCAAATATAAGGGTATCAAAAGAACCCTCTGAATAGAGATGTCCTGACATATGTGCCTTTTGCTTGTTAAGAAACCCTGAAAATTAAATCTAGCCTTGAGTATTTTAACTCAACCAGCCATTCAGCAGTGCTCAAAATATTTTTCTTTTCCTAATCAGCTGTTTTTCATTTTTCATTTGTTTGTGTGTGTGTGTGAGAGAGAGAGAGAGAGGGAGATTTAGATCTAGCACTTAGTCAACAGGTGCTTAGAAAGTTAAGCCTATTTTCACTAGGATTTAGCTACAAAGTTTCCATTGAAAAGTTTCCAGGGCATTTATTTCTCTGTTGGGGGTATCAACCCTTTGAAATAAATGCTCTGTTATTATTTTCACTTGGAAAAAACTCTCAAGTTTCATTTCAGTATTACAAGGCAAATATGAGTCCAGGTTTTGGAAGAAAAGATATGAGAACTTTTTTCTCTCATGACAGGGGATTATCCCTCCTTACACCTCGGTGTGTAGAGCTCAAAGGCCACTGGGGCAGAGGGTAGGTAAGCTTTCATAACGAGCCAAGAAACCTTGTGGGAAGAAGAGGGCTAAGACCTTGACACAGTTTTTTTTGGGGGGGGGTGGAGGCTGAATATTGGGTAGCTCAGTTGGTTAAGCGTCTGCCTTCGGCTCAGGTCATGATCCCAGGGTCCTGGGATCAAACCCCGCATCAGGCTCCCTGCTCAGCAGGAAGCCTGCTTCTCCCTCTGCCTGCCACTCCCCCTGCTTGTGCTCTCTCACTGTCTCTGATAGATAGATAGATAGATAGATAGATAGATAGATAGATAGATAGATAGATAAATAAATAAATAAATAAAATCTTTAAAAAAGAAAAGAATATTGTGAACATCATAAACCCTCAGAGATCAGCAGATAGGAAAGGACACCAAGCAAACTCACTTAGACCCAAAGAGAAACTATGAGAGTAAATGTAGGCTTAGGCTATGCTAGGAAAGAGCTAGTCGTGGGCATGGTGTAAAGTGGATGGAGAAAGAGCCTCTGCCCACTCAACCCTGGACCTTTTTTTTTTTAAAGATTTTATTTATGAGAGAAAGAGAAAGAGAGAGAGCAAGCACAAGCAGGAGTGAGGGGCAGAGGGAGAGGGAAAAGCAGGCTTCCCGCTGAGCAGGGAGCCCGATGCAGGACTCGATCCCAGGACCCTGGGATCATGACCTGAGCTGAAGGCAGACAGGCAGACGCTTAGCTGACTAAGCCACCCACGTGTCCCTAGAAATGCATTATTGGGAGATGCTTTATTTTTAAAATAACTGAAATACATTTTTTGTTTTCAGAGTGCCTGAGACAAAAAGAAATGTCCTTGGCATTAAATACAATATACATGCAAATAAATCCTGCTAATGCTTTCTGGTAAATAAGTCAAACAACAGTGAAATTTCCAGTATGTTCTCCATTAGAATGCCTTACATTCTCCATTAATTTTCATTCCACCTGTGGATTCTCAAAATTCTCCCATTCATTTTGAGAATTCTAGAGAGAGGTTTGTGGCTTGATGACAAGCAAATAGGCATAGTTCAGTGTTCTGAACCCTCAACTTAACAGTATGAAGAATTCAGCTCCTGATGTTCTAGGGACAGCTAATATTTGCATGGAATAAGCTGTTTGATCTAATTCTTCCTATCTTTTAAGTAAAGGCTCTCTGAGGTGAAAACAAATTTATAATGCATGATATACATGTGGGCAAGTTAACGTTTACCATTGTGAATGGTAGGGAAAATGAAGTATTTAACCAGAGCTGGTATTAAAGAAAACTCACACGTGAAAGTCTCTCTCCCTCTCTCTCAACTGCTCATCACTTCAATATACACTGAACAACCAAGATTGTTTTTTTTAAAGATTTTATTTATTTATTTGAGAGAGAGAGAGCAAGAGAGCACAAGCAGGGGGGAGGGGCAGAGGGAGAAGGAGGCTCCCCACTGAGCAGGGAGCCAATGTGGGGCTTAATCCCATGTTACACTGCCTTACTTAGCTCATTAAGATGCCATGCTGAGCAGTCTTCACATTCAAGCTGTCCTTTGCTGTGATTTTTCTTTTCTGCCTTCTTTTTAATCTTCTTTCCCACTTCACCCAATACCAACCATTCTTGTCCTAAATTCCATTCTCTCTGAATGTTTCCAGGTGTCCAGAATTAATCTTATAAACTAAGGTGTTGATGGATAATTGCCATAGTTTCCATATCACAAAGATATTTGCATCTTAAAGGAGTAATTCTAGAGGTGGAATGCCCTGTCCCAAATTAGAATTTTCAATTTTGGAATATTCAATTCTGGAATAAAGGTTTTTGTGGTCCTTCTTGGGTGACATTACCTGGGCAGGGACTTAATCTGCTTATATTGTCCATATGTAAATAGGCATGGAATGTGTAGCTATAGAACTCTGGGCGACTGCGCTGAGTTTGACAGTGTAGCTATACATGGAGTAAGGCAGATAATGACTTTTACACAGTGCATAGACTCCTTGTTATGACCCTCCACCTTGAAGATTTTTCATACAAAATGTTGAGAAATCTGTATTATTTCAACAACAGCAACAACAATAAAACCTGCATGGGGCTTCCCAGCTTCTGTGCTTTGAATAGTTTAGAGATGTTCCCTGAAATACCGATCCCTCTATCTCATTGATTCTCAAACTAAAGCATGAATCAAAAAGCCTAGAAAGCTTATTAATACACACAGAGTTTCTGTCTTAAGTGGGGCCTGAGAATTTATATTTCTAGGAAGTTTTTAGGTGCTGCTGCTGTCAGTTTGGGGACCACATTTGGAGAACTCCTTTAGCCTTTGGGGCACTTAAGTTGAGTCATCAAACAAGAGCTCAAGGAGCCACATCTGGCAGTGCTCGCTCTAATATGCCTGCTAAGCACTCAGAGGATGCTCTACTTCGAAGAAATCTACTTTAGCATCCAGCTAAAGCAGCCCAGGTTGCTGCTGAAAGAGTTACATTCAGAACACAGAATACAGCTCAAGGTGAATTACACAGGGGTGAGGGTCAGAGAGGGTAAGAAATCTGGAGATTATTTTAGGAGTGGGCTTCTCAATCTGTTTGTGACATATGTTTTGTTAGTGTGTACAATCTAGCTTCAGTATGACCATTCTAAAAATGGATACATTTTCTGCAAAGTAGATGTTCTCTATTATTTTGGAATATCTCATTTACAAAAGTTTATTTGGGGGTGGGGGACGTCTGGCTGGCTCAGTTGGTTAAGTGGCCAACTCTTGATTTTTGATCAGGTCATGATCTCAGAGTCCTGGAATCAAGCCCACACTGGGGAGGCTGCAGGGTGGGTCTGTGCTCAGCAGGGAGTCTGCTTGAGGATTCTTTCTCTCCCTCTCCCTCTTCCCCTCCCACACTCATGCTCTCTCTCTCTCTCTAAAATAAATAAATAAATCTCTAAAAAAAGCTTATTTGGATATGAAATCTATTTGCACTACTATAACTATATAAACTATAAGAAGTTTTGTTACCTTAGTGAATGAGAGTAAAGGAAGTGCTTTTGGATTTTTTAAAATATAATTTCAATTTGCAAGTTTTTAAGCAGCTGTAAAAATGGGGAAATGGCTTTAAAATTTTTTATTATCTATATGTGAACAAAGTTTTTCATTTTCTGTGACTCTCAAGGATTTGAAGAAAGATCACCATAAAAATCATGATTAGGAATTGCCTGTAGCCAGCTTAATCATAAAATCAAACATAAAAATCTATTTTCATAAAAGCAAGCTCGTTTCTCACTAAAGAAAAAAAATGAAAAGTCTTTATTTTGAAGTTTTATATAAATTCAATAGTTAATACTCTTTCTATCACTTTTATTTGACTTTTCTAACATTGTTATCTTACATTAAGAATGTAATTTTTTTCCCATCAAGTCCTGTATAGATACTCCCAAATCCATTCCAGTTTATCCCAGTTCTCATACAGATACAGTAATTTTTTATGTCTACTCTAACTTGAAAATGGTTGGGAGGAAATGCCATGGTCCTCACTGAATGTGGATTAGCAAGGCAGAATTTAAAATTATGCTCCCCTCAGTAGTCTGTTGCATTTCTAGACACTAACAATGAAGCAGTAGAAAGAGAAATCAAGGAATCGATCCCATTTACAACTTCACCAAAAATCATAAGATACCTAGGAATAAACCTAACCGAAGAGGTAAAGATCTGTACTCCGAAAACTATAGAACATTTATGAAAGAAATTGAGGAAGACACAAAGAAACGGAAAAACATTCCATGATTATGGATTGGAAGAACAAATATTGTTAAAATGTCTATTTGCCTACAATCTACACTTTCAGTGCAATCCCTATCAAAATACCACCAGCATCTTTCACAGAGTTGGAACAAACAATTCTAAAATTTGTATGGAACCGGAAAAGACCCCATATAGCCAAATTAATGTTGAAAAAGAAAACCAAAGCTGGTGGCATCACAATTCCGGACCTCAAGCTCGATTACAAAGCTGTCATCATCAAGACAGCATGGTACTGGCACAAAAACAGACACATAGATCAATGGAACAGAATAGAGAGCCTATGGTCAACTAATCTTCGACAAAACAGAAAAGAATATCCATTCTTGAAAAAGACAGTGTCTTCAACAAATAATTTGGGAAAATTGGACAGCCACATGCAGAAGAATGAAACTGGATCACTTTCTTACACCATACACAAAGATAAGCTCAAAATGTATGAAAGACCTAAATGTGAGACAGGAATCCATCAAAATCCTAGAGGAGAACACAGGAAGCAACTTTTTGACCTCGGCTGCAGCAACTTCTTGCTAGACACATCTCCAAAGGCAAGGGAAAAAAAGCAAAAAACTATTGGGACTTCATCAAGATAAAAGCTTTTGCACAGCAAAGGAAACAACAAAACTAAAAGACAACCGACAGAATGGGAGAAGATATTTACAAATGTCTTATCGGATAAAGGGCTAGTATCCAAGATCTATAAACTTACCAAACTCAACACCCAAAACCAAAAATCCACAAGAAATGGGCAGAAGACATGAACAGACATTTCTCCAAAGAAGACACACAAATGGCCAATAGACACATTAAAAAATGTTCAACACCACTTGGCATCAGGGAAATACAAATCAAAATCACAATTAGATACCTCCTCACACCAGTCAGAATGGCTAAAATTAACAAGTCCAGAAATGACAGATGTTGGCGAGGATGCAGAGAAAGGGGCACCCTCTTACACTGTTGATGGGAATGCAAGCTGGTGAAGCCACTCTGGAAAACAGTATGGAGGTTCCTCAAAAAGTTAAAAATAGGGGTGCCTGGCTGGCTCAGTCATTAAGCGTCTACCTTCAGCTCAGATCATGATCCCAGGGTCCTGGGATTGAGCCCCGCGTCAGGCTCCTGCTTGGTGGGAAGCCTGCTTCTCCCTCTCCCACTCCCCCTGCTTGTGTTCCCTCTCTCACTGTGTCTCTCTCTCTGTCAAATAAATTTAAAAAAGCTTTAAAAAGTTAAAAAATAGAACTACCTTATGACCCAGCAATTGCACTATGATGTATTTATCCAAAGGATACATAGTGATTCAAAGGGGAACTGCACCTCAATGTTTATAGCAGCAATGTCCACAATAGCCAAATAGGGAAAGAGCCCAAATGTCCATCATCAGATGAATGGATAAAGAAGAGGTGGTATATATATAATGGAATAATACTCAGCCATCACAAAGAATGAAATCTTGCCATTTTCAATGACATGGATGGAACTAGAGGGTATTATGCTAAGTGAAATAAATCAGAGAAAGACAAATACCATATGATTTCACTCATCCGTGCAATGTAAGAAACAAAACAGATGAGCATAGGGGAAGGGAAGAAAAAATAAAATAAGATAAAAGCAGAGGGAGGCAAACCATAAGAGATTCTTTTTTTTTAAATTTAAATTCAATAGCCAACATATAGTGCATCATTAGTTTCCGATCTAGTGTTCAATGGTTCCTCAGTTGCATATAACACCCAGTGCTACTCTAGGAAACAAACAGAATTGCTGGAGGGGAGGTGGGTGGGGGGATGGGGTAATTGGGTGATGGACATTAACGAGGGCAGGTGATGTAATGAGCACTGGGTGTTATATGCAACTGATGAATCACTAAATTCTACCCCTGAAACTAATAATACTCTATATGTTAACTAAATTGAATTTAAATAAAAACTTTAAAAAAAGAAAGATGAAGGTAAAATTTTAAAAAGACATCTGATATACTTTCTAAATTTGAAAATATTTTTTAAAGTTTTATTTATTTGAGAAAGAGAGAGCACGTGTAAGGGTGGGGGGACAGGGGGAGGGGGAGAAGCAGACTCACCTCTAAGCAGGGAGCCTGATGCGGGGCTCGATCCCAGAACCCTGAGATTATGACCTGAGCTGAAGGCAGACTTTTAACTGACTGAGCCACCTAGTTGCTCCTGAAAATATTTTTAAATAGCAAATTAATTGTAAACATTTTTGAGTTTGCTATAAAGAAAATGTAAACTGAAAATATTGTATTATGAAATATAATAACTTCACTCTTCAACTTTTCAAAAATAAAATAAAATAAAATTGTGCTCCCCACTTCTATGTCTAGAACTGTAAAGAGTAAGCTACCACAGAGCAGACTTGTGTTAATTATGGGAAGAATCAATTGCATAAAAATAATTTTAAGGTAAGTTGGTACCCATTGCTTTAGGGGAAATATGAAACAGCATCATCTAGTGGTTTGACAAAGGCATCAGTTTTCCTTGGTATACAGAAATGAGCATGCAGAAGAAGTAGATAATTCTGCACAAATGATAAGGATCCTCCTGGGTAGAAAATGATCAAGACACCAACCAGTTCCCTTTTGAGATTCACCGCTATCATAATGAACCTCTGTGGTAGATTAGGATGGCTCCAGCTAAGGGCCCCCATGGACCCCAAAAAGGAATTCATCTGATAAGAAATGAAAATTCTGATTGGTGGCTTGGATTTATGACTGCCTACATCATGAAGGGAAGAATTATTTGGGCACAGCATTTTTCAAAGGTTAGAGATCTCTTTCTGATTCAGACACTGTGACATGGAGGCCAGAATAATGAATAAATTTTGTGAATAAAAATTAAGTATGATTTCAAATCTATATATAATTTATATGACTATTTTGGGGGTAAGTAGAATAGTGCATATAAAATACTTAGAACAGTCAGTGGCCCATGGTAAGTGCTTAATAAATGTTAGTCCCTGCTAATGTGAAAAAAAAAAAAAAAGTATGAAACCTTACTTAGGAACTGAATATTTAGAAGCTCAAGTAGAATACTTCCTTAACTGATCATAATATTAAAAGCAATGAGGTTATTTTTCCTCAAAACAAAACAAGCACACACACCAGGTTCAGAAAGAACATCTTCAAATCTTTGTGAGATTAGTTTTCAATGACAAAAATTGTACCCAAATATGGGGGCCGATGCTAATGGATTGGATTCTTCACTTGTGTTTGCTTGGCATTTAGAAACAGGGATGATTTTCTCTGTTCTAAATAAGTGGCTTTGGTTTGTAGGTAATTTCAGTGGCAAAAGGGAAGAAAGAAATATAGAGAGAAGTGTGAGAGGGTGTGGGGAGGGAGAGGAAAAAGAGAAAAAGAGAGAGAGAGAGGGAGAGAAAGAGAGATTGCTGTTGGATAACCAAGTTGGCCAGGTATAGGCTTGAGTAATGAATTAAAATATTATAAGGAGATTTGACCACAAGGTGGTGAAAGGCACCAACTGGATGATATGATAATAGACGTATATGAGAAGCATTTTTAGAATTAGAGGGCATTGTGGAGGGGAGGCAACATCTTTACATTTTTTCATTACAGGAATTTCTAACTTGAGAGGCAATTTAGGAAATCAATAACTAGAACTTTAGAAGAATATCTGAAGGACACTGAAAATAAAGCATGAACTTTAAACAGTTTCAGACAAAAAGATTTACGATTGAAATCCCTATAATTAATCCACATACTTAAATGCATGAAGGTGAATATTTCAGATGCAGAATGGTAAGGGTTAGGGGAGTTGACATAATGTAAAAGGTGGATGACGTATAAACAAAACAAACTTAACAAACAAACAAAAAGGAAAATCCACAACAGATACTTCCGACAACCATTCCTGAAGACGGATTTGAATTAATACACTCACTACCAGTTTAATGTTCTTCTTGTAGTTTCAGATAGTTATCTCTGTCTGTCTGTCGGCATACACACACATGCACACACACAAGCACACATATATACATAGGCATGTGTCGTACCTTCTTACATGTACATGTATAGTATCTATGTTTACACTTAATTTTGTTGGAAAATAGAATGTGGCTTATTCTACAATAGGTTAATTTCTTCTTAGTGAATTTTTTGCTCCTTTGTTTGTATTAATCATATAATATCAAGGTAAGGAAACCTCTTACTGGATCCAGAGGCCCAGATGAGCAGCACCTTTCAAATAGTGTTGCCTTGGCAAGGCTTCTTGCTATCACTGGGCCATATTTTATATTTATGCCGATGATAGTGACGAGGGTAGCCATGCTTGACTGTATTCCCCCTATCCCTGCATATTTCAGGGAAGAAGAAATGTTAGGGATGTCGTATGTACCAATTTTGCATCTGGGTTGCGAAGGGTGGGTTTTTTTCTCTGAGACCTTCTGAAAACTGCACTTAATTACTGCACTAAAGGGGACTTGGGAAGTAAGTGAGTTCATTACAACGTAGCCTTGGACTTGAAACCTTCATCGTCGACATCTCCAGTTTTGGTCTAGGATGGCAAACTGTGTGAAAATACTCTTAACATTCTTAATCAAGGTTAGCCCTGTAGCTATGACTACAAAAAAGTGAAATCAAAATTTTAGTACCTATCCTTATAACTTCATCAATACAAATGGCTCTGAATGATTTAGAAATAGGCCCTTTCTTTTTCCTTTGAAGGCACATTTTAAAGGAATGGCATGAGTACTTATCAATCATTTTAGCTTGGATTTGGAATTAATAATCAATGTGAAGTGTTCATCATTTTCTCAGCTGTTTTTCCTCTAGATTTACAACTAAATGTATTCTCCCTATTTTCATTTTGAAATGGAAACAGCCCAGCCTTAATGTTCCCAGTATGCTAGTACAATTTACATCAAGCTGATACATAAGGACATTTTGACTTTTAACAAAAATCTTCCTTTATGAACAGAGATTACTTAGATTTTCAGAAGAACGCAGAGGGTTAGCAACCTATTAGGTGAGTCCAGGCAATGGGAAATAGCAATGCAAAAATTTAGTCTTGAATTCCCTTCTTTCCTTGATTGCTGCCATTTCCCTGAGTTGCATAAAACACCGCAGATATGTTTACCCAGTCTAATGAGTAGGGAATGTCATCGAGTTGTGCCAAATTTTCGGTGGTTTGTAATGCACATATTTTCTGAGTTGGGGAGAGTTCTGATGTGAGGTGGGAGAGGGGAAAGGTCTCCTTCTGACTCACGTGTGGACTCTCAATTCTGCCACGTTTTCCCATTTGCACACTACAAGATTTATTTCCAGGATTGGAGTCTTCCAATACACTTTCATCAGACACACTTGGCAAAATTCTGCTTTCTGAGATACCCCAGCTCAAATTTACCATAACTTTTCTTTTTTTTTCCTCACCCGACCATAATTTATAGTAGAGGAGAACAACAGGCGAGATAGATGGAATCATTGTTCTTTCCTTCAAAGTCTTAGAGTCATGAGTAAATTGTGCCTAGAGTCTGTCACTATGACCTAAAGCCCTGGTGTTTTGGTAATATAACCAATATTTGAAATAAAACTCAGAAATAAAAGCAAACCCTAAAAATGGGCTAAACATGATTATTTACAAAAACAAAAAATACAAAAAACATCTACCAAGCAATCATCTATCAATCATCTATTGTCTATCAGTCTATCTCCATTCTAAAAAATCCACATCATCTATTAAAACTTTTATTTTTATTTAATTTTTACCATTTAAAATTGATAGTTCAAATTCTTGATTATCAAATTGTTTCAATGTGGCAACTGTAGAAACATTAATATACCTTACAGTACTCTGCTGGTTATTATCCTTAGCCGCCATTAACTCCCATAGGAAGTGAGGAAGTTATGAGTTTCTTTTTTCTTGCACATTTCCAGTAGGGAAGAAAATTGAAAATAATCCTAAAAGAGGAATAAAAATAAAATTATAAAATGGTAACTCACTGCATTATGTTCATGTACCAAAGCTGAAGGAACATGGGGAAAGCCTAAATGAAGGAACAATTTTGCTTTTTTATAGCTTGAGAAAAGAAAGTTTTAGCAATTTTATTAGCACATGGGCAACAAGTAAGGTTAATAAAGAATTTTAAAGAGAAAATTATCTTAATCTTAATTAATATTATAAAATACAAAGCCAGTAGACAGACAGACAGACAGACACACACACACACACACACACACTTTTTGTTTCTTTTTGGATCTAACAGAAGCTACAGGACTGTAGTCTTTTCTGTAAATGGATTTGAAAACCACAAGTACCAAATACTTTTCTATTGCACTCAAGGGAATATAATTACAGCTGAAGAGCTGAGAACTCTTAAAACATATGAAACTGGATATTCCCAGAAGATTGTACTGGCTAGAAGTTTAAATGGGTTAAATAAGAGTTTAGATAAATCCCTGGATGGCTGAGCCATAACCAGTCATTTCAAGGCAATTAGAGATTTAGAGGTGAAGGTCTTGGGAGGATTATGTCACAGCAAAGGCAAGGGTCCCTTAGGGTACTTTAGGAGCCAGGATTCTGTCCAATTCTTTTATTCTTCTTCTTAAACCTTCATCCTCTGGAACTTTACATATATTTGACATTTTGGCATGGTTCTCAGGAAGCACAGTAGTTAGTCCAGGTTAAACTAAAGTAGCATTAGATAATCTCCTCCTAAGCGATGAATTCCAAATTAAATATTATGTACCAGGAAAGATAGAAAAGCATTCCTAGACTTCACTTTGTAAAAAAAATGTGGGTTTGAGATGACCTCTCCATTCTCTTTTGCATATTTTTTCTCCAAAATTTCCTCCATTAATATTATACTTAATTATAGAGATAATCCAGATATAATTACATGTTACAAGGGGGAGGAATCATGTAACCTGAATGAAAATCAATCATTTTGGCCCCTTTCATTTCTCTTACATCACACATCCCCAAAGATTTGAGTATGTTATTGACTGATTGCAGATCTGTCCCAAGTTCTTTATCCTTTCCTCTACCTCCACAGTTTGCAATGTAATTTGCAGTTCCTCCAATCAAGAGGTAGTCTAGTTCCCCAACTCTTGTCTAGTCTGGCCTTGTTACTAGCTTTGGCCAATAAATTCAATAGAAATGATGGTATGCCAATTCCAACAATGGAATGGTGCTATTTCAAACTTCTCTTTGAACATTGGCCACTGACACAAGAGCAAGCCTGCTGGAGAATGAGATCACACGGAGGGAGGACCTGATCATTTTCAAGACTAGCCCACAAATGATCAGCCTGCTGACAATAGATGTGTGAGTGAGCCCAGGTAAAATCCCAGTAATTGTCCAAATGATCTACAGATCCATATTTAATAACAGATGCTTATTATTTTATGATAATGCATTTTGCAGTGGTTTGTTATATAGTTATAACCAAATAATAAAGTGATGAAACATGTAATTGAATTACTTGTTAGGTATATATTACCATAATAAGTATGTGGCTTCATACTCTCTTCCCTCAGTATTTCCTTGGTGATATTAAATGATTTTGAAACAAGTGGTTGCATATTAAATCCAGGAGAACAAGGAGAAAGTTAGACACCAAACTTAAGGAAATGAATCTGATACAAATATCATTCTTTCATTGAATGGATTATTAGAAAAATACAACTGTATACTTGTATGTACTTAATAACATGCCCTTAAAATGTATATTAGGCTGAAAGGACACCAAATTAATTATAATGAGCTATTTTAAACACCCTATTCTCAATAGTTAAAAATTACGAATTGTTTGAAGAGCAAGAGCACCAAAAAAAAAAAAAAAAAAGAGATTACCAAAATCAACCTAATCAAATATCCTACTGAACAACTGCAAAAGGCTTTCCCCCCCCAAACACACAGAGAATATTTATAAAAATTGACCACAGATTGGATCATAAAGCAAACCTCAACGAATTTCCAAGAATTAGAATCATATGGAAGAGTATGTTCCCCAATCACATGGGTGAATTCATACATATATAGGATAAAATACAGGGGCATTACATAATGATAAAGTGGTCAGTTCTTTAAGAAGGCATAACATGCATGTGCCTAAAAGAAATATCAAAATATGTGAGTAAAAATGTAATAGAACTACGAGGAGAAACAGATGAATCCACTATTATTGCTGGATATATCAACACCCTTCTTTCAGAAATGGACAGATCTAATAGGTAGAAAAGCAGTAAGGACTTGGTTAACACAACAACACCATCAATCAGCTGAATATAATGGCCATTTATAGACTAATTCATCCAACAACAGCAGAATACACATTCTTCTCAAGCTCAAATGGAGCATTCACCAAATAGACCACATCCTGGACCATAAAACACACTGTAAAAAATTTAAAGCAACAGAAATCATATAATGTCTTCTCTCAGACAACACTGGAGTTAAACTAAATCTCAGTAACAGAAAGATATCTAGAAAATACAAAAATACTTGGAGATTAAACAACACAGTTGAAAATAATGCATGAATCAAAGAAGAAATCTCAAATTAAAAATTATTTTGAACTAAATGAAAATGTAACATCAATATTTGTGGGATTTGAATACATATATTTAAAAGAAGAAAGATCTAAAATCAATAATCTAAGTTTGACCTTAGGAACTAGAAAAAGAAGAGCAAATTAAATCCAAAGTGAGCAAAAGAAGAAGAAGAGGAAGAAAAGGGAGACAGAATAAAATGTGGAGCAGAAATCAATGAAATTAAAAATAGGAAATCAATAGAGAAAATCAATAGAATCAATAAAACCAAAAACTGGTTCTCTGAAAAGGTCATTAAAGTTGATAAGCCTCTAGACACATTAACTGATAAAAAAGAGAGGACACAAATAACTAATATTAGAAATGAAAGAAAGAATATCAATGCAGATCTCATGTACATTGAAATGATAATAAAGCAGTACTATGAACAACTCCATGCCCACAAATTTCATAACCCTCCACATAAAGTCTAAAGCTATAATGGTTCTAAAAGAAAACATAGAAGAACATCTTTGTAAACATGAAATAGGCAAATATTTATTAAATGGCTTGACTAAAAATGAAGTAAGCCTAAAAAACAGATATACTGTTTTTAGTGGAAATCAACAATGATGCTTTTTGAAAGATATTCAAAAAATGAAAAGGCAATTGAGGAACTAGGAGAAATATTTATAGCACATATATCTGATAAAGCATTTATATCCTCAAAAATTATAATATGGAGTTCTTCATTTATATCCCATGCACTCTTCTGTGTGAGAATTAAACTTCCTAATTAAAGGTTAAAACAGACAAAAATGGCAAAACTCTTACAAGTTTCCAGCATCATGTTTCAGCTAGCAAATATTTTATTTTTTTTAAATTTTTTTGAAGATTTTATTTATTTAATAGAGAGAGAGCATGAGCAGGGGAGGGACAGAGGCAGAAGGGGAAACAGACTCCCCAACGAGGAGCCCAACATGGGGCTCCATCCCAGGACCCTGGGATCATGACCTGAGCCGAGGGCAGACACTTAATCGACTGAACCACCTGGGCGCCCCTTCAACTAGCAAATATTTTAAAGAGAGCTTCTGGCATGGTACACAAATGTGTTTCTTCACAAAAACAGTACCCTTTCACACTGGATTAATCAGCTGTTTTCCTTTGTACCTACTGTATAAACAGTTTCCCCTTACAAAAAGATAGAAAGAATGAAATAGAAATGTCCCAGTGAAATATTTCACAGACAATAATCAAGGGAGCAGAGAACAACCTAGAAATGTACATTCATTCGTACATACATATACACAGGCATACAGATAGATTTTTTTAAATTTCCAGTCTTTATGTTACTTTTTATTAAAATGTTGTACTGCCTCCTTCTCAGAACATGATAAAGTCTACAGGATGTCTGAGATGCATCCCCGGTGAGGCAGTCACTCTTTTTTTTTTTTTTTTTTTTTTAAGGTTTTTTATTTATTTGACAGAGACAGAGAGACAGCAAGAGAGGGAACACAAGTAGGGGGAGTGAGAGAGGGAGAAGCAGGTTTCCCACTGAGCAGGGAGCCTGATGCGGGGCTCAATCCCAGGACCCTGGGATCATGACCTGAACTGAAGGCAGATGCTTAACGACTGAGCCACCCAGGTGCCTGGAGGCAGTCACTCTTTACCTGCATCCTGCATAACCTTGGAGGAGAAGGCCATTACTGTGTCCAGTCATTTGAGATGCCGCAAAGCCCTGTTGCACAGCATACTGTTTAAAGGTTTCTTTCTTTCTTTCCTTCTTTATTTTTAAGGTTTTTATTTATTTATTTGAGAGAGAGGGAGCATGAGAGGGGGGAGGGTCAGAGGGAGAAGCAGACTCCCTGCTGAGCGGGGAGCCCGGTGTGGGACTCGATCCCAGGACTCCAGGATCATGACCTGAGCTGAAGGCAGTCGTTTAACCAACTAAGCCACCCAGGCACCCCTGTTTAAAGGTTTCTTGATTACAAGTGAATTCTACAGCTCTAATATGTTTCATTGGCTGTTTAAATTTAATAGACATCCCTGTATATAAGTTTTGGCTGGCAACCATATTGGGCATCATGGGCACTAAGCTCCTATATTTTTTGGAGTCCTTTTCACTTCCAAAGATTGTACTGACAGCTATTGATGAAACCAAGGCCATTCCCACAGTGGAACAACCTGCTTTTACCTTCATTGATTTTTGGCTTGTGCTTCTCACCAGAGAGTAATTGTTAGAATCTCTTGTGGACCAGGGAAAGCCTGCAACCCCAGTGTTCACACAGCTTTTGTTGCCCAAGTAAACTGCAGAAATTTTTTATAACATAATTGTATCTGTTTTCAAGGAAAGAGGATATTTCATTTGTCCTGTAAGAAAGGAAAATTTACCTAAATAACCTCCAAGACTGCAACATCAGAATGTTTATATATTCTTTCAGTTTAGTGTTTCTTTAATTAGAAAGTGCTATATTGATATGGTAAGGAACTCAAAAAATAATAAGATTATGCACGATGAAAATCAAGACTCTCCCCACACTGTGGGACCTATACTCTTCCTCAGTGGCAAACTCAGTTTTTTGCTAAGTGCTGGAAATGGTTTATACACATGTATGAGCATGCATGAATTTTATGATATATATTACAAGTATCATATATAAACAAAACCCTAAGGAAACATATGACATAGATACTCCTCTGCACAATATGTTTTAAATTTATTTTTAATTTCCATATGATAAAATTAACTCTTTTTGATTGCAGTTCTATGAGTTTTAACTAATGCATAGAGTCATGCAAACAACATAATCAAAGCACAGAACAATGCTATTACTCTTCTCCCCAAAAATGATCCCCTAAGTTTTCTCTTTTTTTTTAAATTAAATTAAATTTAATTTTTTTTTAAAGATTTTTATTTATTTGACAGCGAGAGAGGGAACACAAGCAGGGGGAGTGGGAGAGGGAGAAGCAGGCCTCCCGCCGAGCAGGGAGCCCGATGCGGGGCTCGATCCCAGGACCCTGGGATCATGACCCGAGCTGAAGGCAGACGCTTAACGACTGAGCCACCCAGGCGCCCCTAAAATTTTATTTTTTAAAGATTTTATTTATTTATTTGAGAGAGAGAGTAAGCAGGGGGAGCAGCAGAGGACAAGCAGACTCCCCATTAAGCAAGGATCCCAATGCGGGGCTGGATCCCAGGACCCCGAGATCATGATCTGAACCGAAGTCAGAGGCTTAACTGACTGAGCCACCCAGGCACCCCTCTCTCTTCTTTTAAATTGTAATTCCAGTGTAGTTAACATATGGTGTTATATTAATCACAATATAGTGATTCAACAATTCCATATATTACTCAGTGCTCATCAAGATAAGTGAGCTCTTAATCTCCATAACCTATTTCACCCATCCGCCATCCCCCTCCCCTCTGCTAACCATCAGTTTGTTCTCTATAGTTAAGAGTGTTTTGTGGTTTGTCTCTTTTTTCCTTTGTTTGTCAAATCCTCCCTCAACCTTTCTTTAACTTCTCGAGTTCATGAATCTGTTTTCCTCTCTATAGTTTTGCCTTTTCCAGAATATCATGTAAATGGAATCATACAGTGTGTAACTTTTTCGGTTCTTTCACCTAGCAATATGTATTTGAGATTCCTCTGTGTTGTATATGTTGATAGTTTGTTTCTTTTTATTGATAAATAGCATTCCATTGCGTGGATGTATCACAATTTATCCATTTCCCAGGTGAGGGACATCTAGACTGTTTCCAGATTTAGTGATTAAGAACAAAACTATTATAGGGGTTCCTGGGTGGCTCAGTTGGTCAAACATCCCGGGTCATGAGTTCAAGCCCTATATTAGGCCCCATGCTCAGTGTGGAGCCTACTTAAAAGAAATAAATAAGTATATAGAACAAGAATACCATAAATATCTTGTGACTATGCTTTTGTGGGAACATAGGTTTTTATTTCACTTTGGAAATACTTAGAAGTGAGTGCATATGGCTTTTAACCTCATATATTATGAGTATTGTTTAATATTAGCATCAAAAACACACACAAACACCCTCCACAAATCTACTCTAGAGAGGATATAACTCAGACTCTACCCCCTCTGTCATTGCCCAGAAATATCGCATGATGTTAAGAGAGGTGTGAGTTTAATTTTTGTTCCTTTCTTTGCTATAATTTTCTAAAATGACCTATGTATTACCTATCTAATAAGGAAAAAACAAGAATAACAAACACAGATTGGCTCCAGGTTTTGAAAGTGCTTTTTAAAAACTGATTCTGAATTTAATTGGCTCAGTTAATTTTTACAATACTTTTTAGATTTTGTAACTAATTTCAAGCAGCAATTTCTGAAGTCTGATTTGAGTTTAGAAACACAAATTGCTTAACCTATTGGAACATTTAACGTTTTTGCTAATGCTCTTGTCCCATGTTACTATCCAAAGAATTCACTTCTTAACAAGCTTTGCCAATGTCTCTGACTTGACTGGTTACAGCAATTTGAAAGCATTAAAGTCAATGAAATAATTGGTTATATGGACCAATGACAAGAAAACACTGTCTAGATGCTTAAGCATTGTGTAAATAGCCATCGTGTGATTTTTCCAAGAAGAAAAAAAAATAATAATAGTGAGCAGAAATGGAAGCTTAAATTCAGAGAACTTAAGTAGAAGTTCATAAAGTGTTTTAGCACCCAACTCTGTCAGATGCCTTTCCCATAAATATACTTGTGGAGGGCATCTCAAGGAATCTAGCCTTTTTGATTTATAGATATCATACTAATGAGATTAATTTAAGACATCTGTATTCCCATCATATTTTTATTTTATTTATTAGGGGGATCCTTGTTAAAGAAAAGTTCTGACATACGTTGCCTTCTTGTGTTCTTCCAAAATTCATATGTTGAAGTCCTAATCCTCAGTTTCTCAGAACGTGATGGTATTTAGAGATAGGGCCTTTAAAGAGGTATTTAAAATTAAATGAGATCATAAGGCAAGCCCTTATCTACTATGACTGGTGTCTATATAAAAAGAGGAGATTAGGATACCCACACAGATGATTAGGTGACCACGTGAGGACACGGTGAGAAGTGGCCATAAGCAAGCCAAGGAGAGAAGGTTCAGAAGAAACCAAACCTACCAACATCTTGATCTTGGACTTCTGGCCTCTATAACTGTGAGAATGAATTTCTGTGAGGCTGAATTTCACCCAGTCTGTGATGTTTTATTATGGCGGCCCTAGCAAAGTAAAGCACCTTTTCACCATGTGGTACTGTTTCCACTATCTGGTAGAGAATCAAGTATCACAGCCTGAGCTTCTGCTCTGGTAACTTTGCTTAGAAAAAAATTAAAAAAAGAACTGTTACTTCGATAGTTACAAAATAATGCTAAGCAAATACTAATATATTGGCAAGTTCTACTTTTTTTTTAACTTCTAAATAAATGATTACAGTAGAATTTGATTTAGTCATAAACCTTTGTTCTGCCTTGCCTTTCTTCATTTCCCATTTTCCAGAAATATTTATTGTTCACTATATTAATTTTTTTTTACCCTTTACCCCCTTTACCCATTTTTCCCATCTTCCAACCCTTGCCTCTGGCAACTACCAATATGTTCCCTGTAATCATTAGCTTGTTTGCTTTTGTTGTTATTATTGTTTGCTTTTTAGATTCCACCCATAAGAGAGATCATCTGGTATTTGTCTTTCTCTGTCTGACTTATTTCAGTTAGCATAATGCCCTCAAGGTCCATCTATGTTATCATAAATGGCAAGATTTAATTCTTCTTTATGGTTGAATAATTTCTTTTTTTTTTTTTAATGTTTTTATGTCAGTATAGTTGTAGGTCACAACATAGTGATTCGACAAGTTTATACAATATGTTATGTTCACCACAAGTGTAACTACCATCTGTCACCATGCAACACTATTATAATAGCACTGACTATACTCTTTATGCTGTGCCTTTTATTCTTGTGACTTACTCGTTCCATACTAGAAGATCTCCCACTCCCCTTCACCCATTTTTCCCATCCCTCCATTCTCCCTCCTCTCTGGCAACCGTCAGTTTGTTCTCTGTCTTTATAGGTCTGATTCTGCTTTTTGTTTGTTTATTCATGTGAGTTTTTTTAGATTCCACAGATGAGTGAAATAATATATTTGTCTTTCTCCGTCTGACTTATTCCATTTAGCATAACACCCTCTGGGTCCATCCATGTTGTTACGAATGACACAATCTCATCCTTTTTTATGGTTGCACAATACTCCACTCTGTATGTATATACCACATCTTCCTTATCCATTCTGTTGAATAATTCCTATATAGTCAACTTCTACACGGGAAGTTTGATATTGGAATGCTTACCTTAGTTTCCATTCAGTTTACTTCAACAAACATTTATTGGGTCCCCGGTAAATAGACTCTGGAGATTTACAGACTCTAGAAATTCACACGCACTCGTCCTTATCCTTATGGAGGTAGCCAGGGAGATATTATCACTAAATAAATAGCCCCAGGAAGATATTTTCAGTGCCTTGACAGAGGGATGAATGGGCTCAACAGAAGCAGAGACACAAGCTCCCAATCCAAAAGTGGTGTGTGTATATGGAGTGGGGGAATACAAAGGATCAGAGAATGATTTTATGAGAAATCCATGTTTCATTTGAGACTTAAAGGTAAAGAAAGACTAAATTAGGTGGCACGAGGGGTAAAAAGGATGTTTCTGGTAATGGAGAAAGCATGAGCAAAGGTGTGATGGGGGGAAGCAGCATGAAAAATTTAAGGTATTGAAAATAGTTTGGTTGCACTGAAGCATTAAGCCAGGAAGTGGTGAGATTGAGAATGGGCAGGTAGGCATGTGCAGGATATGGAGAACTTTGTAAATTATACTAAAGGCTTTATTTTAAGTTATTATTTAAATTTCAGTTAGTTAACATAGAGCGTAATATTAGTTGCGGGTATACAACACAGTGATTCAACACTTCCATGCATCACCCTGGGCGCATCACAAGTGCATTCATTAATCCCCATCACCCACTTAACCCATCCTCCCACTCACCACCCTGTGGCACCTAAAGACTTTAAATTCTACATTGGAGAAATGACAGGGATTCTTTTTCTTTTCCTTTTTTTTTCTTTTAGGATTCTGGCACAGACATATTTGCATTTTTAGAGGGATCCTTCTGGCAGCAGTACCGAGAGTAAATCATACAGGGTTGAGACCAGAGGCAGGGAGAACAACAAAGGGGCCATTGAAGTAGTTCAGAAAAGAAATAATGTAATCCAGAAGTGAGGAAGTCATGAGAGAGAGGAAGAAATGGAAATATCAAGGACTGGGAAGACAAATAAGTTTCCTGGTGGGTCTGTGAGGAGCTTTGTTTTGAGGAATTATGTGGTGGTGAATTCAGAATTCGCAGGAATGGATATTGTGATTGTTTAATCATGTCTGCACAGGCTTAGCAGGGGAGTATAGGTGGTGAGATGCTTTTCATGCACTTGCCTGCCATGATTTCAAAGGGAAAAACTAAGAAGCATAGACAGAAAGTGGATTTTGGAGAGTGTGGGAAAGGGAGCCAGAGGTGGACGTAACTCAGATTTCCAAAATTAGTGACTGAGTAAATGTCCTACTGAGAAGCCTATGGATAAAGGAGAAGTAAAGAAGGTTTTGCAGTGTGTGTGTGTGTGTGTGTGTGTGTGTGTGTGTGAACATTTGTGCCCATATGCATCTACTTTGGGGGACATCTACTTTGATTATATTGAGGTAGAGTTCCCTGTACAACACTCAGGTAGAGATGTCAATTAGAAAATTGACTGCATAAATGAATCTGAAGCTAAGGGGGAGTTGAAGAATCGTATTTAAGAGTGATTAACTCTTCAGTTAAAATAAATGAGGAAACATAGAATGAAACAAAATGTGAGAGATTTCCTCAGTGTGTCAAGATTACCTTAAAAGTCTTAAAATAGCAAAGGGCAGAAGTCAAATCTGTAGTCTATTTCTGTTCTCTGGTATCCTCCAGGGAAGATAATTAATTTTCCTTCAGCTCAACATTTCTACATCCAAAATAGAAATGATATAACTAACTTGTCTTTTACTTTTATCTCAGCAATCTTGAGCCAGATCATTCCAGTTCCTAATCTTTTAATTAATCCCCCTTGCAATTGGGTTAATTCTTCCTAGATGCTTAGTCAGTGTTGTATTAACAATTCACAGCCCTCATTGATGGCATATCTATAAAAGTTCCTACAAACCCTAACTTTGTTTAGAGAGTAAATGTACATCTCATAATCAACAAGCCAATCAGCCAAACCAGTCATTATGATTATTACATTGTCAAAAAATTTTAAGGGGGGAGGGGCAGAGGAAGAAGGAGAAAGAGAATCCCAAGCAGGTTGCATGCCCAGTGCAGAGCCCAGCATGGGGCTTGATCTCACAACGCTGACATCGTGACCTGAGCTGAAATCAAAAGTCAGACGCTTAACAACTGAGCCACCCAGGTGCTCCTGATTATTATATTTTTATTGATGATATCAATCTTTTCAGCAAAAGGGTGAGAATTAGCTGCCCCTCCTTCTACTTCTCAATTTCCCAGTATTTACCTTAAGATAGAACGTTTCCTCATTTACTCTCATTAGATATCCTCACATTAGGGATCATTTTCAACATTTTTTGGACCACTTGTAGGTTTGTCATCTGTTTTATGCATCCCGCCTGTGCTGGCCTACGTTTCCAGAACTTGCATTCTTTCCAGAATATTGAGAAACTTTCCCATCAATCACCTCACTCTCATCTTCTCAGAATATGTCTTTTATTAGCAAACATGAGATGGAAAAGAAAATAATCTTTAGCTGTGACAATAATGCCTTGGTTTTATATTTTGTTATTTATTTTGTATTTATAGATTTTTTTTTCTTAATAAGCCCTTCTTTCAACTCTTGGAAATTCTAATGTCTACAAAATATTATAATTATTAAGGTACATAGAAGCAGTGTATCTGTCTAATGCTTTTAATATTCTTATGTTTTTACAGAATATCAATATAAGGATTAATTATATTGCCAGATATTACAGACCTAGGCAGGGAATGGGGTCAGATAAATACTTAGATGATCAGTTCTAAGGATGAATAATAAATTGATAAATGGGCATTAGTGTGATTTGAGGTTTAAACTTAAAGAAAAAAATGCCTTGTACCTACCACTGGAATTAAATATAAAAGATGTTAATGATGGTGTTATTAATGATCTGATTCTAGGATGTGCATGTGTGTCTCCCGTAAGCCAGGGGGATCAATCATTTCAGAATGGAGAGACGCTGAAAAGACTCTGATAAGTGGCAGATTTAGTTTGTAAATTTAGTTCTTGAGTGATCACTTGATAATTTATCAATGAAAAATAGATCTCCTTTACAATAAGAAGCAAAATAAACACACTAAACCCTTAAAATTAAAAGGAAAAAGCCTTATCAGTAACAGTTGGTATTTCAAAATATGGATCCTCAGCTGTGATTGTAGATAAAACCTGAATAATCCTTTGTTTTTGGGTCGCAAGTGGCCATAAAAAGCTGTAAAATAAAAAATCCAGTAAATAACAATGGATAAGAAGATGTAGATTTTTCTTCTTTTAAAGATTTTATTTATTTATTTGACAGAGGAGAGAGCATAAGTAGGCAGAGAGGCAGGCAGAGGAAGAGGGAGAAGCAGGCTCCCTGCTGAGTAGAGAGCCTGATGCATGGGGCTCGATCCCAGGACCCTGAGATCGTGTTTTTGAGCTGAAGGCAGATGCTTAACTGACTGAGCCACCCAAGCACCCCAAGAAGATACAGATAGGGGATCCAAATCTTGATGATAGTGACATTTGAATTATGAGGCAATGGGCCATTTAACAATTAGAGTAAGGTTTTATGTTCTCAGAGAAATCACTAATATATAATGTGTGGATAGTATTTCTGAAACCAGTTAATTCGTCTTATCTCAAATTTACACTGCCCTTTTGAACTAATTTTAAGTGTAATCAAGAAGATAGTTGGAAAGCAAAAATCCAGTGGACCTCCCACTGTCCCGGATCATGGGTTCCAGTTTTAGCCTAGTCTTCTCTCATGCAGACTGATATCAGCCAAGACTGTGGCACTCTTGGAAGGCGGCTGTTGGGTTGCCAATGATCAGAGACATTGCCACAATGCTATGAGAATGCAGGGTGGGAAATGAAAAATATCGCCTAGGAGGCAAGGCAGCCAATTCTCAGGACATCTGTGAGATACCCGAGGGGAATCCCAGAACTATTTGGGAAGAATGTTTGGAGAGGCTTGAGTTTGAAAAGAGCAGAGGGCTGAGACAGAGGAATACCCTTATTGTCACTTTACTCTTACTGCTTTAGAATATATGACCTTAGAAAAATTTGTTCTAGGTAGAAAGTATATTTTAGTCAACTTATCATAATCCAGGTGTATTAGTTTCCTATGGCTGCTATAGCAAATTTCCACAAACTTGAAGGGTTAGAACAACAGCACTTTTTTTCTCTGAGGTTCAGGATGCCGGAAGTCTGAACTCAGTGTCACAGGGCAGTGGGGCCTCACTCCCCCATCGGCTCTGGTGGAGACTCTTCCTTATGTCTTCTGGCCTCCGTGGCTCCTTGGGGTCTAATCACTGAAGGCTCTGCTCCTAATTCACATCATCATCTCCTCTTCTGTCTGTGTCAACTCTCCCTCTGTCTCTCTCTTTTATGGACACTTGTGAATGGAGTTAGGGCCCATTTGGATAATCCAGGAGAATCCCCCCATATCAATATCCTTAATTTAATTGCATCTGCAATGATTCCTTTTTCTTGTGAGATAACATTTGTAAGTTTCAGGGAAAAGGACCTGAAGACATTGGGTGGCTATTAACCAGGTAAGAGAGGGTAATAGCAATGACTAATTAAAAAGAAGTAAAAGGGGAAATCATAGGCCACTAACTTCAATTTCCATTCCTTTTCTTAATTTCCTATTTTTAAAATTGTATTTTCATCATCATCATTATCTCAGGCCACCCTCTCCACTTAATTTAGTTTCATCATTCTAACAAATATTTTCCACCCTGGCTACATATAAGAATCACCTGGGCACTTTTATAATACTACAGATACTCAGGCCCAACCTTAAGCTAATCAAAATAGAATCTCTGGGACTAGGGCCTGGTATCAACATTTTTAAAAGCTTCTTAGGTGATTCCAACATGAGGCCAAGGTTAAGATTTACTTCAGTAAAGGGGAACAAATTATGGTTGGTTTATGGGCCTGTGTCATATCAGGGAAATCACTGGCTTTGAAACTGAAGTTTGAATCTTGTCTGACATTAACTAGCTATGGGACCTCAGACAAGACACTCTGGTGCCCAGATTTATTGTAAGTTAATATAGATATATATATGTGTATGTGTGTGTATATATATGCATATGTATATATATGCATATATTTATCTATAATATACTTAACATGTATGCATATTCATTTATAATATAAATATGGATAATGTTTGTTAAATGAATGTCAGGAACTATGCGAAATGTAACACCATGGTAAATGATAGTGATAAAATGAAGAGGGAAGCAAATATGAATCCTGCCCATGTGCAACTTATACTATAGTGGAGAAAAAGACATTAATCAAATTAAGTCTCCCAAAATGTGATACTGAGGCAAAACAGTGCTATAAAACTCTATAATGCTATTGGTAGTGTTTTTACTCAGTCAAAAACATTCTGAAAAGCTCCTCTAAAGAAGTGATAAACACTGTGATAAAGAGCTGAGATCAGAAGGATAAGCAGGAGTTATTAAAGGAATGTGAAGAAGGAAAAACACTCCGGGAAAAGGGACAGGTGTATGCAAAACCCAGACTGTGAGAGAGCACGGTGAGGTCATGGTCTGGAGGTAAGCCAGGGACCAGTTGAGAGAGTGCAGTGACATGTGGGACAGGACCAGCCTGGGCAGGAGTTCAGAGGAAGTTCACGCAGGGACTCCTAAGCCATATTAAGGAATTCTGCCTATCAGGGATAGTCAGGAAATGAGGGTGATATGTTACCTTGGGACTTGGAGAGAGGCCAGAGTGGATGCAAATAAATGAGTGAGTGTGCTATTAGTGTAGTCAAGTAAAGGATGGTGGTAGCTTTCATCAGAGTGATGATAACAGGGAAAGGAATGGGTAGATTAAAGAAATAGGCAATAAAACTCACAGTGAGGAAGAGTGTGAGGGAAACCAGTGAAGACTCCTACATTTCTGGCTTGTACAATTGGGTGAATCGTGAGCCCTTTACTGTGATGGAAAACTCTGGAAGAGAGTCAAGTTCAGAGAGGAGGATCAGGAGATTTGGTTTTGACCTTGTTTACTTTGACATTTCTATGAGTTACTTAAGAGGAATCACAAGATGGCATTTGGGTAGGCAGGTCTGTAGTTAAGAAAAGAAGCTTAGGCTGAAGATAAGTATTTGGGAGTCCTGTGAAAATGGCAGTAATTAAAGCAGCAGCTATAAATGAGATTTCTCAGGGACAGAACACTGGGTGAGAAGATAGGAGAAATCAAGGCTGAGTGCTGAAGAACTCCTGGTCCAGGCAGGAAGAGACAAACTTGAAAATTTGACAAAGATTATCAGAGCAGTAGGAAAAGAATCTGGAGAGTATTTATCAAGCAATCCCCCCAAAGATAACCATACTTACAAGGGTGTACTCAAGAAATGTGGATGTTGATTGTAAGTGAGGTAAGATGAAGACTAGGAAAAATCCACAGCCTTTAATGACATGGAGGTCACTGGTGATCTGTGGAAGAACACTACCAGGGAATAAATAAGCAGAAAATTAGATTGAAAATTATTGAACAATGCATGGGAAATAAGAAATTAAAACACAGGGTATAGATGAGTGTTTTGAGAAATATGGTTGTGAAAAGAGAGTACATTATCAAATGACATTGAAAGTTTGAGGGATTTTTGCTTTACTTTCTGTTTGTGTGTCTTAATGGGACAGACTGAGATCATTTAATAACTGTGAAAAGGAATTACATGGGAAGAAGAGGTTGAATTATAAGAGTGACAGTGTATGTTCCTGAGAAGGAACTAGATTGGACTTGGATAGGAGCTAGTTCTCCTTATCTAAAATAGGAGAGAGAATAGAATGGAGGCAGATGACGTAAGTTTACGTGCTTGGTCTCAAGAAAATGGACATGTTTCTATCTTAGAGTTTCTATTTTCTTTTCTTTTTTTTTTTTTTTTAAGATTTTATTCATTTATTTTGACAGAGAGAGAAGAAACACAGCGAGAGAGGGAACACAAGCAGGGGGAGTGGGAGAGGGAGAAGCAGGCTTCCCGCCGAGCAGGGAGCCTGATGCGGGGCTCGATCCCAGGACCCTGGGATCATGACCTGAGCCGAAGGCAGACGCTTAATGACTGAGCCACCCAGGCATCCCTAGAGTTTCTATTTTCTTTACAAATTCATCTACTGAATGGGTGGTGGAAAGACAATGATCAGAATTTTGAGAAGAGGGGAAGATTTGCAATAGGCTTGTGAGAGTTTAGAAGGAGAGACTGAATTAACCAGACAAACACAATAGGATTTCTAGGTATAATGAAGGTCTCAAGTAAGGTTGCTGTTTTTTCAGAAGTTCCAATCTTGTATTGTGTCATTTCCTCAAAAGCTCAGCTGTTCAGGGCAGAGTTGAACTCATGTAGGGTTGGAGGGGGAAAGGAAGTTGGGGATGTACAAGAATATTAGTTACACAACACAACAGACTAGATCCTCTATAAAACCAACAATCTTAGCAACTCATTCTCTCCTCACACTGTTCATGCTTATTTCAGACTTTCCCCTCCCCTCAAAGTTCTAATCTTTTGCTTCCTTCCACTACCTGCTCAGAAGATGAAAGCCCTTCCTACTTTCTAGAGAAAGTAGAAGCTGTCTGAGAGAAATTTCCCATTTCCCTGAGACCAAACACTAAAGTTAGTGATTACCATAGAATGTGAACTTCGTAACGAGGAGAGTGAAGAAATGAGAGGCACTGATGGATTGGAGTTCCCATTCTCCACTTAATTTTTACATAAATATTTATAACCTTGTCAAATTTCTATAAATTCTTTTTAATATAAATATTCTAGTGCCTTATATAATTAGAAAATTCCTCTACGATCATTTCCACTTCTTTTATTTACTCTTTCACTGACTTCTTGTAATGAATTTTCATGGTGAATGAAGAATGCTTTCAAATAGCCACCACGTATGTGTAGTTTGGACCCCTCTCATGTCATGTCCAGTGGTCATGAGAGTGGCTGCTGCTTAGCTCACATGTTTAAAGGATGATGCTACTGAGGTTTGTTTAGTGTCTCTCCTCCCTGGCTTCAAACTGACCTCTCCCCTCCTCCTCTACTCAACTTTCTCACAAAAGGAGATCATTAGTCTCGCAAGGTGGATGGAGTAGAGTGGAGGAAACGTGACCACAAACACATCAATGGTATGGAAAGAAAATGCACTTCTCATGCTTTCTTGATGGGCTGTTCTTTACAAAAGCATCAACTATCTTCATAAATGGGTTTAGTGTTTGCGAAGTGCCTTCATATCTGTTATCTGCCAATTTTTGGAGGTAAAGAACATTATTACCTCCATTTTTCAGATGTGAGATCTGAGATTCAGTGATGTCAAGGGGCTTACCATCAAAGCAGTTGTATTAACCATGTCTTTATTTTCTGTATTGCTGATGCTCTGGCATCTGGGGCCTTGCTGACCTTGGAGGGCCCCTCCCAGGGATCAACAATTCCTAGAGCTAGGAAACAACTCACTTGTGAGTGTGCTCTTCAGATACAAACCGGCCTATCCAGAGCCCACCCCAAGTATCACCTCTATCAGGCTCTCACACTCTGAGCTACCATCCACTGGCCCTAATCACCCCAGGGCCAGGTACTAGACTACTAAGGACAGCCCCTATGCTCCAGGGCCTGTTGAAATTGTTCAAACTAGCCAATCATGAGTCTGCTTACCTTGCCTCTCCTCAGTTCCTTCCTGGGGAAACCACAATGAAGGATCCTGCCCACAGCTCTTCCCTCTCCTTCTACCTCCTTACCAACCTCGATGATTCCCAGTGTGGCTCCTCCTGGTGTGTCATGCCTCTCCTCTCGCTCCTCCTGGTGTGTCATGCCTCTCCTCTCAGGAACTATGAGTAATAAGGTTTCTTTTCTTTCTTTTTTTTTTTAAAGACTTTATTTATTTGAGAGAGAGAGCGAGCTCACAGGAACAGGGGGGAGGGGCAAAGGGAGAGGGAGAAGCAGATTCCCCACTGAGCGCTCAGCCAGGGAGCCAGACCCAGGGCTTGATCCCAGGATCATGACCCGAGCCGAAGGCAGACACTTAACTGACTGAGCCACCCAGGTGCCCCAATAAAGTATCTTTTAAATGGCTGTTGTCTCCTGATCTGTTGGCTTTGCAATACCTCAGATTTTTTAATTAATGCACTCTATTTCACAAAAGTAGTTTCACTTGAAAGTTGTGAAAGCCAGATTTAGAATCCAGGTTTGGATTCTTTCCATTTTACCACTCTACTGCACTGTGGATAGTGGAGCAAAAAAATCACATCTACTATTAATTGAATTCATTCATACATTAAATATGTATATTTGGAACACCCATAACATGCTAGGCAATTGCAAGCACGGGGTATATTTATTGATAAAATAAATTATAATAAGAGTGCCTCAGTGGTTCAATTGGTTAAGCATCGACTCTTGATTTCAGCTCAGGTCATAATCTGGGGATCATGGAATCAAGCCCCAGGTCTGGCTCTGCATTCAGCATGGAGTCTGCTTGGGATTCTCTCTCTCCCCTCCTCCCTCTGCTCTTCCCCCCACTCATGTGTGTGCCCAGCTCTCTCTCTCAAATAAATAAACAAAATCTTTAAAAAATAAATTATAGGGGCACTTGGGTGGCTCAGTCGTTAAGTGTCTGCCTTCGGCTCAGGTCATGATCCCAGGGTCCTGGGATCGAGCCCCGCATCGGGCTCCCTGCTCCGTGGGAAGCCTGCTTCTCCCTCTCCCACTCCCCCTGCTTGTATTCCCTCTCTCACTGTGTCTCTCTCTGTCAAATAAATAAAATCTTTAAAAAAAATAAAATAAAAAAATAAAAAATAAATTATAATAGACAAAGTGGGCAGACAAAAAAAAAACAAGTAAATACACATATAGATATATAATTACAAATCGTGACAAGTGCTATAGTGACAAGGAATGCTCTAATGTATTGTCTACTTCAGATTGGAGGTCAGAAGAGATTTTCTGAGGAGGTAATATTTGAACTATGACCTGAAGGAAATGAAGGATCCAGCTAAGTAAATAGCTCAAAAGGCTTAGACAGGAATGATCTTGGTTTCCAAGAGAATGGAAAGAAAACCACAGTAGATACAACATAGGAGAGAATGGCACAATGTGAAATTGAAGAAAGAAGGAAAAGTCAGGTTATTTCAAGATTTTGTGAGCTATGGAGTTTGAATTGTTTTGCCAGAATAATGGAAAACTCTTGAACGGTTTTAAGCAAGGGAGTGTGACATGATTCCTTTCCTGTGTATAAAATTCACTTTGGCAGCTGTGGAGAATGGATACAGAGTGGATAAGAATAAAGTTATTTTAATAGATCAGAAAAAGAAATGTGTGGCTAGGTCTAGGGTGATGGCTGTAAAGATGGAGAGAACCAGGCAGGCTTAAGATATATTTTGGTGATGGATTGATTATATGTATAAGGGTGAAGTGAGGAAATCAAAAGAGCAACTTGAAGGGTTTCCTTAAGTAATTAGTCAGATGCTGCCGCCGTCATGTGCTCTGATGGAGAAGACAGAGAGAGGAACGTGTGTGTGTGTTTGCGTTTATGCACGTAATAGGGATGGATGAGGTGGAAATTGAGAATCCTGTTTTAAAAACACATGTCAAGTTTGACATGCCTCTGAACTCTTTCACTGGAATCATAATAGATGGTTGCCTATGAATCTGCATTTCAGATATCAGAAGGCTGAGCTGAAGATATGTTTAGGAAGAAAATGCACAGAATTAGCATTTCACAATGCTAAAAGAATGAGTTGATCTGGGGCCATATTTATAAGAGAAATAGAAAGGTCCACAACTGGTTTCTGAAAAGCTGTAACATTTATAGGTTAAGGGCAAAGTCCTAGAAAACGATAATCAGAAATGGGCAAGGAAAAATGAAACCAAAACATGTGGACCACTTTGTAAGGTAGGAATTATCAGTATTTAGTAGGTTCAGAAGCTAATTGGCTAGCAAGTGGTAGAATTGAGATTCAAGCTCAATTTGTCTGATTTCGACATTTCTATTCTGATTGCTCTATCAGCTTTCTTTCTGAAAACAGTGATAATAATTGAGCATCACATATTCTCAATGTTTTCTAAACTGACCAGTTGTAAGTGTCTCCTGGAATTCTTATTGAAGAGCAGATTATAAAATCCCTCTCTTTCTGATTAAAGAAAATTCCTGTTTTTATCCTGAAGCTAAGTATAGGTTGATATAAAAGTTAAAGAAGATAATGTAGTTTGATCCAAACTCGCTAGAATCAGAGTAGTTAAATGACCTGCCCAAGGTCACACAGCTAAAAAGAGTTGGCATTTGAACTCTGGACCACTTGTCTTCAAAGTTCTACTTTACTGCTAAACCTCCCCAGTATGAATAAAAACACTAATCAGTTCCCATGAATTCCCTTGACTGCTGAAAACCCATCTAACCTCCTTTAGATTATATATTTTTTTCTATTAAGTATTTATTTATTTATTTATTTATTTATTTATTTATTTATTTATAATTATTATGTTATGTTAATCACCATACATTACATCATTAGTTTTTGATGTAGTGTTCCATGATTCATTGTTTGCATATAACACCCAGTGCTCCATGCAGAACGTGCCCTCCTTAATACCCATCACCGGGCTAACTATCCCCCCACCCCCTTCCCCTCTAGAACCCTCAGTTTGTTATTCAGAGTCCATAGTCTCTCATGGTTCGTCTCTCCCTCCAATTTGCCCCCCTCATTTTTCCCCTCCTACTTTCTTCTTCTCCTCCTTCTTCTTCTCCTTCTTCTTCTTCTTCTTCTTCTTCTTCTTCTTCTTCTTCTTCTTCTTCTTCTTCTTCTTCTTCTTCTTCCTCTTCCTCTTCTTCCTCTTCTTCTCCTCCTTCTTCTTCTTCTTCTTCTTCTTCTTCTTCTTCTTCTTCTTCTTTTAACATATAATGTATTATTTGTTTCAGAGGTACAGGGCGCCTGGGTGGCTCAGTTGGTTGGGCGACTGCTTTCGGCTCAGGTCATGATCCTGGAGTCCCAGGATCGAGTCCTGCATTGGGCTCCCTGCTCAGTGGGGTGTCTGCTTCTCCCTCTGACCCTCTTCCCTCTCGTGCTCTCTGTCTCTCATTCTCTCAGATAAATAAATAAAATCTTAAAAAAAAAAAAGAGGTACAGATCTGTGCTATGGTGATCTATTAAGTTTTAATTTTGATGATTTTCCCCTTCCTTTGGATGCCTATAGTATTTATTATCACTAATGTTAAATCATCACTCAACGTAGGTTCCTTTTTGTTGCTGTATTCTGTCTCCCTTGGATTGTAAATTCCTTATGGTCATGACTTACATTCTGTGGCAAAGTCTCCTAGCTAACCACCAAAATCCATTTTCTTTTTCTCCCTAGTTACTGAAACTAAATTCTCAACTGCCCTTGCAGTTAAGTGTGACTTTGAAACAAAGTTCTTGCTAATGGAGTAGAAGTTTAATATGCCTCTTTCAGGCCTAAGCCATAATAATTTCCATGAGAGCTCCACCATGATCATCCCCCTTTCTATGTGCCCAGATGGTCATAACCAGTGTTAAATGTGGTGGAGTCACTGCTAGCCTGGTACCCTGAGAGACTGCATGGAGCATAACTCCCTGCCAACCTGAGATGCTCTATAATGTATGTGATTTATACAGTTTATTACTGGTTAAGGCTTTGAAACAAAACAAAGTAGATCTGAAATTATAAGATATATACAACAAGAATAATATTTTTATAAAGTAGTTTGGGGAAAAATAAAATTAAACTATAGAATCAACCAACCAACCAACAACAACAACAAAAAAAGATTTTTAGGTTTCAATGACATTACTTAGAGAAATAATTAGAGTAAGATATAGAGAAAGCAATGGAGGAAATGCTTTTGTTTTTTCTTTGAATTATAAAGTGTGTTAAATTAATAGGGAAGAAGTTAGAAAAAGAATTGTTTTCTAACTAGAAAAAAAAATTGTTTAATTTTTTTTCTGTTGACTATCAGCTAAAACCTGATTTAACTGAAAGAGTGATTATTTTGATTTGTATTATGTATTGTGTTATGAAAGTGATAAGTGATCAAGTTGACTATTAGAAATTAATGTGACTAGTATATACATCATCCCATGTGTAATTTGTGAGATCTCAGGAAGTGGTTGAGGGAAAGAGAGATCCAAAGATTCTTTGATCCTCCAGTTCTGATCTATTACTTCTTTATAGGCAAATATCTCCTGGGACCTACAGGTAACTGGATACAAGTGAGACCTTAGACTGTTAAGGGAAGGCCCCACCAGAAGCACTTGTTCACAGCTTTCTTATCCAAAGGTGGATGAGTATCTGCATCCTTCTGTCAGGAACCACAGGACCAAAGGTGGTTGGATTCTAGGGAGAGCTTTATCCACATATAGCTGAGGGTCTCTGGGGGAAGATTGACAATGGACACATACATGATCTCTCTGGACCCCAAGTGTCCAGAGAAGCAAAATGGACAAGCTAAATCCTTTTTCTCTTGGAAATTGAGACAATAATTAATTACCTGAAGTTGGAGAAAATTCTTCTAGGTAGTTCAGCAAGGAGGTGGCTACCTACTTGTTTTTAAACTGCTAGCCCTGTAGAAGGACATACAAGTATGTTTTCCCCTATTTGTAGGAATACCACCACTCAGGAAACTTTTATAATCCAAACTGATATCTAATGACTGGCAAAGAAAGAGGAAGAAAAAGTTGATTGCATAGTATCCAGAGTAGTAATGCAGCTGCTGAAAAAGACCACAATCTGAATAAGAAACTAACAAGAATGCTTAGGTAGAACCTTAAGGGAAGCAATCATACATGCATATAAACGCTTCTCTTGACTTATTCTTAGAAATCCTTGAGTTGTCCATGAGAATATTTGAATTTTGAATGTTTAGGTCAATAATCAGACTCTTAATATAAGCATATACATAATCACATGGAAAACTATCTTAAAAGAGAGTACAGCTACATGATTTTAGTGCCTGTATTTTCATTTGTATTTATGATCATGATGAAACTTTTAATGAATTAATTTAGTATCACTTGCTAGTAAGAAAAAACTAAAGAGGTAGGTCTAATAATATTTAATGATTCACTTAATGAATTCCATATGAAAAAGGTTTTGCAATAAATGGGAAACATTTTTAAAAATGAGTCATCAAATGATGCAACATAGAATAGACAGATCAAACCCAAATGATTCTGTACAAATTCCTATTCAATACAATATTCACATTGTAAATGGTAATGTAGATACAACAAAGTATTGTACATAACATTAAATTATTATTTATTTGATTTTTATTGGTTTTGTAGCTGTTGTTATTTTGTAAAATTTAAGTTTATATATAGTTGCATAAGAATTAAGCTTAGTTTTATGTCTGTATATATTTAACTGATTTATACCAACAATAGAAGTCTACTATATTTTTCCCTTTGGAGGAGATGTCTATATACTCAGACTTGAGAAATATTGCTTTATATATGTGTATATATATTGTGTATAATATATATATATTTAATGTATTTTTATTTCTCATCCTCAGTTCAAAATATCATTTTCTATTTTATATTCATATAATATCTTACTTAATATATTTCCTAAATTGCATTTTCATATATTTAATCTGTAGGCTGTAGATACTTTTTACTTACAGATAAAGCAAAAAAAAAAAAAGGTAATCATTTATTGATTTCTAGATCCCAGGATTCAGAATTGTGATGTCAAATCAATATATCATGTGGCTGTGAGCTTTTCTTCCATGTCCAGACACACTGTCACTTGTTCCAACAACCCATAATACAATGGGCTATTCAAGAAGCTGAAAAGCATTTTCCAGAGTCCAGCTACTGTGGGATCAAAACATCTCAGTCACCACCAAGTTTGTGATTGTTTACAAAACAAGTGGAAAGGTAATTCTTTAGAGATGAGGTTTACTGTCATCTATTCAAATAAAAAATATCAGGAGAATATTATATTTCAATTTGAGGTGAAAGAAAGGCAAGCAGTGCTTAAAATGACATCTTTAATAGAACTTGTTATTCTCATGCCTACATTAGTAATTATAAAATGTAGTTTCTGAATTCTTTATTAGAGCTTAAAGGAATGATATTAGGTGCTTGTTTTCCATTCTTACTTGTATTTCTGTTCTTGGCCTCTCCCCCCACCCCCAAAGAGTTCATAAATAACAGGAACAATTGAGGAAGTTTCTTCCTGAATCATAATCAAGATTTAAATGTGGCTCTGAAGCAGACCTAATCCTGTGGCAATGATTCTGCAAATGTGTCCTTTACAAGATACTTACCTTTATTGAGACCAGCTGGGAGGGGAAGGAAAGCATAATTTTGACCAATTCAGAGAGCATAATTGTAGGATTATATCCTAATATCTTGCTCATCAAACACTGGCCCACTGAATGTTAGATTGACAGGAAGCAATAAATGCTCTTTTTAAGAAATACTTTTGAGTGGTTTCCATAACTGACCTGAAAATGGAATTCCTAAAAACAACAGCAAAGAAATCATTTCAAAGAAGCACATCCAAGCTGTCACTCCAGCTCTCAAAAGCTCGATTCTCTGTTGACAACATTAACTCAGGCCATCTGTAACTTGTTTCTATCTCTTCCCAGTCTCATCTGGCCACTTAATATGTCTTGAGTCTTTGGTGTGTATAAAAAAGTTGATACATCTTGATTCAGCTGATGGAGCATAAGATTGCTCTTACAGATATATTGCAAGTTTTCAAAAAAAAATTTATGGGACTTTAACAGAATGGAAGACACTATAAATTTTACACAATGAATGAAACATGTTTTCTCAGCTCTTTTCATTCTGTAGAAAATTATGTATCACCCATTTCAGATGGTGCCCACACTTCACTCATCTGTTTGATAGCTGGTTTCATTTAGCTATTGGGGAAGGGAGAAAGGAGAGCAGAAACTCCACTCATTTGTTCATCTTTCAGAAGAAAATTTGAGACACTTACAATAGCAATTTAGTACCTTTTTTTTTCTTTATATGAAGTTTCGACTTATGACTTCAAGTAAGAACTCCATCAGAACCCAGCAATTCACAGGGACTTATCCTTGGGCACTTTTTGATTGCCATCTACTTAGAGTAAATAAGTGGACACTTCCAGGAAATCTATTTCCTTCCAGTGCTATAAGAATCACACCATATTTTGAGATAAAGAGGAATATTGTGGGAAATATAAACTATAGTGACAAGGAAGAATTGCTTAATTTAGTAGAGAAGAAAGATTCTTCTTCAAAAACGTAAAAGTAGACAATGTATTGTTCCAGGGTGGTTTCAGTTTCATTTATATGCAGCTTTCAAATGGAATTATTTGAAAAAGAATTAAAATAGGAGGCTAGTCTCTCATATCTTGAATGAGCTATTTCTGAATTCTTTTCCTACAGGAATTTTTCTTATTTAATCCTACCTGGCTTGCCTCACTTTCATGGTCATAATACCAATCAAGATATGATCATTCACTCTTGTTGGGTCCCTGCTGAATGAATTACTTGCTTTCTGAGGATTTTGGCCTGATTTCTTCCACTATATCGACAGCTCTTTGAAGATCAGTATGCTGTTTTCTGATTGTCCCTAATCTGTTTAGCCCCTCTTTGCATGCCGAAGAATTCACAAAATATTAGGGCATGATCACCTGCATTGTCTTTACAAGTAGCTTTTGTCCTGTTGTGCACATCCAGTGCTGCTTAAAAGTAGCTACTGCACAGTCCTCATTGTCTTTCACCCCAGTTTCTGTTCATGATGGTGGAGTATGTCCCCTTGGTTATAGGCAGTAGTGCATGGCCAACTGGCATTTTCTTGAATCAATGCCTGTGTATTATCAAATGAGGAAATTTGGTCTTTGTGAAATGTCGAGAGCACCTTAGGGTCATGATACATGAATCAGAGAAGCAGCTCTGCCTATCTCCCTACCACCCATCAGGTAACACTGTGAAGCATTTGATGGTAAAAATGGAACAATCTTTGTACATGCTGGGTGGGTCCCCGAAGGTTAAAAAGAAAACCACCTGAAAAGTAGCTCCCATGAGGTGTATTCTGGACTTGATACCAGCTTCTTTCTTATTTAGATAAGACATTTTGATTTGGGGCAATTTAATAGGGAAATGATAAACTTGCTACTCTTTCAGGGAAATGTCAGAGGGGAATTTTGATTTGGGTATGGGAATTTGAAATGCTCAGGAGGAAAGCAAAGCTCTTATAGAACAGTAACTACTTATTAGGTGACATGAGGATCTAGAAATGAGATGGGTTACAAGTGGCTGAAAGTATTTGCCCTATTCTCTTCCTTTATTGCTTATTGGATTTACTTATTGTGATCATTAATTTTATATGTCAAATTGACTGGGACACAGGGTGCCCAGATGATCTGCTAACTGTTATTTCTGGGTGTGTCCAGGAGGCTGTTTCCAAGTGAAATTAGCATTTGAATCAGTAGATTGAATAAAGCAAATTGCCCTCCCCAGGGTGGGTGGACATCATCTAATCCCCTGAGAGTGTGAATAGAACACAAAGGTGGAGGAAGGATTCACTCTTTGCCTGACTATTGAGCTAGGACATTGATTTTCTCTTGCTCTTGATGCTGCTGGTTCTTGAGCCTTCAAACTCAGACTGGAATCTATACCACGGGCTCTCTGGCTCTCAGGTCTTCTTTTTTTTTTTTTTAAAGATTTTATTTATTTATTTGAGAGAGACAATGAGATAGAGAGAGCATGAGAAGGGGGAGGGTCAGAGGGAGAAGCAGACTCCCTGCTGAGCAGGGAGCCGGATGCGGGACTCGATCCTGGGACTCCAGGATCATGACCTGAGCTGAAGGCAGTCGCTTAACCAACTGACCCACCCAGGTGCCCTCAGGTCTTCTTAATATACCACCTGCTTTCCTGGGTTTTTATTTTGTAGACAACAGAGTGTGAGACTTGAAAAGCTCCATAATCACATGAGCCAAATCAGTGTGTGTGTGTGTGTGTGTATGTGTGTATTTTACTGGTTGTGTTGTACCCTAACTACCACCCTTCCATGGCAAATATGAGACAATGCTTATCTTCCTTCCAAATTTAAAATCAAGAGCACTTTTTAATTCTCAATTCTTGGGATATAAATATAAAATATGCTTAAGCCAGAGAGAATATATTGGAGCAAAATCATTCTCAAGGACATAATGAATGAAATAAGGACTCAAATGATTACTTGACTGAGAACTGGGATAAACTTTGATATACTCCCGGCTCTGTTTCTAACTAGAGGTGTAAATGTGGTGATGTCTCCTCCTCTTTCTGGGCTTTAGATAGCTTATCTTCAGATGAGGAGGCTGGACTGTATCAGTCATTCTCAACTTGGGGCAGTTTTGCTCTCAGGAGACTGTTGGCAATGTCTGCAGACACTTTGGTTGTCACAAGTGAGAGTGATGGTGATGTTACCAGATGATCTATCATAGCTGCTGACTCAGGAAACAAACAGATGAGCCCTGGTGCTTTTGTGGCCAACTGCTCCATCCTGGAGAATCCTGAGGGGGCTGAACAAATCCAGAGCATGGCTCCTGTCTGGGTTGGCTAGCTCTGTTGCCAAACAAACTTGGATAAACTCGTTGCAAGAGAAGCCAGTAATTCAAGAGATGAGGGTTTGGAAAAGAGAAAGGGAGAAATTTATTTTGGGTGTTGGCAGCTGGGGGAGGTGGTAGGCTCAAGCCATAACAACCACCCTTTCTGCCTGTAAGATGGACAACTAGAGTAGTATAGAGAGAGGTTGGGGAATGCATGATTGTGGGTGTGGGTATTGGTATGTGTTCAGCCCAAGATCACAGATAGGGAAGGGGATGTGTGTGGTGTAGTCTTCTGGGTATTCCGTTGTTATCAGAGTTTTTGTGGTCTGGTGGTTGGAATGTTCCAGTCATTGTCAATGCCTCCAGAAAGTACAATAAGAAATACTGTTGGGATTTATAGTTGAGCAAGAGGGCCTGCTGGCGTCTCATAGGTAAAGCCTAACAATGCTGCTAAATATCCTATAATGCACAAGACAGCTTCCCACAACAGAATTATCCAGCTCCAAACATCAATAGCGTTAACGTTGAAAACCCCTGGTTTAGATTCTTTCTCTTGCAGTCCTCATCTTTATGAATCTATCAATCTGCTCTCATTGTATCAGTTAAAGTATTTGAACTTTGAAGGTTATTTTTTTAAATAAAAAGAGCAAATCATGGTGCATAATTAATATGAAAGAAAATTTTACTAGTAAGAAATATAGTCTCATTTATGAAATACTCCCCTGGATGTATTAATTTGAAGGATAGTTTCAATACCAACCACGTTCTCCCATTGATCTCTATACACACAACTTTTTAGTAAAACTATATTAAGGAGGGGACTGAATTCTCTTTGTCTTAAAGCTATTTTTGTATTTGTTACTGGTGACAAAATCTGTCGGAGAAAAGTTGAAGAGAAGTAGAGAGAGGCTCAAAATGATTAATGGTCTGAAAATACCCTTGCTTGAAAATCTTTTCCACACTGCCTCTAACTGAGATATCCAGTTTGATTAGCAAGCTCTTCCTTGGAAATACAGACGAATCCTGAGAACGAACGGACATCACTGTCTGTTAGTATGAATCTCCTTAATCATAACGATGCCTAAGGACTCAAGAGTTTTGTTTGGAAATAAGGAAATTTGGAGGTGGTGCCTGCATGGATGAGACTTTGAGAATGTGACTCTCTGGTGGACAGGAAAGAGAAGGTATTGGAATAGAGGGTGATGGGAAGAGGGAGAATGGAAGAACACTTGGTCTTTGTGTTTCTGCTTCTGGGAATCACCCACTAGGTGTGAGTGCCTTAGGAAAGACAAAGAGGAAGAAACCCCCAAATTCTCAGTTTGGACATCCCTTCTTCACAGCACATTTCTCTAGTTGTGTCCACCGTTATGTTCCAGAGAAGAAAAGGGGAAAGAAATGTCCCATGGATTCTTCATTTCTTTCCTTTTCTTTTTTTGTTTATATTAGTAGTAGAGTTTCATTTTCAGAGGGCCTTTGAAAAGGTTATTCAGGAATGCAGGAGGTTTATTTTTGAATTTATGTAACAATCAAAGGTGACTTACCTGTCCTTCAGTCAGCTTAGTGAGTCCCCTGACTTCCTTGAGCTTATGGGTCATTATCCTAAGCTCATGGGAGTATGGGAGTATTGTTTTCACCTCAGGATTCACCTGTAAATATATATATTTTCTTAAAATATAATATTAATATTAATGATTTTATATATTATGTATAATTTATTTATAATTATTAATAATTATGCTGTAGTTTTTATAATAATTGTAATTATACTGTAATTTTATATACATATATATATACTTTAACAAGTAAAATTCTGATCAGAACGAGGTCAAGTGGGCATTGCTTTGATTGCCTGGAGCAGATCTACTGGTACCCAGCTGGTAGGATGAGCTGGCCTCCCATTTCAACAGTTTCTAGTTTTTGTCCTCCACAAAGGCACATCCTCTATTCTATCAGGCAGTAGATATACTTCTGAACTCCTATCCCTTTTGAAACTTACACTAAGGTGTCAATGACCTATGGGCTTTCAGTTTCCTTTCTATGGCATCTAGAGTTATATTTAATAGCAGGCAATAAAAGAAATTAGGGCATGAGTTAAAATTGTTGAATTTCAGATATTAAGAATGGATAGTTGAGATATAAGGGGCTTTTCAAGGCTCCTATTGAAGACTTTTTGTTCCTAAGTTTAGCTAACCAGCAAGTCTTTCTTTTCCCTTTCTGTTCCAGAGACTTCTAGCTCTGTATCCCATAAAAAATACAGATCTACTATACCTAATCTGAAACCTCAGAGCCTGATGTTTTTCAGAATTCATTTTTTTTGAAAGATAATACAATGAATAGGGGGAACACAGAGGATTTGTAGGGCAGTGACACTGCTGTGCATGATACGTTCATGGTGGATACCTGTTATTATATGTTTGTCCAAACAAATAGAATGTACAACACCAGGAGTGAACCCTAATGAAACTGTGGACTTTGGGCAATAATGATGTGTCAATGCAAGTTCATTGATTATAATAAATTACCACTCTGGTGCTAGATGTTGATGATAGGGGAGGCTACATGTGTGAGGGGATAGGGAATATATGGAAAATCTCTACCTTCTTCTCAATTTTGCCATGAACCTAAAACTACTCTAAAAAATAAAGTCTATTGTTTAAAAAGATAATATAATATATAAGCCATATATATTATAAAATCACTAGTAGAGTCTGAAGCAATACCCAGTAATCAAAATAATATCTTTACAGTGAAAATTATGCTCATTTATGCTAAGTGGGATAAACATAGTGTCTAAATAAGTATATAAATAGCTTCAAGTCAATTCAAGTCAGATTTTGTCTCCAAATGAGTTTGCATCAAACTTGCAAAAAGAAAAATTGTTTTTCTGAGATCTTTGGATTTTGAAATTATGGATAAGAGCATTCTCCAC
This sequence comes from Mirounga leonina, assembly GCF_011800145.1. Taxonomy (NCBI): domain Eukaryota; kingdom Metazoa; phylum Chordata; class Mammalia; order Carnivora; family Phocidae; genus Mirounga; species Mirounga leonina. The sequence continues at coordinate 20,805,283 of NW_023270854.1, forward strand.
CCACTCCTCCATTCATATCAGCCTGAGATAATCAGCCAATTCTTAATAGCAGCTGCCCAGGCTTCCTTGTTTGGTGACAAGACTCACAACTGCCATCTTGGGAGAGTCATCCCACATGCCAGCTCCCCTATGCCAGGGTTCCCCATGGCCCTGTCCCCTGGGGTATGCAGAGCTGCAGATGGTGACAGTAGGTGAAACAGGAGAGGATGATCTTCTCCTATCCAGGTCCTCTCTATTATAAATCATCATAAAGCTGCCACTGGATTTTGGAGACAGGAGTTCACTGTTCCTATTCCTTTGTCTCTGCTCTCAGGAAAGGGCAGCTTTACCCACACATTTCTGGGTAAATAAATGTGCTTTGCTCTCAGGCAATCCTGAACTTATCAAAAAGATAAAAGTCACAGTTGAGTTTTTGCTGATCACCAAATAACCCAGAAAGTAAAATGCCAACTTCACGTGTTTTTATATTCTTACTTCCAAGCCCTGATCGATTTCTTGTGAAAGTGAAGACCTACAAGTGTCCCTTCTTTTATGAATTAGTTCACTTGTTCCACTAAAAGTTAGTTTTTAAAATGTAAACATATCTGAGAAGTATGCTACTCACATAAATCCCCCAGTGTTTTTTTTTTTTTTAAATAATGGGTCTCAATTTAACATTTATGTTCATTGTAGAGGAAAAATTTTAGACTGGAAATCCAGAGGCAGGTCTGATTTCTAGTCCAATTTCTGCTAGTAATTATCCTTTTCACCTGGGACAGGTGCCTCTGATTCCTCATGCATAAAATGAGGATGTCGAATGCAAGGCCATCTCTAAAGTTTGTGCCCATAACCTGGGTCTTTATTCAGATGGGCTTCAAGGAGTCTGTGAAACCATTGTTAAGTAAAAGTGTGTGTGTGTGTGTGTGTGTGTGTGCGTGCGTGTATCCGCTCATGCATATGAGCCTTGGGTGAAAGCAGCATAACTTTCATGAAATTCTAAAATGGATGCATTCATTTTGCCTTAAAACTTTTATGATTTGGTAGGTATAAATTTTCATATATCAGATTTGCTTAAAACAAGTTATAATTGCAGATATATGGCAGCCTTAGGTGGACATTTACTAAGTCAGTAGGGCCCCAGAAAGAAATAGGTGGCATACTCAGAGAAGTTTGAGGAATGTATAACAAGGAAGTATTTACAAATGTACAGATAGAGTTGAGGAAAGCAAAACGAATAATGCAACACCCAGGGAGTAGTAATGGGGAAAGAGGAGTCATTATCACTTTCAAGCCTGAAGGGGCAAGGGGAGAGAGCCATTACTACAGTCCCAAGGAGAAAGTCATGACCTTGAAAGGAGCAGTGACTTTTGATCCAGAGTTGCAGCTGTTTTTATGTACCCCTAGAAAGAGAACTGGGAAAATAAATGCTTCAACCATCATTTCCTCCATCCCTTGGATTTCTCTCCCTTTTCTGCAATGGCCAAATTCAAATGTAAAACAGAGGTAAAGGAATCCATTGACGTAGGTGAGCATCCCCAGACAGAGGAGAATGGATCTAGACAGGCAAATAGAGGCTACCCAGCCAAGCAATGCAGAGTAGATTAGGTGGAAGCAGCTAAAGCCTGGAGACAGAATGAATCTTGTCCCTGCTCTGTCACCCAGACTTTCCATGTGATTCTGTTTCTTCATCTGTCATCTAAGGTGATGACATGAATGTACCTTGGAGAGTTACGTTCAGAAATAACCAATAAAAAATGAATATAAAACATTGTGCAGATATAAAGTGCCATATGGATACTCAAAATTTGTGGTTATAGGTTTTAAATTCCATAGGAGGCATGCCAAAAGGAGGGGTGGGATGTGCCCTGGTCGCTCCATCTGGGACCAAGCCAGCTGTGGAAAAGGACACATTGGCAGCTTCATGGACATTTCTGCAGGGTGAGATCTGTCCTTTATACAGTTCAGTCAATATGTAATATATACTAGAACAATTAATGGATTCAATGACAATACCAATAAAAGACTGGTCAAATCAGCTATTTACTTCTCCCAGTTTAAAAACTTCCATTTTTAACTAATTGATGGTGTGTGGAACTAGTGATTGCCAAGCCAAAATACAGATTTCTGGGCCCCAGCCCTGGAGATTCTGACTCTATTATGAGGCATAGACCCCGGTAGCTCTACAACAAGGTTGCCCAGGTGTTTTTTACGAGTGGGTTGGTTCGGGGACACATGATGCAGACAAACATGGGAAGCCTTACTGTGTCCATTCCTTTGTCACAAAAGGGAATGATTGGGAAAGAAGACGGAAGAAGCAGGGAGTTAATTTATTCCATATTAAGGTAGCTTGACTTCCTAATCCGGACTATTGGCAGAGTCAGGAGATGCTGTGTATTATATGAAGGTGCTAAAAGACTGCTCAAAAATGACTCTCGCTGCTTGCTCAAAAAATCTCACATTCATGGAATATTACATCAAAAACTAATGATGTATGGTGATTAACATAACAATAAAAAATTAAAAAAAAATCTCACATGACTCATTCTTCTGCATTAGGCCATGAAAGCCTCATGTTCAAATGCAATCATTATCTACAAGCCAACATGGCAGGTTGGAAAGGTCATTGGACTGGGAGTCAGAAAACCTGGTTCTGTCATTTATTGTATTTCTCACCTCTTATTATCTGTCTCTAAGACTCCTGGAGCCTCAGGTTGCTTCTTTATAAAAAGGAAAGGGATGAGATTAGTGGCTTTCTGGGGTATTTACTTATTAGTGGAATTTTGTCAAATTAAAGCTTGCAAAAAATCACAATATGTCAAATAAGGAAAAGTTGAGTCATTTTAATGAGAAAGAGGGCAGAGGACTTAGGAAGAAGTCTGTTCTACTTTTTCTCTTTCCCCCCTCATTGTTTCCATTGTGATGCTTCCCCAGAACTCTAGGATTCTACCACCCATATTTAGAAAATCACTGCAAAAAATGAAATCTAGACTCTCTTTATGTCTAAAAAATTTTATTCCATTTGGATACATATTAAACTATTAATAACAATTATATTTTGAGCCATCAATTCAAAGCAGTTTATTGGAAAACTTAATTATCTAAAAATATCCAGAGAAACTAGAACATTTAATAAGTATATTTTGAGGAAGCACAGAAATTAGGAAAGGAGAGTCAGGCTCTAAAGAGAAGGACCTGAGCAGGAAGCTGGATGGAAGAGGCTGAGACATCCAGAAAAGAGTGAAATATGAAGGCAGTGGGCTCTTTGTCAGGAGGAAGGAATTCTTTTCTTTTTTTTTTTTTTTTAAAGATTTTATTTATTTATTTGACAGAGAGAGAAAGAGCACAAGCAGGGGGAGTGGCAGGGCGAGGGAGAGGGAGAAGCAGGCTCCCCGAGGAGCAGGGAGCCCGATGCAGGGCTCGATCCCATAACCCTGGGATCATGACCTGAGCCGAAGGCAGTCGCTTAACCAACTGAGCCACCCAGGCACCCCAGGAAGAAGGAATTCTAAGGAGGAAACAGGAACAAATAATATGATAATAATAACACCATCAATTATATAATTTTATGGATTCCTAAAATATCCATATCCTTTTCCCTTTTATCTTCTAATAAATCCTCAATACGAGCAGGGCTGGTTGAACCTCTCCATTGTCCATACCAGGGTTTCTCAGTCTTAGTACAATAGAAATGTTGGGCTAGGTAATTCTCTGTTGTAGGGACTGTCCTGTTCATTGTAGGATGTTTAGCAGCATCCCTAGTCTCCACCCTCTAGATGCCAGTAGCAACTTCTCTCCAAAGTTGTGACAACCAAGAATGTCTCCAAACATTGCCAGTGTCCCCTGTGGGGCCAAACCACTCTCAAATGAAAACCAGTGCTTTACATAACATAACTGAGATGCAGAGAAACCATGAGATGGGACTCCAGTGGCACAGCTGTTGAGTTAGGACATTTGTTCTTTACCTTTGCAATGTTGTTTGAAAAGGATCATTTCTTTTCTTTTTATTTTGCTTAATGTTATATCCAATCCTGGCAACAATTATATCTCCCAACCTTCCATACCTCTTCCAGAAAATACACTTCTAAGACCTGTTTGTTTGTTTTTTCTAAAAAGAGAAAGTCCTGACTGTGAGGGCAAATTTTGGGCAAGGTAGGATCAGGCATGTACAAACCTAGCACTCCTAGCTTGAAAGAATATTTGCTTTAGAATTGAGCCCAGGGCTTTTGGGGGATGCTGGTTTTGACAGTTGATATGTTTATAAAAGACATTCTTTGGTCCATTATTAATTCAGCTGTCTATAAGCCTTGGTGCCTCCTGTGTGTTCCCTCTTTAATATTTTCTGTTGAATTTTTAATAGCCATTTAGAGAAATTAGCCATTAGTTTCAAAAAGCTCATCATGGTAATGAATTTCTATACCCAGAAACTGATACCGTGGTCTATAATTTTGAACCTTGATTGGACTGGTATTAGAAAAGGAATTTATTGCTTTGAAGAGTTATAGGATCAATACACTTGGAATAATGTGTTGGGTAACCATGCCAACACAACTTACATACAAGGCTGGAAGGCAAGGTGATTTTAAAATAATTGACAGAGATAATTAAGTCTAGTTGTGACAAGACATAAGAGAAATGATGATTCACTTGAAACCCTCTGGTATTCCTTTAGCTGAAGAAAAAATAAGGCTAGATAGCGAACATTAAATCTAATAAATGATTCTCTAAATAAGGTCTTCCAGAGTATGTCCCTAAGAGGTGAATTTTCCTTTATTTTGTGTTTCCCCTTTCATATTTGGGCTTATTTCATTTAATCTCTTCTCAAGGACTGTAAGGAACTCATTGCTTAAGAGTACAAAATGGAAGGGTACCTGGGTGGCTCAGTAGGTTAAGCGTCTGCCTTCAGCTCAGGTCATATCCCAGGGTTCTGAGATCGAGTCCCACACTGGGCTCCCTGCTCAACAAGGGAGTCTGCTTCTCCCTCTCCCTCCCTCTCTGCTTGTGCTCTCTCTCTATCTCACTCTCTCTCTCTCAGATAAATAAATAACATCTTTGATAAACATGCAGGGAAGTTATGGCAATTGGAGTCAAATGTGGTAAAATTGTGATATTGTTGAGTTCTTCATTGGTGGACCTTCCTCCTCTTCAGCACCACTCTCCTTTCTCAATCTTTCTGTATTTAACATACTCTTCAACTGATATCAACCACTCCCAGCAAAAAATCTCCAGAATGCTTTCCTAGATTGTACCCTACGCCAACAGTTCAAACTGAGGTACTCCTATCTCTGAGAGTGTATGAAAACTCTCTTAGAGGTACCCTGGCATGAATAATATTAAGTGAATCAATTTCCAGAATTTCAGTTTCCATATGATTTGCCCAGAATATCTATAATTGGGATGCCAATTCTTCTCCACATTCCATCTTTCCCCTTTCATCTCACCCATCCAGAATCTTACTATGGTCCATTGCCCAAATTTACTTAAAAAAAAAAGCACCAGGGGCACATGGGTGGCTCAGTTGGTTAAGCGTGTGCCTTCAGCTCAGGTCATGATCTCAGGACCCTGGGGTGGAGCGCTGTGTTGGGCAACCTGCTCAGCAGGGAGTCTGTGTCTCCCTCTCTCTTTGCCCCTCCCCCGCCCATGGTTGCATGCGCACGCGCGCTCTCTCTCTCTCAAATAAATAAATAAAATTTTAAAAAGCATCAAATAAAAGGATAATTTAAAATCACCTCTAATCAAGAGACCATAATCTCCACTTCCACCCATACCATTAAGAAAAACATTTTCAATTCTATTTTTAGGTTAAAAAGTATTTTGCATTTATTTGTTTTGAATAATTTTATAATAACAATAATATAATAAAACTCAATCCAAATGAATTTTTTATAACTTCATAGAGCCTTAGGGTCCACAGGAGAAAAAGATATATATATATATATCTTTTACATATATATATAGTTGTTCTTGCAAAGAAATATGATATTATAGGTGCCCAATAACACTTTCAAATATAAACGTTGTATTAGAATGGCATTTTGTGGAAGAAATAAATTGAAAATATGATTTTGAAGTGTACAAATAAAATAAAAAATTGTTCATGCATTTATTTAAATGGTTGATGATGAGTGTCAAATTACTATGCTAGTTACATCCTATTGAATATATTTAAAGAAGGGATACAATTACTTCAAAACATTAATACAAGTTATATCCTTAAGATGATGTATGAGCAAAATGTTTCACGCTTATTACTATATGCCATGGACCACTTCTCCTTTCAGAGCCTGCCTACCTTGTGACCTCATACTAGATAGACACAACTGTTTTCTTAATTAATGTCAACTAAAATATTAATTAGAGGTGAAATGTAACATACTTTTGCTTTGTAATAGTGCTTTAACCTGAACCTTTGAAATCTTATGTCCCTTTTTCGCTGGTAGGATGGGTGGGCGTTTTGTTACTCTTCATACCATGTATAATTAGTTCACTACACTGCCAATCCTTGAAATTTTCTGTGAAGAATCAAATAACTCTTCAGAAAATGTGTCTACCCTAATTTTTAATTCTAATTTTCTGTGCTAATTTTTTAACTTTATTTATTTATTTATTTTGATTTTGAGGTTTTCTTTTTTTTTTTTTTAATTTTATTATGTTATGTTAGTCACCATACAATACATCATTGGTTTTTGATATGGTGATCCACAATCCATTGTTTTCGTATAACACCCAGTGCTCCATGCAGTATGTGCCCTCCTTAATAGCCATCACCGGACTAACCAATCCCCCCATCCCCCTCCCCTCTAAAACCCTGTTTGTTTCTCAGAGTCCATAGTCTCTCATGGTTCATCTCTCCCTCCAGTTACATTTGTTTTAATTTTTAGAATTTCCAGTATCTATAGACTGTATTCCTTGATTAAAGTAAGGTAAAAAGCCATCCTCCAATACTGTTTCCTGTTTCTTCGATTCTTGAAGGAATGCTACAATTAATAGGACTTCTACAGCAGAGTAAAGACAGTGGGAGATTGTGAATTAAAATGTTTTGGGAAATGTATATTGAATTTCAGTTGTCCAACGTGTCTAGGCAACATGGAAGCCATTGATCCTATTCAAACATAACTGTTGGTTCTAAGTCATTTAACTATAGCCAGGGCTTCGTTTATTTAATGACATATTCAAGTTACTGATATAATGAAGATGGAAATAAACATTTTTTCTGGAACACCTGGGTGGCTCAGTCGGTTAAGCGTCTGCCTTCAGCTCAGGTCTTGATCCCAGGGTCCTGGGATCGAGCCCCGCATTGGGCTCCCCACTGCTTCTCCCTCTGCCTGCCACTCCCCCTGCTTGTGCTCACACTCTTTCTCTCTGACAAATAAATAAAATCTTAAAAAAAAAAACCAATTTTTTCTCTTTTCAAGATGCTTTACCTTTTTGTAGAAAGGAAGAGAAGAATGTCTTTAATTTTATGTGCAGCAGTACGTTTCCCCTCTTCTCTTGAATCCATATCCTTGAACAATTAAGATGGCTACTGTCTTTAAATCACATGCTTCTATGACTTCTCTAAAGATTTACTCTTGAGTATACTGATGGTCCCCGACTTATGACAGTTCAATGTAGGATTTTTCAACTTCACAATGGTGCAAAAGTGTTGTACATTCAGTAGAAACCATACTTTGAATTTTGGATATGGATCTTTTCCTGGCTAGTGATATGCAGTGGGATCCTCTCCTGTGATGCTGGGCAGGGGCAAGGGCTGTAGCTCCCAGTCAGCCACGAGCACGAGGGTAAACAGTTGGTACACTGACGACTGTCTGTACCCAACACCATCCTGTTCTTCACTTTCAGTGCATTAGTCAGTACATTACATGAGATAGTCAATGCTTTATTATAAACCCGGCTTTGTGTTAGGTGATCTTGCCCAATGACAGGTTAATGTAAGTGCTCTAAGCTTGCTTAAGGTAGGCTAGGCTAAGCTATGATGTTTGGTAGGTTAGGTTTATTAGATGCATTTTCAGCTTATACTATTTTCAACTTACGATGGGTTTATCAGGGCATAACCCAAGGGTAAGTCACGGAAGATCTGCATATGAAATGTGGAATGGAGGGCTTACACAAATAACCCGACAGACACTGAGCCATTTAGAGAAAGGCCCACTTAGAGAAAGGTGGCATCTTTTAAAATTTTGTGTTCCTTGTGCTTCACTCAGTAGCAATATCATAGTAGGCAATAAATAAAATTGTGTTCAATTTCCTAAAGCAACATTTTCACTCCAGAGCTAGTTTTAATATACTGAATACATGTCTACCAGTATATGAACTACCCAAATAATTGATGAAAACTATCAGAATCATTCATATAATTGCTCTATAATCTGTTTCCAGTTATATAGCCTCACCCCTAAGTTCAAGATTATTGCAAATACAGTTTACAGGTTCTTTAAAAAATACTTAGTGACATGTACAGCTCAGCTGCCTAAATATATTCTATTTATCCAAACTGACAATAATTCACAGTCAAGGACAGTGGGAAATAATCAAGCTTTTAATCCTTATCATTTTTCCTGGCACCATTTAAAATGAGGCTGTGGTTCCCAGAAAGATATATATATAGCAATTACAACTACGAGCAATTATTTATATAAAGATATATATGTATATAAAGATATATACATATAAAGACAAAGATCTATCTATCTATAAAGATATATATATCTTCTATATGTCTAAGTCCTACTTGTTCCTATTAAAAAAAAAAAAACATTTTCTACCCTGACCAAATCTAAACTGACATGGTTGGGAGAGGGGGAAAAAGCATTGTAAAATGTTTGCACTCTACTGAGATGAGAGATCTTTGCACCTGCTTATTTTTTTAATAAGACCCTTGTTTGTCAAAACAATTCTCTTGAGTTGTCATAAATTATACTATGTAACAGTTTTGGTCCCAAGTTCAATCTGTAACAGTATGCGCACAGCTGGCAAATCTGTTACATTTTGCTTCAGGCTTGTAGTGTTTCATTTTATTTAAGAATAACATCTGCTCAGAGGGGGCACTGGGGCACAGACTTGAGAAACTTGGTATGTTTGAGTCCATCAACCTGCAACCTGAACTTGATAACTAGACGTGCTGAGTTCTGAGTTTTGCTATACACCCTGGTCCCCAACCCCGGGCATGGGTACGTGCACACACATACACACATACACACATACACACACACTCTTTTTCTTTCCCCCAAATGGCCATATGGGTAGAGTTGGCTATTACAACTGAATGGTAGTCAATAACACTATAAAATCTGAGCTTGATTTATGTTCTCCTTATTTAAGGAAAGCGTACTTCTTTCTATATAAAACTTACATTGTAAATAATAACTGCAACTACAACAAAAAAAATCCTGTCTAAGGAAGTTCTCTTTTATAGTCCAGGATGTGCAGGACGAGAGTTTCAGTCCTGAAGAACTGGCATCTGGAAGCTCAAAATCATTTTCAGGATCCAGGATGAACCAATATCCTGAAAAGAATGGGGTTGTGAGTTAGTTCTCAAATGACACCAAAAGTCAGGGCCAGGAGTGAAGCAACTCCTCAGTGGCGTCAAAAAGAAAATGTGCTGCTAAACACCATCACCCTGTTGATTTTGCAGAAAATCTCAGACTGGCTCTTCAGAGAGCATCCACATCTCGACCTCACACATCACACATCCTGAACTGCAAAACTGCCAAGGGGATGAGCTCAGTCTAATACGAAGGCATTGGAGGGCTAGCTGAGTACCAGATTTCTAAGCTTTTTCTGATTCTAGTCAAACTAGGGGAAAAAAAAGAACAAATAAATGTCATTTCCTAAACACCTACAAGTATGTGGCATTTCACCCCTACTGTAGGGTTTGTAAACAAGTTTGAAGTGCCTCTGACCTCACCGAGTTTATTTTCCAAATGCAGAGAATAGATGTACATACATGAAATGGTAGCAGAAATACACACATAAAATAAAAAAGATGAGAAAAGACAGTAGAGTGTGTTATTAAATTCTAGATCACATACAACAAATTCTGAGAGTCGGCATTGCAGGGGCAGGGATATCCACAAGGGCACCGGGATGCTGGAAAATGTCACGGGTCTTGAGCAAAGTCTGCAAACATACACAGCATAGAACTAGGCAAAAGAAAGAAAGGAGAACTTTCTGGTTGGGAAAATAGAGCCAGGGGCTGGTATGTTTAAGTTCAGTAATGAGATGGTGCTGACCTTAGCAGAAGTGTACTTGTAACATTTTTTATTTTTCTGTTTAGTTTCACAACTTTTCCTTAGCAGGGCACAGCAGGATTTGAGGGGATGTGGATGCCTGGACCATGAAACCAAAGATGAAAGTGAGTTTGACATTGAGTCGGCATCCTGATAAACTGAATGGACTCCAAAAATGATAGTAGCCATCACTGATTGTTTATTAGGACCAGTTATGCTTCTGAGTGTTCTGTATGCACTAACTCTCAGTTCCTCTATCTCAGGCAAATCCTGTTATTTGACTGGTTTACAGATTAGGGAACTCAGGCACAGAGAATTTAAGTAATTTGCCTGGTCAAACTGGGCGAAACTGTTAGGGAAACGCAGGGTTCTTGTCTCACGGAGTCGAAGAATGAATCTCGCAGACAAAGGAGCGTGAGTAAGCGATAGAGTTTTATGAAGCCTGGAGACAGCAAAAGCTCTCTAGAGTGAGACTGGTCCTGAATGGGTTGCCACTGAGGGCTTTTAGTGGCACTTCTATTGAGAATTGACTAGGAAACTTGTGGACTTGAGTTTCTTGTGCCGTCTTGGTTTGAGCACGGACTACCGGTAGCACCCTTAATGACTTACTTCTTTGAGGGTTAGCCATTTCCTATGATACACTGTAGCTGCCAAAGAAAAATACTCCCGACCACCTGAGGCCAGGTGATCTGTTTCCTTATCTCTTGTTCACTCTGGCTTAGCACTTCTGCCTGCTAGGAATAGTTTAAGAGCCCAGCAGGGGCCCCCTACCTCTCCCCGTCTATACCTTAACCCTTTCCTTATTCAAAACTAGAACGCCAAGCAGAGTCCTTCTCAGCTCTAACCTTCTCACTCTAATATAGCTCCCAATGAGACACTGGAAAATGTCACATGGGCCTCACAAAACCATCTGCACTCTCACAGACTGCCTGGGTCCACAGGCTTCTCTGATTGCTAAATATCTTTATATTTTATCTTATTTAGTTCTTTAAAGTTTTATTCTGTCTGTTCTTTTTCCCTGGCTTAGACTTTTATTATCGTCATTTTTAATTTTTTAATTTGTATCTCTGCTTAAAGAATATTAGCCATCTTTTTTTTTTTTTTTAAAGATTTTATTTATTCATTTGAGACACAGAGATACAGAGACAGAGAGAGAGCATGAGCAGGGAGAGAGGCAGAGGGAGAGGGAGAAGCAGGCTCCTCGCTGAGCCAGGAGCCCGATGTGGGGCTCGATCCCAGGACTCTGGGATCATGACCTGAGCCGAAGGCAGACGCTTAACTGACTGAGCCACCCAGGCGCCCCGAATATTAGCCATCTTATAATACCTTTGTACCCAAATCATTAAAGATAAGTTTTTTAAAGATTTTATTTATTCACTTGAGAGAGAGAGCACACAAGCTGGTGGAGAGGCAGAGGGAGAGGGAGGAGCAGACTCCCCACTGAGCAGGGAGCCTGATGTAGGGCTTGATCCCAGGACCCTGGGATCATGACCTGAGCTGAAGGCAAATGCTTAACCATCTGAGCCACCCAGGTGCCCCTAAAGATGATTTTCTAAACTTATACTAATATACATGTGATCCTGACAGTTTGCTTGCTTAAATCAGATTGGTATATGTCTGTTATATCCTTCTCTTCTCAGTACACATACATATCCTAAAAAGTGATTTGTAATCCTTGTGTAACAAAGAGAACGTTGTGAAGTGGGAGTACATGCCAGTGGCTAAGTTGGGAAGAACTGGAAAACCACAGTGCCTAAAATTAAATCTTGCCCCATTCCTCCCATTTAACTTCCTCCATAACTTTGCACAAATCACTTAACTTTTCTGTGCTTCATTTTTTTTAATTATTAAATGATATAATATAACCTGTTTGATAGAGGTGTTAGGAATATATTTATAAAGCACTTGGATAGGCTTGGCACTAACAATAGTTACTACCACCACCACCACCACCACCAATGACAATGACAAAACATAACTATAAATGTTAGCTATTATTATTATTAAGAAGCTGCTACCGGGCGCCTGGGTGGCTCAGATAGTTGGGCGTCTGCCTTCGGCTCAGGTCATGATCCCAGGGTCCTGGGATCGGGTCCCGCATCAGGCTCCCTGCTCCTTGGGAGCCTGCTTCTCCCTCTGCCTCTCTCTCTGTCTCTCATGAATAAATAAATAAAATCTTTTTAAAAAAAATAAATAAAAAAGAAGCTGCTACCAAAATTATCTCATGAAGAGAACTGACTCCTCTCAAGATTTATAATATATTTATAAATAAACCCTTTCATGCAAAAGTTGAAATCCCAGGACATAGCTATAAATTGGACAACAACCCAAAAATAGTTAAGCTGCTCTATATAAAGAAGTGAAGGAATTGTTTTTTGCTACTGGGAGGGGATAAGAGAGAAGGTGTGAAGCTATTCATACAGTGAGATGAAAGGCCCTGAGGAATTTTCTTGTGGTTCAGAAAGAAGCCAAACAAAACAATAAAAATAATCAGATCATTCCATAAAGTATTTGCATTCTTCATGATAGCTGCTCTGGTTTCTTCAACAGGTGAACGCTGATTCAAAAAAAAAAAAAAAAGGAAGAGAGTTTGAGCTACGTTAAAAGAGACTCGGGAGTATGGAATCCTTAGTATAACAGCAGAAGTCTAACTTATAATCTCTCCAATCTTTCAATAAGCCATACCCCATGACTACACCGGAACTGAGAGAAGAGAATACTGGGAAATTAAATTCCCAGGTAAGAAGAAAACTGAATGGTCTAAACCAGCGGAGTGATCTCTGGAGCCCATTTGGCAAAAAGGTAGCAACTGTGTTGAAGATAGGAGAGTTCAGTGAGGTCCTACTAAAGCACACAGATAACGCCAATCAGAGTCCATTTGTAGAAGGAAAGGGTCAGACCCTGAGTCTGAAAAACTTCAAGAACAATTCTGCAATCTGGTAGAATTGAGTACTGGTTCCTAGGGTGTGCAACAGAAAAGTTTTGAAATTATTGATCAGACTGAATGGTACTAAAAAATAACACTTCTGTAGAAAAGGGCGCCAACTTGGAAAGAGGAGGTACCTCTTAAAGAGATGGCAGTAAAGGGAAAGAGGAGGCAATGGTAGGTAAAATCCATAGTAAAACAAGACACCAAGAAGAATGCAGAAATAAATCAACAAAAAAGATGCTATTTTTAATTGAAGAAATTGTACTTTACTATAGCAACAGAAGAAGATGCTCTTAAACTAAGAAACCAAGTAAGTCATACAAACCTCTCCCTTTGGAATGCCTACTATTCCAATAAAGACTAATTATGAATTTAAATAAAGAGAATTTAATATCCATGTGGAATTTATATAAGAAGAAAACACAACATGAGAACAAAACACTAGGAGTAACAACAACCAAAAGAAGGTATGAAAAAAAAACCTATAATGCAACACTGTAAATTAAATGTAATTAGATAAATCAAAATAGAAATGAAAAAACAGGAAGACATAAACAGGGAAATAGTCAAACTGAAGAAAAACATGAAAAAAAGATAAAAATATATTAGAATATAAACCAAACTATATTAAATTAATTATTAATGTATTGATTAAATGACCAGGGGAGAATAGCATATGATTAAATTACAATAAGTGGCACAGAAAATAGCAATGCAATCAAGGAGATAAGTGTCCAGTAAAAAGGGCTTAAGTGTAACATAAGAGAAAAGATAACAGGGATCAAATAAAAAGTTACTAATCGAGAAAATAGGCAAAGAAGATCCAATGTGTATATAACTGGAGTGGCCAAAGAATAGAACAATGATGACAGAACAAATATTTAAAAGGATATTTAAAGAAAATCTCTCAATACAATTAAAGAAATGAAATAAGATCTGAATAGATGTATTCAGATAGATAAGACCTATTGGTCCATTCTGAGATGTAGTCTAGTAAAATCAAAAGATAAGTAAACTTAAATAAATTTCTCTGTGCATCCAAACCAAAAACAAACAATAAAAATCCAAATAATCTACAAAGGAAATAATCCATTTGGCATAAGACTTTTCAAAAGGAACATACAAAGTAAACATAAAAGAGCAACATTTTAAATCCAGGAAAGAAAATAAAGAGCCGGGGATTTTATGTCCAGGCAAATTCATCTTATAGTATCAAGGCTATAGAAAAATTGGTTTAAAGTTGACAAGAATATTCTAATCATAAGCCTTCCCTAAGGAATTAACTGTAGAATGAGCTTGATTCAACCAAATGATTATTGGGGAAATGGACATGAGAACTGTGGGGTATCAAATATGTTCTACCAGAAATATAAGCCTAAAACAAAAGTGGTTCTGAGGGTGGACTAAATGTCATATGCTCTTGAAGAAAGGAAATAACACAGCTTAAAACTGGGAGAAGAAGGGAAAGAGGCAAAGGGAAAGTATAAGAAACTCAATGAATGCTGCATGGGTAGTGTAAGAGAATAAAGATACCATTTAATGCTAACAAATGGAGTAGTATCAGACTAAGTAATAAAAAAGGTGAGTTAGGGGCATTATATGAAGTGATTAGTAAAAGTCATTTAAACAAACGTATATATGTTTTAAAATACCAAGTAAAGCAAGTCTTAAAACACAAAGAAAAAGAACCGATAGTGAAAAACACAACAAATATAATACACTCAAAATATTCAAAATAAAATAACAGAATAGAAATGAAGCTAAATGCATGAAGTCTGTGAATAAATGAAAGTGAGCTTAATTTGCTTAATAAAATAACAAGGGCTTTTAGACAGCTCCCCAAACAAAGCTCAATTTGATGCTGTTTACATGAGGGATACCTAACACACATTGGTTCAGAATGATTAAAAATTTCCCAAATTCCCTTTTACAGGGGTTGTATACCTTTGCATTCTTACTGTCAAGGCATGAGAGTCTTTTTTTCACAGTTGCTCCAAAGAGTATATTGTCAAACTTACACATTTTAATCTTCTTTCTTTTATCAAAAGGGAAACTGAACATTGTAAAATATGTTTAAGTTCATTTGTCTTTCTTTCCTTATGAATTGCTTATTCATACTTTTGTCCACTTTTCATCAATTTTGGAGGGGGGAGTTACTTTTAATTTTCAGCTTTTAAGAGCTCTATTTTATATATCAAAGGTTAAAATTATATGTGTAATGCACAGTGCAGTTGTTATCCCCCAAGTTGTCAGTTGTCTTTTGACTTTGCTTAAAGTTACTGTCGCTCACCCTGAAAATACACCACCACAAATATGCGTTATATATATCACAGGCATTCTTTTTAGGAGCAAAAGACTAGAAATAAATCCAGTGTTAATCACTGGTTGAATAAAGTATGGATTATTCACAGAATGGCGTTCTCAAAGTCATAAAAAAAAGAATAAAATATTCCTATGAAGTGGTCTGAGTGATCTCTAGAACACATTTTTTTAAGATTTATTTATTTATTTGAGAGAGAGAGAGAAAAGAGAAAGGGAATGGGAAGAAGGAGAGGAGAGAGAGAATCTCTCTGAGTGTGGAGCCTGATGTGGGGCTTGATCTCATGACCCTGAGATCATGAACTGAGATGAAACCAAGAGTTAGATGCTTAACCAACTGAGCCACTGAGGTACCCCTCTAGAACACATTTTTAAGGGAAAAGAATCAAGGTTCGGTACAATGTATATGGATAAATAAGGAGGGAGAAAAACAAGACATGTTTTATATATTCAAAACTTGAATAAATTCAAAGAGGAAGCAAAACACATAACTGAAAATAAGCTAAAATAAAACTATAAATCTGATAACATAATCACAGAGGAAAAAATAATTCTGAGTTACCTTTCACTCTGGGAGAAAAACTGAACTCACTAGTTTCATTGCTATTAGTTTTATTTGTCTAGCTAATTTGAAACTGTTTTATAAATATTTTAGGATAAAAAAGTAAACATGATAATGTTATTAGGATCCAAAATTTTCAGAACAGAATATTTGGAAGAAAATAAAAGAGATTAGAAATTTCAATACAAATTTATAATTTTTAATGTATGTTTCCTACGTCTGCTCACTGAAATGGCCCATGAAGGAATGACACTCCAGTAGTGAGGACCACACCTAGTTTCCCCACCAGAAGGAACCAGGGCTCCTTGGAGAAAAAGGTAATTGTCAGTCTGGAGCAGATGAACCTAGGATGTCTCATTTCAGAAAACAAGAAAACACTCAAAGACTGAATTTGCTGGGATTCCCACTAGCCAAATTTGTGATAATTTGATTATCAAAAAGAATAATGACTCTAATTGATTGTAAAGCACTGAACAAATTAAAATCTATGAACCCAATAGTCACTAATCAAAAGAATAAAACTTATTTGCCACCCTTGGAGGTAAATCTTCCACTAAATTGCTAATTAAAGGGAAGGAATTAATCATTTACTTTGTCTTTTGGGGAGGAAAGATATCTCTGTTCAAAATGATAATAGAAAGCTTTTTTTTTTTTTTTTTTTTTTACAAAAAAAGACAGCTAAAAAATACAGAAGAAGGAATAGAATTAGAAATCAACGTTTTGCAATCCTCCATGAAATAATTGGCTGAGGCAAGGCATTATTGGAGTCTGCCTAAAGTAGTATGGAAAGGTTGTTACAAGGTAGAATATTTACATCATACAAAGGAGAAAATGTGCCTTTACAGTACATCTATCAGGAGGTTACCACCTTAACCAAAGGATCAACCTTAAATTACTTAGAGTGGAATAACCTGTCCTAATATGCACCAAAATTACCTGAATCTAAATAAATCTTTTACCTCCAGTTTACAATAACCTCTGGCCTGAACTCTTCAAGAAGTCAATGTCATTAAAAAAAAGTAAGGAGGGGGCGGCCATTCTAAAGTAAAAGAAAATAAAAAACATAGCAACCAAATGCAATATGTAAACCCTGTTTGGATCCTTGGATTTTTTTCTTTTTTTTTTTTAATATAAAAGGTATAATTCTATGCAAAATTAGGAAGGCAAAAAAGATATAAAAGGCATTTTATGTTTGAGGAAATTTGATATAGAATATTAGGAAATATTAGGAAAAATGTTAGTTTTCTTTTTTTTTTTTTGAGAATTTTCTCTCTTTTTTTTTTAAGATTTTATTTATTTATTTGAGACAGAGAGAATGAGAGACAGAGAGCATGAGAGGGAGGAGGGTCAGAGGGAGAAGCAGACTCCCCGCCGAGCAGGGAGCCCGATGCGGAACTCGATCCCGGGACTCCAGGATCATGACCTGAGCCGAAGGCAGTCGCTTAACCGACTGAGCCACCCAGGCGCCCAAAATGTTAGTTTTCTTAAATGATAATGAAATTGCAGCTGAGTAGGAAAAGTAACTTTTTTAGGAGATGCATGGCTGGAGTATTTAGGGATAAAATATCATGGTGTCTGAAGTTTACTTTCAAATAGTTTATAAAAAAAAATGTGGTACATAATATATACATGATAAACTGGGCAAAATAAAAGCAAAGTTTGAATCTAAGTGGTGTGTACATTGGTGACCACTGTACTATCCTTTCAACTTTTCTATCTGAAATCCACAATGAAAAGTTAGGGGGGCAATGACTTCAGAGAAGTAACAACTCTATGGTATATGCTGGAAAGTGAGTTTGTGCAAGCATATCTTGAATGCCCCTGTTAATCACTATCTTGAAAATGTAAAAACCCTGTCCTCCCTCTATATTCCCATCAAGCATAATGTACAGAAGAACATGTTCAGTGTTCAAGGTCAGGGCTCCCTAGGTGGCCAACCCAGAGCATCTCTCTTCTAACAAAGAGTGTCTAGGTGGCAGGCTTTACTCTCCTTGGAAATGCTGGTCATGCGAGGTGGGGGATGGGCCACTGAGAGTTACTAGGTTAAGCTGCTATGATATTAAAATTTACTGCAAGTAGATCCCAGCAGGGGATGCCTTGTCTAGTCAGTTGCTCCTGGAGTTCCTGTATATAAGTTCCCCCAATTAACCTATGGCTCGATTGCTGTCTGGGGGTCTTTTCTTTGGTCTCACCAGGCCATCACCTACACGAGGCTTAGAGTCTGCTGGATTGTTGCTCCACAACAATCAGTTGAAATATGTGGTCCTAAAATGTATCCTGAATTAGATAGAACATTTGTTTATTCATTTATCATTTGGGGAAGATTAATGATGATAAAAATTAGTTTTAAAATACTTTATCAGGGGGCGTCTGGGTGGCTTAGTCATTAAGTGTCTGCCTTTGGCTCAGGCCCAGGGTCTTGGGATTGAGCCCTGCATCGGGCTCCCTGCTCCACGGGAAGCCTGCTTCTCTCTCTCCCACTCCCCCTGCTTGTGTTCCTGCTCTCGCTGTGTCTCTCTCTGTCAAATAAATAAATAAATAAATATTAAAAAATTATTTTATCAGTAATGAAGTTTAAATTCTCTTATTGTTCCAAAGGATCATGATAATTCAAGACCTACAGTTTGGTTTGGTCAGTTTAGCTTGAGTGGACATCTGGTTAGAGAAAACACATCCAGAGTGGTCTACTTACATCTGCTGGCTGACTTTAATGCGTCTCTGCTAATGGGTTTCCCCTATTGGATGGCTGAAGGATATCAGGTGTGGACATCCTGTGAGTGCTAAAAGAGAACAGTAAAAGAAAAGATATCCTTTAGGTATTACTAAAGGGGCTGTAGTAGGTAAGTGACTGTGCGCTTCTGTGATATGCTAGAATGAAACTAGATCATTAGATGCTAAAATGAAACTAGATCATTAGGTAATAACTAAAGAAATACTTGTTCACCTAACCTTGTGATAGCTATCTGAACAGAAATATGAAACTTGATATATTTAGTTATATTTGGTGTAATGTATTTCTCCTGTAAATCCAAATAATCTGATTATATTTTCATAAATTATATAAAATAAGAAAGCTGTCAATTCTATAGAACCAGCCAGTTTACAACATACTTTTCTATACAGTGAAGAAGGCAGTGAAATAGTTTTTAATCTCATTTATATGTGAAGTAACAGGCATGGAGACTAAATTATTCACCTAAAGCCACACAGCTAATAAAGCTAAACCGTGGGTAAGGCCTACAAGCCAGCCCCTCTTCCTTCTTTTCCAGGCTCCTTTTTTAAAAATAACTGAATCTCATCAAACTCATTTGTACTTGTCGATCCAGGCTAGGGCTCAGCCTGACTGGTGATGAAGCGGAAAACTGGCACTTCACAATAATGAATTCTCTTTGCCTGATGTGCTTTACACGGTAAGACATGACCAAATGTACGTTTCAGGTCGCAAGTGGCTGTTTGGTTGTGGAGACCTATTTTTAGCTTCTTTTTATTTTAATGATGCTTGATCACTCACATTATTTTCATTTCGCATGAGAAGAGTGGTGGTATTTTTCTGTTAACTTCACCTGAATATAAAACCCCTTAATGAGCTGTGGCACTGGGTGGGCAAGTCTGCCTTTGGTCCCTTCTCCTCCATGGAATCCTTGGCCCCAGTCGAGCTTTCTCAGTTCATTGCTCTTTTTAAGGAACTGTTAGAGGGGCTTGAGGGCTCTTGAACTTTTGATGCCAATGGGTAGTGAGACACTCTCTGGGCTTAATAGGTTCTTTCCAGAATTGCTAGACTGTATTTGTTTCTCAGTACTAGCAGGCAGGGATATCCAGAGGGGATCTTTGCATGTAATGCAGAAGGCAGTTTTTTTCCTGCTTCTTTTAGTTCTCTTACTTTGTGGGTTTTTTGTTTTGTTGTGTTTTGTTTCTTCTTCTTTTTTTTAATCTCAATTTATAGCTATTTGTGCATAAAACACTTGGTGCGTTTAGCTAATATCTTAGAAGAGAAGCTGAATGAGTGTTTTCAATTTTCTTCTTTCCTTAACAGACAGTGATTTTCCAGACCGAGAATTCTACCATGGAGGAAGTCAGGAGTTCATCTTTGTATCTGCTTCATTTAAAGGGATTGAACACATTTACTCAATTGTAATATCCACCTATGACTCACCTTTACTTTGTGTGTGTGTGTGTGTGTGTGTTCATGCACTCACACTCATGTGCATCTAGTTAACTTCACAGACTAAGATCTTCGATTCATTTATGGTTTTCAGTTTTAAAACAGTAGCTGCTCAAATATAATTTCTCTTTTAAAATTAAACAAGTTTAAACATCTATCAGCATATATAGTATTTTTTACTTGTTTTTGGCAAAAGAGATGATTTCTTCTCTATTATTCTAATGAACAGTATAAAGAATAGAATACTCTTCTAAGGGAAGTAGTTGACAAGAATTACATGTTTGTGTGTGAAGAGAGCCATTTTTTTGATAACATGCTTTTTTTTTTTTTTTTTTTTAGATCAGTCTATACTAACAAAAGTGAAGTGGAGAGGACAGGAAGTAGGAGGGGTATGGAGAATGGGACAGAGAAAGTGTTTTAAAATATAATGTATTTATTTATTTATTTTTTTTAAGATTTTATTTATTTATTTGAGAGAGAGAGAGTGAGAGAGCACAAGAGGGGGGAGTGGGAGAGGGAGAAGCAGACTCCCTGCCGAGCAGGGAGCCCGATGCGGGACTCGATCCCGGGACTCCAGGATCATGACCTGAGCCGAAGGCAGTCGCTTAACCGACTGAGCCACCCAGGCGCCCTAAAATATAATGTATTTAGTAGAAAACTTGAGATATAGTAGGACCAATAGATTAGAAAATTGCTGTCCTGGTTTGTTGTTCTCAGTTCCCAAGAGGTAAGAACACACTAGGCCATGGGGGCTCCACAAACAGAAGTACCGCCATCAGGTAGGAGATGGAAGGAGAGGGAACACTGGGCAAGAGCCTTTATTGTGGTTTCTTCAGGAGGATGTGCACGGCAGGAAAGGCAGGTTTAGGAGTGGCTAGTTTGAATAATTTCAGTGTAGAAGGGCTGTCCTTCATTGTCTGGCACCTAGCCTGGGGTGACTTGGGTAGGTAAGTAGTGGCCCAGAGTGTGACAGCCTGATAGAGCAGGTGGTTGGGCTCTGGATGGGTTGATTTGTATTTGCAAAGTGCACACTTGGGTGAAATTTTTTTTTTAAAAGATTTTATTCATCTATTTGACAGAGAGCATAAGCAAGGGGGAGCTGCAGGCAGAGGGAGAAACAGGCTCCCTGCTAAGCAAGGAGCCCGATGCAGGGCTCGATCCCAGGACCCTGGGATCATGGCCTGAGCCAAAGGCAAATGTTTAACTGAGTGAGCCACCCAGGCACCCAGTTGAATTGTTTTTTATCTCTAGGAATTGGCTACCTTTGGAAGGGGCAGTCCCTCCAGGGTCAGCGAGGCTCCAGACATCAAAACATCAGAATGTGGACAATAAAAGACACGGTTAATACAGAGAGAAAGAGAAAGAAGACTGGAGGTGAATTAAGAAGAAAGACACACAAAATACGCCTGAGTCTAAAATGATGTTTTAGAAATTTAATATTATATTATAGATGAAGAAACCAAGGTTTTCTCTGATGTATCCAGGTTTTGTGTAAGCATTCTTTCTGCTCGGCCTCCACAGAGCATTTTAAAGGTTTTACGATAATAATGCTTATCATAGTGCTTCAGTTGAATTACTTTTTGGGTATCTGTTTCCTCCACAGAACTAAGAAGCCCTGAAAGTCAGTACTTTATCGTCTCTTCTATGTACCAGTTCTAGCACATTCCACATATTTACAAATCTTTGAAGAAGGAAGGGAACAGAAGACAAAAAAAATGGAAAGGAAGAAGGAAAGTGCTAGGGTTTCAAGGACTGCTGCGGTAAGAAGGGGATTTGAATACTCATGTTACAAATTTTTTATTTATTTATTTGAGAGAGAGAGAGAATGAGCATGGGGTTGGGGGTGGGGAAGAGGCAGAGGAAGAAACAGACTCTCCACTGAGCAGGGAGCCCATTACGGGGCTCGATCCCAGGACCATGAGATCATGACCCGAGCTGAAGGCAGAGGCTTAAGTGACTGAGCCACCCAGACGCCCCTCACGTTACAAAATTGAAAAGAAAAAAAAGAAGGGGACTTGAGACTAATCTCCAGGGAAACACCAATGACAGAATTATTTTGTAGGGAGGAGGCTAGTGACATGTCTTATGCAATAAAATACATAATTGAAGTCACTGGCACCATCCAGCTTGGATGATACCTGTCACTACCCTCAGCTTATGATTGACCCACAGATTAACACCTCGCTGTAATTGTTGGGGAATGGCAGAGTGGAAAATGAGCATGAAAATGAACAGGAAAAGAAAGCCATCATGAGCCAAAATGCACATGTATGAGATGTAGGAATCATGATATTTAGGAATGAAAAATGAGGATGAAAAGCATAATTGTGTGTTGAGTTGCTATGCAATACTATGAAGAAAGAGGGGGGTGTGCCTGGGTGTCTCAGTTGGATTAAGCATCTGCCTTCAGCTCAGGTCATGATCCAGGGGGCCTGGCATCAAGCTCCACATTGGGCTCCTTGCTCAGCGGGCAGTCTGCTTCTCCCTCTCCCTCTGCCCCTCCCCCCTGCTCGTGCACGTGCGCGCGCTCTCTCTCTCTCTCATACAAGTAAATAAGTCTTTTTTTAAAAAAAGAAAGAGGGATTCAAAAGGGGGTGCCAGTGAATCAACACAGATAACCATGTTTCTCACGGTATGAGAGAGAAGCCGGTATGCTATGGCTCCCAGTGATTCAGGGAGAATTTAGCAGCAGAACGGTAATACGAGGCTGACTTAATGTGGCAATATCTGCCAACATCAGACAGAGTCTGACTGCAGTTTCAAAGAAAAATACATAAGAAGGAAACTACTAAATTTGAAATTGAGTGGTTTTGGAGGAGGTGGTCTCCCACGCTGAGAAGCTAAATATAGATGTTGACTGATCAGGCATTGTCAGATTTACCCACTTACCATCCCTTGAGTTCTTGCTATTTCAAGTTTCCTAGGATACGCCTCCAAGACCCCTGCAGGAGCCTCTGTGGGATCAGTAATAATTGTTAGAACACCAAATGGACCTTAAACCAAAGGCAATGTGAAACCAATAAAAAGCTGTTTGTGAAAACATAGGAAATAGAACTCGTATTCTTTCCCGGTCAGCTGTTGGATTTACTGGTTCTTCTAGCTTCTGATCTCTGTGGTATATAATCAATTATTGATAATCTAAGTCAGTGGTTGCAAATAGGTTTAAACTTGCCTGCCAACTCCAATGGCTTAGTAGTAGAAGCTGACTGGAGCCTTATTTTAAATAATGCTGAGTGGGCGCCTGGGTGGCTCAGTCATTAAGCGTCTGCCTTCGGCTCAGGTCACGATCCCAGGGTCCTGGGATCGAGTCCCACATCGGGTTCCTTGCTCCGAGGGAAGCCTCCTTCTCCCTCTCCCACTCCCCCTGCTTGTGTTCCCTCTCAGACTGTGTCTCTCTCTGTCAAATAAATAAATAAATTCTTAAAAAAAAAAAAAAAAAAATAATGCTGAGAACACATCTCAGCTGAATAGTAAAGAATGCTGGACTCAATTAGCAATGCCAGCCATGGATAGAGCCATTTGTGGTAAGTATTTATCATCCCATTCCAGATATCCTCCCCTATTTAGTGGGTAGTTTAAAATTATATTTTCAGGCCAAGAAATGGATATAATAGTTTCTCATACAATTCCTATGAGAGGTGTAACTCCATTTGATAATAGTAAAATAAAATATGTTAAATTTGCCCAGAACTCTTTATATATCTTTTAAATAACAGATTTAAAGGATCTATGAGTTACATGAAAAATACTAAAAGGCCACTGTAGCCCCACTTAACACCTGAAAATCCACCTGGGCAACCACGTAATCTGTAATCATGATTTTGTTGCCCCTCATCCTTCTGCCTTATTCCAGTGACGCAAAGTGTTCAAATCAATTCTATACTAATCTAAATCAGCCATTTAAAAAGGCCGATCATTTGTCATTTGTCAACATAGTCTATGTATGCTTTTCTGTATAAAATGAGATTTCAAAATATATTTTGGTCTTTTTCTAAATCACTTAAACTCCCATTCGTTTTCATTCCTTCAGCTTTTATCCTTGATGGTATCAGATAAAGTAGGAGTCTCTGGAGTCTGTAAAAGTGGAACAAAACAAACATCTAATCAACCAACCAAATAAACCAATACATAGCCCAAACCAGTCTACTGTTACTTAATATTGGGTTCCTTTATAGCTCATGATGGTCAATTTGCAATGGATCACTGACCCCCAATAACACTTTACTTGATTTAATATCTGCCATTTCTTTTTTGTAGTTAGTAAAGGCTATTTTAGATAAAGCTTATTTCCCCAAAGTAGAATATTTTGAGTGCAGGACATATTCATAACTGTATGTGTTTTTATTCTTTTCTTATTGCTATGTATTTACTCTTTCTGATTTTACACCAAATTGCCTATTGGTCCCTTAGTCTTCCTTTGCATATATTATAAATAAAGAAGTAATTAAAACTAAAATTGGGAACATGGGGCAAGTGATAAAAGTAAAACAAGGAGTAGATCAATAAAACATTACTTTTTTTGGTGTTCTTTGCAAATATTAAAAAAAAAAAGTGACATTGAGTACAATATAACCCCCTTTAGTAATGACTGGGTATCACCAGCTCCTTTTTGTACCTTTTCTCTACATTTACAGTGATAAGCAATCACTGTAGAATTTTTTGTGTGTGTTTGAATAGAAAACTGCACTATCTACAGCATATTCTTCCAGGTTATTAATTCTTGCTCTGTTCATTGTCTTTGAACTAGTTTTCAATTATTTATCGGTTACAGGTAACTGAGAGGTAAAATATGTCCTGTTTGGTAGTGATTTTAATTATTTCCTCCCTTCTGGAAAATCCAGTTTTGTCCCCACTTGCAGTTCATCTCGACATTCCTTTACATCATATAATTTTGTGCTCTTTTGGCTTTTCTTTTGAACCAGTAATAACATCTATTTTGTTCCCTCATATCAAATAAGTAAAGTAAACCCTTTTAACACATGATTATTTTTGTATCTTCATGAATCATGATTTACCATTTTCTTAAACTAAGGGTAATAATTAAAGATAAGACAAGTCATTTTTTAAATTTTTATTGTTATGTTAATCACCATACATTACATCATTAGTTTTTGATGTAGTGTTCCATGATTCATTGTTTGTGCATAACACCCAGTGCTCCATGCAGAACGTGCCGTCTTTAATACCCATCACCAGACTAACCCATCCTCCCACCTGCCTCCCCTCTAGAACCCTCAGTTTGTTTTTCAGAGTCCATAGTCTCTCATGGTTCATCTCCCCCTCCGATTCCCCCCCTTCATTCTTCCCCTCCAGCTATCTTCTTCTTCTTTTTTTTTTTCTTAACATATATTGCCTTATTTGTTTCAAAGGTACAGATCTGTGATTCAACAATCTTGCACAATTCACAGCGCTCACCATAGCACATACCCTCCCCAATGTCTATCATCCAGCCACCTCATCCCTCTTACTGCCCCCCCACTCCAGCAACCCTCAGTTTGTTTCCTGAGATTAAGAATTCCTCATATCAGTGAGGTCATATGATACATGTCTTTCTCTGATTGACCTATTTCGCTCAGCATAACACTCTCCAGTTCCATCCATGTCATTGCAAATGGCAAGATCTCGTTCCTTTTGATGGCTGCATAATATTCCATTGTGTATATATATATATATATATATATATATATATATATATATATATACCACATCTTCTTTATCCATTCATCTGTTGATGGACATCTTGGCTCTTTCCACAGTTTGGCTATTGTGGACATTGCTGCTATAAACATTGGGGTGCATGTACCCCTTCGGATCAGTACATTTGTATCTTTGGGGTAAATACCCAGTAGTGCAATTGCTGGATTGTATGGTAGCTCTATTTTCAACTTTTTGAGGAACCTCCATACTGTTTTCCAGAGTGGTTGCACCAGCTAAGACAAGTCATTTTTGAAAGCAGTTTAGAAGTTTAAAAATTTTCAAATAGACTGTTACTCCTTTTTGTCTTTCTCCTGCTCTTCTTCCTCTTCTTTATTAACAGAATCAGTTAGGTGGGACAGATGCTTTCTTAATGTAGTGACAATGTTAGAATCAAAGAGAATATTTTGTCTAAAGTGATAGCACTATAAATATTCAAAAAATGTTAAGTCTCTGCTGATTTACTTCAGTAAACAAGGAATTTTTACATCATAAAGTTAACCATAATCTCTGTGATAGAGCAAAGCACTAAATTACCCTGACAGGAAAATAGTCTGCCAGCTTCGCATCTTGGGTCCCTTTCCAGACTTCCAGTGCCTGCTCATCTCTCTTGGGAGAAACTAAACAGATTTCTCCAAGAGGAGAGGGAAAAAAAATTCTGGGTTTAATTTAAAATAGTACTAGGGAAGAAAAATGGAATGTCTCTACAGAAGCCGAGAATGGACAAAAAGACATTATTTAACTTAACAAAAATACCCAGACAAGAAAAGGGCCTTGCTCTCTTTTTTATCTCACATTTCTTCACAGGAGAAATACAAGATCATTCTTTCCATTTGAATTCACAGCTCTGCTTCAATGGTGAGAAAACACCAGCAAGGTTTGTTTTGTTTTTGTTTTTTGAAATAAGCTTTGCCACTCCCTGCCCCCCCCAACCCCTCTCCCTTTAAGTGTTAGGGAATTAGGTAGTTCTGACTTTTCTCAAAGTTTGGTTTTTATTTTTCAGTTAATGTTGCTTTATGTAGCTACTTTTCATTGAACTCACTGTATTTGTTTTTACTTGTCCCTCCCCCATATCATTTTAATATGACAAAAATTAAGCTTGAACATTTTGACTTAACTAACCAATTCTTTTTTTTAAAGTTATGTGTAGAAAACTACTTTTAAAGTTTATATTCATAATTAAATTTACCAAACATTATTGAACACATGTTATGAATCATTTAAGGACTGAGAATGTATCAGTGAAAGTTGCAAGGCCCTTTGAATGCATAAATCACTAGCAACAATTTCTACAAAAGATTGGAGCAACAAGGGGATTTGGATTTTTTTTTCAGTTCTAATTATATTCAAGATTTCTTGATTTGTGACCCATGTCCTCACAAAGTAGTATCTTCTTTAAGATAAAGAACCTTCTGATAAATAAGAATGCTGGAGTTACTGTAAGTCTGACTCAGCAAAAAGAGAGCTCAGAAAAGTGATATTGGTGACAGGATAATTTTCAGGAAAAGACAAAATCATGATTCATATGGATATAAAACATTGAACTCCTATGAGATGATATTTTACTCAGGTCACTAGGAAAATGTTTAAACTATTCAATGGAAAAGTCAAAGGAGCGCACATTTACATGGAATAAAGGAATGTTGCAATAAATTGCAAATGGGGACAAAACTGGATTTTCCACAGGGTGGAGGAAGTCAATTAAAAGTACTATCCAGTGCCTACAATTTACAAAGATTTGACAGATGAACAATGAACAAAGATAATCAACACAGCTAGGACATGATAACTGAGAAGGGTGTGTTATAGATGAGGCATAGTTTTCCATGGAAACACATTTTTGTTTGTTTGTTTACATAGGGAAAAAGAAATAACACCAAATAAGCCCATTGAACCTAGTTAATATCATCAAATCAGTTCTCCTACAAGGTCAGAGTGCCATCCATGCAGGAGTGGATACAAAGAAACATGGTCAAAGGCAACACAAAGTACAGGAAGCATCTTGGTATATCTGCTCTGCACACCCCCCCCCCCCCCCGCAAGGTACCACCATTAACCAAGACCTAGGCACCTTGGCCACAGATGGTAGACCAGAGGTCAACTGCTGACCCAAACTGAGTCAAGTAGATCCTCTCTCAAGAAGAACAAACTTTGAGCTTGATTTCAGTTCCTGTCTGGTTATCCACCTGATTGTGGGAAATGCCACTTTGCAGGCTCAGTCGTGATCATGTTTAACCACGTGCATAGCGAAGCAAGCAGAGCTAGTATCAGAGAAAAAGGAGTTAAATGCATAGAGAGGCAGAGCCAAGAGACAGGTCTGGGTTCCTGAAGAGCTCCCAGTTCTTGGTTCCAATTCTTCATGCAGTCTGGTATAGATAAGTGTCAAAACAAATAATAGAAGTCCCCTCTTTGAAAAGAGAAAATATGTAATCAGAAATGTGAGTCAACTTGAAGAAGCGAGACTAGTATCAATTTTCTGAGACTTCAAAATAATTTGTGTACTCAGATACCGTGCTGTACCCATTTCTGTTCTGATAAAGTAAATTTATGGCCAAGTAAACTGTAGAGAGTAGGGCAATCAGGTTAAAATAAAGGTTTTTAGTAAGGTTGAATTTGGTTGTGCTGTGTTATAATTACGAATTGCTGTAGTAGTTTCCTTCTTTCTTTGTAAGGAAACAAAAGATGTTCTTGCTGAGAAGTTGATTTACTCAGATTGTATTGACCCATATAGGTAGTAAATCTGCAAGAAGTCAGAGTTTGTGAGACATTCTTAGATAATTGTGAAACATCACAAAATGTGGATAGGGTAAGGGGTGTAATAGTTTCTAAGTTATTTTTAATGTCAACCACATCAGATTGAACTGAACTTAAATTCAACTGCAGTGCATTTTGATGATCTTTTACATTTTTCCATTTCATTTATCATGACTCTTAGCTATGTCCCCAAGGAGTTGACTCTGGCTGATAAAGCAGAAAAGAGATGTATTGAAAACATACTGCCAACTCTGGCTTCCACCTAAGGTAGAGAAAGCTGGAAAGAGCATGGCCTCCAACTAATCACAAGAAAAGCCAGATAATGTACAAAATTATAACTTTCCTTGAACCCATGAAAGAGCTGAGGTTGCAGTGCAGCCAACTAGCCTGAAATCTTAAGATGTGCCCCGCCAAGGACAAGGAGGATGTGAGCACCATTTCTACTGTGACAGTGGGAAGAAGACAAGACCTCCACACCTGTTGTAAGAAGGTAAAAAGGTTTTCAAATAGATAACGGCAGAGTGTGGGCTAGCATGAGTGTATGGTATCCCTGGGATGTTAACCCCTGAGGAAAATTCACACCTGCCTTCAGGCTTTTCTGGAAGTCACTGGTACTCAGCAGCAACACTGAAGACAAAGCCTCCGAGCAGAAGTCCACTTGGCTCCTTTGCCCTGGGGGAAAAAAGCCTTAAGCTGCTGGGGGAAGGGCAGCACACCTGTACCAACATGCCCCGCCCCCCATGGGCGCACAGGTGAAATTTTATTACGCCTGGGGCCAGAGTGTAAGGAAGGCATCCTAACTACTGGGGAAGAGTTGGAGATGGCTTTGGATGCAGACTAAGGTCTCAAAACACTACAGAAGGGACCGGATCTCTGAGAAAGCCCCACCCTCTAAGACACAGGATTCAGTACCAACAAAAACGGGGGGTGGGTTTCAGTTGCCTTATACTCTGTGTAAGAATCCAGACTTAGAAGGCTAAATAAACCATAGGGGCAGAAAACAGCTCAGTGGTTGCAAAGGGCTGGAGTTCTGGGGAAGAGGACACAAAAAGGGGTGTACTTGTGAAGGGATTGTTGGAAGTGATGAATCTGTTCTGTGTTTCCACTGTGGTGGTGGCTACATAACCTTATACATTTGTCGAAAATTATAGACTGGGATACTGTAGAAATTGCTATACCTCAATAAACTTACTTAAAAAGATTCATGTAGGATTCTTGGGTTATAACAAGATAATAACAGCAGTATCAATTTTGAATCTCCTCAAATTCCTCTCCTTATCAAAACCCACAGACAAACTTGATTAGCAGATCAAAAATCCACAGAGAACATACAGACCGTCATCAATTTCCAAATTTGAATAGATGGAGACAAATCAATGAGAGCTACGAGGCATGCCTGTTGTCAGTATCTGGGTAGAAGAAGCACTGGGGCAGCTACAGCCCAGAAAAATCCTCAAATAGCCATCGGATCCTCACTGAAGTGCTAAGAGGGTCTGTTTGAGAATAGTAGCCGAAATTGAGAGAACCTCTGCACACTTGATAGGGAATAAAAGCTAGGAGTCTTTGGAAATGTCGGGAGGGGCTTGCATCGTTTCTGCCCTCTGAGTTCTCGGAACGAACCGGTGGAAGCCCCCTTCCAGGACAAAGCCCCACGCTAAGATAAACTCATGGGAATCGAATTTAAATTGAGTCCTACAGGGAAGATGGAGACAAAGTGGGAGAGAACGTCTAGGTCAAATTTGGGGAGGTGAACCAAGTCAACATGGAGGCTGCCATATTTTGTGACACTTTGGGAAAACGTCACCGAAGGGCATTTTATGCAGCTGTGAGTTTTGAAATGCTATCCAGACCAAGCTTTTCACTGTAGTTCAAGAAAACTAGGTTCACATAAAAAGAGCAACAAAAAGGATAGAGGTCAAATTCCTTGCAGTGTTATTTATTTATTTATTTAAAGATTTCATTTATTTATTTGCCAGAGAGAGAGAGAGAGAGAGAGGGAGAGTACAAGCAGGAGTGCCAGGCAGAGGGAGAAGCAGGCTCCCTGCTAAGCAAGGAGCCCGATGCGGGACTCGATCCCAGCACCCTGGATCATGACCTGAGCCGAGGGCAGACGCTTAACCATCTGCCACCCAGGTGCCCTCCTTGCAGTGTTATTAAAAGAAGAGGCTGCAGCCAGGGCACAGGGGTGTGAAGAGTGCCCGCCTCCGGGGCTCCCAAACAGACCAGGTTCGGCCACTCACCACTGACAAAATCCAAAGGCAGAGAAATCCAAAAGGGTGGTGAAACAAGAGAGGAATTTATTTCAGTGAGACCACCACTGGGGAAACAGTGGACTAACATCTCAAAGACTGTCTTCCAAGCGCCAAAAATACTTCTAGGTTTATATAAGGAAAATGTGGGACAAAGGTCGATGGGTATGTGCAGGTGGGCAGTAAAGGTCAGATCCAACATTGTCTTGGGGTCAGTCCTGCAGGGTCTGGCTGGCATCAGGGCAATCCCTATTTCTTGAGAGGTTAGTTTTGGTTTCTATCTGGGGATGATTTGTCTTCAGGGTCTTTTGCCTAAGTTAAGAGAGAAGCTGGAAAGAAGAACTTAATTAGAAAGTACAGACTGAGGGGGCACCTGGGTGGCTCAGTTGGTTAAGCGTCTGCCTTCAGCTCAGGTCATGATCTCGGCGTCCTGGAATCGAGCCCCCCATTGGGCTCTCTGCTCAGCAGGGAGTCTGCTTCTCCCTCTCCCTCTGCCCCTCCCCCTTGCTTGTGCACTCTTTCTCTCTCTCAAATAAATAAAATAAAATCTTAAAAAAAAAAAGAAAGTACAGACTGAGGTCAAAATGGAGGTAGTTGACATCCTCTTTCAAGGAGAAGACTAGCATCCCCAGCCAATATAAAGCATGCCATAAAGACATGTCCACAAAAAGATGTCTGACTTTGGCTCAGGTCATGATCTCAGGGTCCTGGGTTTGAGCGGTGCATAGGGTTCTACATTCAGTGGGGAGTCTGCTTCGCCCTCTCCCTCTGCTCCTCCCCCTGCTCATGCCCTCGAGCAGGTATGCTCCCTCTCTCTGAAATAAATAAAATCTTAAAAAAAAAAAAGTAGAAAGTGAAAATAAAGATGTAATAAAAATATTTGAGAGAAAAAAGATAAGCCAAAAATATCCCAAAGTGTGTATTATAGTAGTCCTCCAA
This sequence comes from Mirounga leonina, assembly GCF_011800145.1. Lineage (NCBI taxonomy): Eukaryota > Metazoa > Chordata > Mammalia > Carnivora > Phocidae > Mirounga > Mirounga leonina. Next base: position 20,837,096 of record NW_023270854.1, read on the forward strand.
CTCTCACTGTCCCCAGAATGGAAGAAAACAGAACACTTATATTTAGTAACTGTTACAGTAACTATAATTGAAAAAAAAAAAACACCTAAAATTAAAAAAGAAAAAATTTAAAATTATAGTTTGAGAGGATACATTACTACTTGAGAAAACTGACCCAGAACAACCAATACCCTAGATATATTCTAGTAAAACTATAGCACAGTAAAGAAAAAGGAAAATTATTAAACATCCAGAAAGAATGCCCAGTTACTTATAAGGGAAAGAAACTCAGATTGTCACCAGCTTTTAAATAGCAAAACTTTATACCAAGGTAATTGGAGTATCACATTCAAGATATTCATGTAAAGTAAATGTGAACCAATGATTAAATCAAGGCAAGCTGACTTTCCTGTATAAAGACCACAGGCAAACTCTTTATTTATTTATTTATTTATTTATTTTTTTTTCACAGGCAAACTCTTACCTGTATGCAAGAGTTCAGGAAATATTGTTCCTCTAAGCTCCTCCTATGGAATTTACTAGAATGTGAGCTGTAAACAAAATAGCCAGAGGCATTGATGTAAAGACTGGGGGTAAATGTTAATTGTGTGTATTTGTTCATACAACTAATACTAAATCGGGACTATAAAGGAAAGAATATAGTATGTAATGTTTATATGCTCTGACAATGTAAATAAGCAGAAATTGAGAGAGAAGGGAGAAAATATGAGCAAAAATATTCAACTGCTTTCAACAATCACTTTGATTATGTTAATATTGGGATTGTTATTTTGAGGTTGTTGTGAATAAAATGTGGGCTTGAGCAAATACAGTTGTCCCTTGAACAACACAGGTTTGAACTTCTCTGGTCCACTTACATGCACATTTTTTATAGTCCTGTAAATGTATTTTCCTTATGATGTTCTTAATAACATTTTTCTTTTCTCTAGCTTACTTTATTGTAAGAATCTGGAATATAATATATATACAAAATATGTGTTAATTGACTGTTTATGTTATTGGTAAGGTTTCTGGTCAACAGTAGGCTATTAGTAGTTAAGTTTTAGGGGATTAAAAAGTTATGCTAGGATTTTCAACTGTGTGGAGGATCGGTGCCCCTAACCCCTGCATTGTTCCAGAGTCAACTGTATATAATCATGTGACATTTTAATTTCCTTCCCTAGTGATCTTGAAAACCAGCTTCTCAGGGAGGAGACGTGAGATACAGATGTGCAATAGACAAGGGAAAGTCAAACTCCTGACATTCTGAAATTGAATTGAAAGAATTATTGTGAAATCATGAGATGCTTTCTCTTTAAAATATATATATTTGTATGTTCTAGTTCTAACCCCTGAAAAGATCAAAATAACAGCAGTGAGCATCCCTGGAGCTCAGATGGTACTTAGTAAATATGATTTCCTTCCTAAAGAAACAAACAAACAAAAGCGTTTTGGGAGTGATGTCTGATTCTAGCGGCCTGGGTGAAAATTGTTGCAGATAATTGTGAGACATCTTGTCACTGCAGACATGAGCAGAGCTATCAGAGACTACCAGGGTCAAAGCTAAAGGACTTAGAGCCAGCTTGAAGAGGCTCCTAGTGTCTAAAGATGTGGCAATTCGTATGTCAATAAGTTTACTAACTATAATGGTTTGAAGACATCAGATATTTTTGAATATATGAGTTCAAAAATGCTACTTTATAAAGAAATTAATTGTTCAGTTTTGGAAGATAGGAAAACAACTCCATATTTTGAAGCCTGGTAAACAAAGGAAAAGGTCTAAGTATTACTCTTTATGAGTTGTTTTCCTGAGTAACTCCAGAGTAGCTGCGGAGAAATGTCTCTTCATAGATGCATTCCAGCTAATAATTGAAGAAGCCATTAGTGAATTAGAGTATTACCATTTGCAAAGCCTAACAGGCTTTGAGAATCAATTGCTGGTAAACTCATAAAATGAAAGACAACTCTATGGGTCCCCTGATGGAGGAACACAATATCAACTCTAAGGAAATTCCTTAAAAAAGTCATCAAATCAGAATATGACCAATTCTTTATACGTAATTTGAATTTATAGGAACTGCAAGAAATGGTGCAGCATGTGAATCTACACCATGGAGATATAATCAGCAGAGCACATACTGTGTTTTGTGAAACTCAACAGGCTTAAAGAAATTAGTTATATAACATACACATTGTAGTGGGGGAGGGGAGAGAGAGAGAGAGAGGGAGATGGAGAAAGGAGGGGCTAGGAAGATTTAAAAGATATATTTGTAAAAATAAGTAAACTATATTATTTTGGGAATGCACATTCCAGTAACAAAACTATGAAGAATCCAAGGAAAAAATTATTTTAAAAGTCAGATTAGTGGGTTTCTTTTGAGGAAGAAGGAGGGATGGAGATTGGCCTCTAGAGTATATGATAAGTTCTACTTCTTACCCTGAGTAGTGATTACAAAAGTTATCCTTGTAATAATTCACTAAGTTATAATTTAATATGTGTTTTTATGAATCTACATTGTGCTTTATAGTAGAAAAGTTTAACAAAAAGATACTGAGTGGCTCCCAAAATTTTGAGAGAAGTAGAGCACTAACTTGAAGTGAAATTTCAAAAAAAAAAAAAAAAAAAAAAAGAAGTTAAAACCACACCACAGAACTCTCTGATAGGGAAACTGGCTATGCTACTGCTTCTTCCCCAGCCACAGGCTGGATGCAAGAGTTGGTTCTGCTGCCTGCAAGTCTACTTTATGGCAACTGTAAATCCTGTCAGCACCAAGGCCATCAGGAACCTGGCCTAGACAGACCACTTCTTGCTTCCCAAACTTTAGCAAGCAGAATGGATTTCGTACAGATTCTCCTTCCTCATGTTGCTCCCTTCTGTGTTGGCGTCTCAGGTGATGAGGATGAGAATGGTGGAGCCCAAGGTTGGTCAGGTGGGCACAATCCTTGGGGAGCGATTGGCAGGTTATGTGAGAAAATACTTTTTCTCTTACTTTTAAAGGGCTCTGTTTATTTTCCTATTTGTTTTTATTATAAAGCTTACAAAAGAGAGACATACACAGGGGATACATTAATAATTGTGTGTTCTCTGGCCAGAGTTAATGAATGTTAATATTTTATGACTTTTATCTTCAAATATGTTACATATAAATGTAACATAAAAACATGTACATATGTAATGTACATATAAACATATATATGTTACATATAAAAAATGTAAAATGTAATCGTTGATGGTCTCTCTTGTTACTTTCTCCAGTTCCAGAGTTCTGTCTTCCTTCCGGAAGCACCACTATGACATTTTATATGGATTCTTCTAGTTCATGAGCAAGAGTTTGCCAAGGGACTATAATTGGCAGTATTTTGAAATTGTACTGAAACACAGTGCCTACTTTTATAGATACAACCAAATTTTCTGCTACTATGGGTACACCAGAATTTAAGATTTCTATTTTCCCATCTCCTTGCCTGCTTGATATTTTTAGACTTCTCAATTTTTGCCGATTGGATGACTGTTAATTGGAGTTTCACTTTAAATTGCATTTTCCTGATGTTCATTACAGCATCATCTGTAACAGCAAGTCATCGGATTTTTTATTTTATTTTTTAAGTGCAAGCCGTGCTGTGATCTAAAGTGATACATAGATGCTGAAGTAGGCCAGTAGCACAGAGCCCAATTTTCTTACCTGTGCTCATTTCATTCACTTGCCAAAATGATCGTTCACTCTGATCATTAGCGGATACACGCAAAATCAGTAGTAGAGTATTGACCTGAGCTGATTCTCTGGATTTCCATTCCCTCCATTTCTTTCTCTTAGAAATTGAGAATCTGAACACCTGGGCCCCCTATTTGAGAACACTAGATTTGTAGGTTGGTGTTGGGACTGCAGTTGCGTATTTGAGCTGTCATCGTGGGAGCTGGGGAGCATAGGTGTGGACAGAATTTGGAAAACTGAACAGCTGTGGCCCGAGAAGCAGAGTCAGGAGTCAGGACAGGTAACTTCAATTCCTCATGCTTTCCAGTTCCAGATCCAGGTCAAAGCCAGACCCAGCTGCAATGCTTGCCTTGATAAGGTCTGGAAAATCTCCCCTGAGTGCTTATAATAAATCACCTTTTGTTCATGGTATGTCAAGTGAGCACTTACCTAGATACAGCAAATGGTGGATTAGGTCCAGCAATCATTTTATCGGTTTAGATATAGCCATCATTTTTGTCAGTGGAGACATTTTTCCATTATGGCAAATAAATGACCAACACTAAAGATCAGACACTTTTGTACCTGTTGGGAAAAGTTAAACAAAGACTAAATCAGCAGGTGTTACTCCAGGCAGAGTGGAAAGTAAAGTGGATTTAGAATTAAAAGATAAGAGGTAGATTCTATGCCACTTTCTAGCTGTTTGAATTCAGGCAAGGAATTCTTCTGAATGTAAAATACTTACCTATGTGATAAAGACAATATCTATCTCAGAATTGTGGTAGAGACTTAACAAGATAATAGATGTGAGTGGGTTTTATAAAGCACGTCGCCATAAAATAGAGGGATTAGAACTTGAGAAAAATCAGAGTAAGGCCATCAGCAAAAGAGCCCAATTTTCTTACCTGTTTGTGTTTCTTCTATCTTCTCTGGGTTAGAAACACACAGCTCGGTTTCCCAGGGCAGTGTAAACTCTGTGGGAGACGTAAACTTTTTAGTGAGGTTTCTATCTTGGGTAAGCCTAAACTCAGGAAAGAAAGAAGGAAGTCTGAATCACCAGGCATGTCCTCCAGCAGTTCATGAACTCTCTTCTCTCCCGCTCTTTTTCTTTCTCAGCAATAACCCGCTGACGTCACATAAAACAGTAAGAATTTCCTAAAGAAAGAGAGATTCTTAACTGATCTAGATGAAAGGTAGCTTCACCCCTGATTAGCAGGCAACCTAAAATGTCAGGGCGATGTAGTTCAGGTGGTAGGAGGTTGGGAATGAAGTTTAAAGATGATTTTCAAGTTTAGTGCAAGGTAAGCCTAGCGATAGACTTGGATTTGATGGACTCCCATGATTGGTTGTACACATGGAGGGAGAGGGGCATATTCATGGACTTTATTAGGCTAGTAGTTGTGAAAGAACTCATTCTATTTTTTTAAATGTAAAATGGTAAAATATGCAAGATATAAAATTTGCCACCTTAAGCATTTTTACATGTACAGTTCAGTAGCATTAAATACATTCACATTATGGTGCAGCCACCAGTCTCCAGAACGCTTTCCATCTTGTGAAAGTGAAACTCCATACCCATGAAATAATTACCATTCTCATTATTTCGGAACTTCATTTTCTTGAATTGTTTGGTCATGTACATACTAGATCAGAAATAATACACACTGTGCCTTGTGTTCATGTAAATTTGTCATTCTTAGATTACCAAGGCATAGAGAACTGGCGTGGGTCCAAAGCATTTGTACCCAATTTAACACAACATGCCTAATAATTAAAAGGACGGCAACAACAGGATGTACCTCCAAATATCAAAATCTGACCTCAGATTTGATCTCAGGACCAAATTTGAGCTGACTTAGTTCATTTTGCTGGTTGTTGAATCTGTTTCTTAAAATGATAAAAAATGATAATCATCCTTAGGAATTTGATTTCATGAAACAACAGATTGGATAGGAACGCCTTACTTGGCTAAGGCTCGTGAGCACTGGCCTCCCCGACTTATTTTTGAGTGGTAAATGTGGACTCTCAGACCCATCTAGAGATGCGCATTACTGATTTTTCTCTACAGGAAACTTTAGCTGACATTTCCTCCATGACATATGCTTATATGGCAATAGAAAATTGTCCAAATTCCTTTTCATGCCTACTTCAAGCAATTGTCCAAAAATGTCTCTTTGCCTCTCCACACCTTAACACTCAAAACAAGTTGGGGTTAAATCAATTTCACAAGACAGCAGCCTTTTGGGAAGGAAATTGACTGGAAGTGCAAACAGCAATGGCTTTTCTTTGCCATTTTTCTTAGATTTAGAAAAACAACTGAAATTTTAAAAAAAATTAAATATAATTGATCATATAATCTTTCTTATCCATAATCAACTCATTAGGTTTTAAAGTTTTCACAGACGTAAACGAAGTCCTGTATGACTTGAGAGATGAAAATGAGCCCATGATAATGGATGTATATATTTCTCTCATGCTAGAGCAACAGAAGAGCTAGAGGGGTTTTAACAGATGCTTCCTTTCCTAGCTTGACATGGATTATTATTCCTATTATCATTTACTCTTCCATCTGAGGAGAAAAGGCAGAACTGTCACAGTAGGAGCAAAAGAAGAAAGCAATAAAAATGAAGGTTCTTTCCCAGATGACAAGAATTTATCTTGCAAAGTTTGAAATACTGTTTTTTGGGTTTTTTTTTAAGATTTTATTTTTATTTTGCGAGACAGAGAATGAGAGACAGAGAGCATGAGAGGGAGGAAGGTCAGAGGGAGAAGCAGACTCCCTGCCGAGCAGGGAGCCCGATGTGGGACCAGGATCATGACCCGAGCCGAAGGCAGTCGCTTAACCAACTGAGCCACCCAGGCGCCCCAAAATACTGTTTAAGTAGAGTAAAAAACAAAATGGGTCTGGCTGTTCCACCAAGGCACTTGCTGGAGATTACCGTCAATTAGTTACGTCGTTCCATAGACACCTTTATGGAGAACAGTTGAATGCAAAATATTTGGAGGTTTGGTAGGAATGATTTAAACTAACATGTTTTTTTCTTCCCCCCCTTAATTAAATCATATTAATCTGAAGAAAATAAGATGGCATGATGTAGTGTCAGTTTCACTGAAAAATGTACTGTTATGAGTAAGAAAAGAGCTCCTGCCAAACATTTATTGAAAATAAAAAGTTATATGCAACGTCATAGATGAAGCTAGAGAGTATTACGCTAAGTGAAATAAGTCAGTTAGAGGAAGACAAATACCGTATGATTTCACTCATATGTGCAATGTAAGAAACAAAACAAACTAGCAAAGGGGAAAAAAGAGAGAGAAAGAGGCAAACCAAGAAACAAACTCTTAATTCTAGAGAACAAACTGATAGTTACCAGAGGGGAGGTGGGTGCGGGGATGAGGGAAATAGGTTATGGGGGATCAAGGAGCGCACTTGTCCTGATGGGCACTGGGTGTTGTACAGAATTTTGTTGAATCACTATTGAATCACAGTGTACCCGTGAAACTAATATAACACTCTATGTTAACCAACTGGAATTAAAACAACATTTTTTTAAAAAGAAAATAAAAAAATTACATGGCAGCAAATATTTGAAAATAAGAGAATCAAAGAAATTAGCACCTGTCATACTTATTAATCTGCTCATTTTATATCCCTTAAGGGCAACGCATTAAAATAAAGACACTTAAAAAACATATATGCAAAAGAGCAGGAACAAATGCTTGACCGCTTATGGAAGGTTGTAGTGAAATAATTTTGATATCACTCATGTCGGTGACATTATTATTCATGCAAAGAGATTTAGAAATTTACTGGTATAATTCTGTCAAGCTGGGGAAACAAACCAAAACTAAACCAAATGAGAACAAGCAAAGGCTATTTATTCGGAGAGAGACAATCACTTGCCTTTTGGCAGAGACTCAAAGGCAGGCAGAGGAGTGGGAAAGCTTTTTAGGAGAAAAAAGGAAAGCTTCAAGTATGTCCTGATTGGAAGCTGTTGACATGAGGAAGGGGGGCCACCTAGAGGCAGAGCATCTTGTGTGATTAGCTAGGGATGCATATTTGGGTTGCTGTTGTTGGTCCTAAACTGGAAGCAGGGACAAGAAACTGACAAGAAGGTTGTCCCTTATTAATCAAGTGCTAGCCATTTGGAGCTGGTTGTTGTAGGGGATATTGTTTGGCTTCCTGAATTGTTGCTAGCGACAACAAACTCACTTCTTACAAGTCTGCCTTATCGCAGGCTGGCTTCCTGGGCTTGCTATTGCAGATAATGGCTTGGTTCCTGGGGCAGGTCCTGCAGGTTGTGGGTCAGAGGTCTTTTTTTAGGTGCGGTCTGATCATTGTCCTTTTATATAGTCAATCTCTCAAAACAAACCAGTGTGAAAGCCAAAATGCACAGGACAAATAAGGAGATTATTTTATTTAGGCTATTACAATAGGGAGAACATTCTTTAGTGAGAAATGACCCAAAGAAGAGAGAGAAAATCCAGAGTTTTATCAAGGCAAGTAGAGTCCTGAGGACATGTGGAGCTGGGTCTCATTCAGGTTACTGAGAAAAAATGGAGATTGGATTTATCTTTGGAATACGCTAGGGCTGCTGTAATATATGGGAGTGGGGTTATTTCTCAACCTTTGTTGCCTTCCAGGAGCACCAGGCTGTTCAACATTGTCACAGGGCGTTGCCTGAGATAAGTCAAATGCTTAGAAATAATTAGTTGCTTGATCTAAGGTTCCCTCTTGCCATTGTCTATCTGGATGCTGGCTCAAGCCTGAACAGCTTCCACAACGTGTGCGAGAACTCTGAGTAAGCGCCATCACTTCTGACAGGAACAATTTAGGAAGGGGGTATGGGTATACATGCACATCTGAACTGCACTTTGAAGGATGGCTAGAATGTGACTAGGCATTGCAGGAGGATCAAATGGAACGTCACATGATCCAAGCATGGAAGCAAGAAAGCCTCAAAACTTTTTGGGTGGATCTGCAAGCTATTATGGTCTCCTAAGGGCTTCACATAGGGAAATCTGGCCACGTGAACCTGGGAAAGTGAACGGGAAGACAGAACACCAAAGGCTGAGGGATCTGGATATCATTTTGCAGACAATGGGGTGAACTAGGGAAGATCTGGGGACAAGGGAGTAATGTGTCAAAATGATTCTTTAGGAAGAGCCATGTCTTCCTGAATGCAGTCTCCTCATGAGGCAACGTAAAGGCTGTATTCTTAGAAAGAGACTAATGAGAAATTGAGGAAATGTCAAAAACTAAAGGATGGAACTAGAGGGTAACTGTGGTTCGTACTTCACCTCAGTTCGTACTTCACCATCCTCTAGTCCCAGCGCATAGGACTTCCGTTCTCTTTTGATTAATCTTCCTCCCACACTATCCTGTGAAGTTTAGACCTGTTTATTCTGAGGTGCCAGGGGGATAACCACATGGGGATATCCAGAAGATAGTTTGGTATATATGTTGAAAAGTTAACTCACTTTTTTGGCCCCAAACTTCCTCTCCTTCTGGCTTGCCCTGTTGGTGGAAAGGGCCAGCTTCCATCAAGATAGCCTGAGAATCCTGGGGAGGTTTCTTGACTCCTTTCTCTCCTTTGTCTTGCAAATTCAATCAGCAATGAAATCTTATCCATTTTAGTTAGTAAATAAGACCCAAGTCGCCCTCTTTCTTCTCTTTCCCCACTACCACACTCTCTTAGCCTGACCTCCTCAGCACTTTTGAACAGGCTTCTGAATACCCCCCAAAATGCTCCACACTCATCCCTTGCTCCCTTGATCCAATCCTTCTATTACTATTGAGATTTTTCTAAAAAAAAAAAAAAAAGCAAATATGGTAATGTAATGCCTTTGATTGCTCCTATTTTCTGTTGCCTTTAAAATAAAGTTCCAAACTCTTTTACATGGACTACAAAACCTCACATGACCCAGCTCTTCTATATCATCATCCTGATTTCTCAAATCTACCTTTTCTCTATCTGTGCTTCAGTGAGATTGATCTTAATTCTTTGGATATACCACTTTTTTTTTTTTCCTGCCTCCAGTTTTTAAAATACGCTTTTCTATCTTGTAGTTTTCTTTCTTCCCCAGATATCCTTCCAGCCACTTCTCTTCGCTAACTATTACTTATCCTTTAGATAACATCTCATATTTCATTCCTTCATGGGGGCAAATGAGCCTGAAGCTTGTGGGGCATGTCAGGGCTAGAGGTATGTAGGCAATTAGTGAAATCTCAAAATAGATGGAATTTCTCCAGGAGAACACATGAAGCAAATGAGAAAATTGCCAAAGGTGGTTTCTTGGAAAGTACCAACACTTAATGGAGAGGCAGAACAAAATGAAAAATTGAGGGTAGACAGAACAGGCACAAAGGTGTGGGGGTCAAGACAAAGCTAACAATCAGCAGGATTAGGTGCATCTCTGAGCTCTGCTAAGGTTAAGATCTTTTTTTTTTTTTTTTTAAAGCAATGCTTTTT